>NC_140338.1:16930966-17416700 GCF_963514085.1 Chelon labrosus | reverse complement strand
TGGAGACAACTTTACCTCTAGTTGGGACGTCTTGCACGTGGCTTTGCTTTCGTCCAGCTCTTCTCTGTCACAAAAATGCTGCCACACTTGAGCTTCAAGTCCGGACGCTGCTCTCAGGGTTGTAGCTTCTGTCATGTTTTTTGGATCTTTCTCACATGTGGACTAATCTCGTTGCGTGGTCTTGTGAGACCGGTCATGCAAAACCAGTCTCGCCAGACTGCAGCGAGATTTATAACAAGAGGATGCAGGAAAGTCAAATGAAGATCGGTTTGAATAAGAAACTAGATTTTTTATTTTTTTTTAAACTTAGCCTTGTTTTTTAAGGTTAAATAGTCACAAAATCTTGCTTTAACTCAACTGTCTAGCATCCCTAAGTGTATGTTAAACATTTACTGCTACCCTTTGATTGTATATACACGTCTTTACTTTTTAAATGATTCAATTTGACCCCTTGATTTGAAAATATTGTGTTAAGGCTATGAATATAAATTACACTTAAAAATTCTAAATATTTGATGACACGCCACAATTTTTCGTCAACCTCTAATCTTGCGTATGCGGAGCGTGTTATCAGTAAATAGCATTGTCAACATGAGTTTGGGTATTACTTTGTGTTTGGAGCGGGGCCATGTCCAGGGCCAGAGACATACTAATGACATAGACGCCAGTGGTGTGTTTTACAAGCTCAACAGCTCTCATTAGATGAGAACCTCTGCGTTGCACAGCTCGCCTCATTAATGAAGCACAGCCATGTGCCGCTGCTGAGACATACACTCACTCGTTGAAGCACATACACCCGGGTCAAACAGGCTGTGTGGGAGGACTCAGGGCTGTGTACACACACCGAAAATATACGCGCATCTACATCCTACTCACTGTGTGCTGTCCTTCTATAAAGTCCCTTTCCGCTGCGCTCCCAGTAACATGCATGCTTATACATACTGTAGTATATGCGCACACACATTCTTTGAAGAATCACCACCTTGAATACAAAGTGCACCTGGCCTGGTGGGGAGCGTGCCCCTTACAGTCCTCGCTTCCCAGGCCTCTGCAATCACTTTCACATACGCTATCACTCCACAGATGAATGTGATTGTGTGAGGGCGCATTTGTATACACGCGGAGTTGTGTGTGTTTCTGCGTGAGCGCGGTGACGGCCCCTCCTGATTATAGCTACTCCATAATTAACAGTGATCAGATTTGTTTTGTGGCATAAATGGTGCATGTGTAGAACATTAGGCCTGGCAAGTCTCATTTCAAATTCAGCTCAAGGGCTCGGCAGCAGACGGGTCACGAGCTTCAGGGAGCACAATCACAAGCCTCGCTCCATATGGTCCTGCCTGCCGCATCCTCACCAGCGAGGGCGGCGAGTGCCAGACAAGTTCCCCCAAGAACCTAATCGTGTTCAGTAATTACCAAGACCAGCTTTTCTCCTTTTTTTCACCCCTCCCTCAGCCTCCTCCCAATCTCTTGCTCTTTTTTTTTCCACCACACCTGCATGCTCTCCTCTCTCCTCACGCTCTCTCCCTGTCTGTTGGTTTCTATAACCTTCTTGTTTCTATGTTTGTTTTTTTCCCTTTTGTATCTTTGCTCTTTTACCGTTTCCCTTTTTTTTCTGTTTTCTGCTGGATGAAAATCCGGATGGGGACGAGAGAGAAAGATGGGGGGGAAAAAAGTCAGACACTCCCACATCGGTTAATTTCTAAATTGCTTTATGTGGCTGATGCCGAAAAACTCACTCCATCCTCCTGCCTGCCTGGAAATTATAAATAATTGTAACAGATGCGCCAATATGGCCGGCCTCCAATAAACGAGGCCCCAGATAATTTGACCAACCCCCTTTGACAGGCCAATTTAATAAAACATGAACAAAATCTTCCTCACTAATAATTTATCATCCCCTCTCCTCCCCTTTGGTTAAAGTTGATTACCCTGGCAGTTAACAAGGTCACGCCCAGATGCCAGCTTTCTGATAATGCAATCAGGACTTGTTGGAAAAAAGGTGATGACATCCTGTGTGGTTTTTCTTCACGACCTGGCCTCTCTGTAAAGCACACTTGCGAAGACCTTTGTTTGTCGAAAGACTTTGATTTGACGTGTTGAGTAGAGGTGTTGTTGATAGCAGCAGGAGTGACATTTTTTTATTGTTTTACGCCTTTTTATTAAAGATTTAAGAATAGACAGGTGTGAAAATATGAAGGTGATAAAGTCAAGAAATCTACAAGTGTATGGATGCTCATGTCACGCTGAAGCACATCCATTAATCTCATATAAACTGGATATACAGCACATGTCCTTTGGCACTTGAACATACAGTAGCATAGTGTACATCATACTGTCCCTTAAAGCTTTAAAGCATTAGCCGCTCTTCATAACAACCGCAACAAGAAAATGATGACGACACGCACCGTTTTATTATGTGTGTGCATTACTCCTCTGTACTTTGGCCCTTTACTTTATACTTGAAGGTGTGCAAGGGATGAAGACAGTGGCTAATAGACTCTTATAAATAAACATTTTTAGCACTCACATCACACTCGTGCTAGAAGTGGTGGATAACTGCCCCACTGCTGTATGAAACATCTGGTTTCTGACTACGGCTGACAGAAGGGTCAGTCTTCTGAACTACTGGGTTGATAGATTTATAATGTTGATTACGAGCAATGTTTTCATTTTTGTTGTTTGTGTGTATGTGCAGTGGCGTTCCTTGATGCACACGTGCTATCCACCGTAGTCTAAACTAGCAAAATATATCATGGTGGGCGGGGGAAAGAGGGGATAGAGTATTTACGATACACTGTAGGGCTTTTATAGGTTTCAGGTAGTCATTGCAAAATATGCGGGGCCCCAAACAGTGCTCAGTTTGCCTGTCCTGACGGTGGCCTGTGTGTGTTATTGTCTGTCACTGCAGATGGGTGTATTTTTTAGATGGTATATGTCCTATATTTCTATAGCCTGGCATAATACGCAGTTTAGATTTCCTTATGGCCGCTTCAACTGACGCAGCAAAATAAATACCCCTGCATGCAACTGGATAGTCCGACAACCAGTCAGAGCAACGCATTGAGTGACGGATGCTTCTCGACAAATGCCAAAATCGCTGTCTGACGTTAGATTCACTTCAATTTGATAACAGAATCTAAACATCTGGCTTCTCCGACAGCAACCATTATCTTTTTAAGAAAATCAGCTCAACTGCGCTCAGATGACTGTGACTATGTTGCTGTTACTCTGCTGTCCATCACCACATAAAACCCACCAGGAAAATTTGATTGGACCAAACGGTCTTCATGCATAATGATTTCCAAACAGACTAATTCCAGGCCACAATTAACTCAAACGTTTTGTGGGAAGCCTCTTTAATTTTTCTCCATGTTTTATATTCCTGGGAAAAACTTAAATGATCGAATCTAACTTTTCTTACATCCTGATTGTAAATTTGTTAGTTTGACAATATTAATTCTTTCTAAATTTACCATTATGATATGTTCCTCCTACTAAGTGAAAATAAACTGGTGGGATTTTTTTGTCATGTTTCATTATTTATGTTTTTGTTATTATAGATTGTTCTAATAATTGTGAAGAAAGTGTTATCTGCTTCGATTAAGCTTAAGTAGTTTTTGGATATATAAATAAATATAAATATTAACAAGGGTTAACAGTTCACTTATTTGATCCCACAGTAGAGAAATCTGTTCTCTCATCCATTCGTACACACAAGGAGAACACTGGAGTCACCTGTACAGTGCATTACCATATGTGTTGACAGATTTATGCATCTTTAATAGATAATAATTGTTCAGCTAAGACGTAAGACATTTACTTTAAGGGTCATATTACTGCTCAGTTATGCACACAGGCAAAAGTGGTGCATACAGTAGGCAATTCACTGTCACTCCTTTCTTACAGGCTGTGGGGTCAGACCAGGCGGATGCGGGAGTTCAGAGATCTAGCCCTCACTCTGACCAGGCCTCCTCTCAAAGTTCAGATCCTAGGCCAGAGGACCAGAATCTCCGACACAGATCTACCGGTTCTGTCAGTAGACAGCAGGTAGGTCATCACAAACTACTGGCAATTATTCCAAAGACAGCACATGGGTGAGCAGCTAACAGGCCCACTACACTTACCCATTACCATTTGGTCGGATTAGATCAAAGCCATAGAGAAGGGATATAAAGGAGACGGTCTGTTGAGAATCATGGGATTTATCAGACTCAGCCTCTGACAACCTTTGTCCTGAACTTCCCAAAACACACACACACCCACACACCCACACACACACACACACACACACACACACAGAGATGCCCCTCCTACTGTGACCAGGCCGGCGTGTGCTGCTGGTTTCACGCATGCCTTGGGCTCAGGCACTGGCTAATTTACCGCTTCAGCAGCACATTATGAACAAGAAAGAATCTTTTGATCTTCTCAGTATCGCACTCATAAGTTTGGCAGGACATGTTTCTAGATGGCCTCGCTCACTCTGACGCTGGCCTGAAGACAAATTGTTTGATTTTTGCCGCTGACCTCATTATATCTTAAACCGAAGTGCTTCTGTTCTTGCAATTTATACATGTATTGTGATTATACTGTATTGTGCAAGATAAGTAAATAGTATTGACATTAACTGATGTCAGTGCTGTGGCTGCGGCTCAGTAGGTAGATCAAGTTGTCCATAAGCCGAAGTGTCTTTGAGCAAAACACTGAACCCCCAGTTGCTCCTAGTGCATTGCACTGGTATAGGAATGTGTGTGTGCTTGTGTGCATGGGTAGATGTGTCTTAAAATTAGTGAGTTAACCATGAGTTAATTGAATGAAACTTTAATATGTGATTTTAGATTTATTTTTCACAGTTCGGTTTCATTTTGATCACCTTCTGCTTCTGTATCCTGAGATGTGAACGTACTTTTTTAAAGGATACTTGAAGGGAAGTGTACACAGCACATGGCATATCCATGCTCAAAAGACCTTAAGTTATTGCTTTTGTGAACATGTGAACATTAAATCATCTTCATAAATCCTGTTCAACTGTTCTGTAGAAATATTTTCATCAGTTAGCTGTTGTATTTGATGATGGTTAAAAGAAACAAGAAGTATTTTGTACCTAACGATTTAATTAAACAGTAACACCAAACAGAAAAGTCAAAAGCTTGTATATTGAGCGTACTCTGTAGCCTACTGCTACCGCCTTGGACACAATTTGCAGCTCTTTCAGTAAGTGTCCAAAGTGAAATATGATTATTGGCTGTGGCGACGAGAAGTTCACAGTGGTACATGGCTCGCACTTTGCTACATTCAGTTAGTGTTAAAATTATGTTGGCCATTTCAGAAATTACAGCTTCTCTTGTCTCCCCGGGTAATAACCTCAGTGTGTGACCTAAGATTTGAGTGAAGAAAGTTTTACTTGGGTCTGGGAAAATCTGATTTAAAGGAATTCTTTAATGGTCTTTTAAGATTTATAAGCCTGTGAACAACTTTGATTAGAAACACTTTTTAAAATGTATCTAACTAACTCATAGTAGTTTATTTGAGTGGTCTACCAATGAGGCTGATGTTGCTCAACTTCAAGCTTGTGCAGTTTTCAAACTTGGCTGTTTCACTTTCACCCCACCAGTTCATGCAGAGCTGTTCCACTTGTGTTACCTGCATCTACACATCTGTGGTTACACGCTCTTACATCAGTCAGTTGTTTAGCAGTGTGTCTTTACAGTATTTTCCTGTGGTGATTTTCCTGTACATTTGCTTTGTGCTTATGTGTGCATCCATGTGAACTGTATGTCTCCGTGTGTATGCGTGTGTATTGTTCTGTGCATGTGTACAATATGCAGTACACATTCACCAGGGAACCTGCACAAGTTTAGCTCTGAGAGCTCCAGGCGCACGCATGACATGCTGCTATCTGCGATCATAAAGAAACCCATTGATGACAGTGACCCTTCGCTATGGGAGATAGAAGAAGAGAGAGTGGATCAGAGGTGAACGGAGGATGGAGGCAGTCGATTAAATGTCTCTCCGTTGCTCCGCTGACGCCTCAGTAAGGAGTTTTGCTTGAGTTTGCATACAAAAGCTGTTTAGATAGAAGCATTTTTCTTGATTTCCCTCTTACTACTGTATATGCCCCTCCATCTGCTTTGCACTCTCATGTTTACACAGTCATTACAGGGGGCTGTGCACATGTCAGGTCATGGCCACCAACCAGCTGCTGAGCTGACGTAGTAAACAGGGACATCTTTCTTTTCCGTGTCTTCCTTTTTTTTTTTTTTTTTTTATCTTTCATGTGGAACACTACCATCAGTGTCACAACATTGAGTTTCCCACACAAACAAAGGTCATTCATATGTCTTCTGGTCCCGTGGCAGACAGGCATCCAACTGGACCAGGGAGAACATCTGCACCGTATCTCAGTCATTTGTCAGTGCCATTTTCCTGTGTACTCCTTCAGACAAAGCACACAACAAATGACCTCCTGTGGTTACCATCTGCAGAGGAGCAGATAAGCTTGTCAGTTAGCTCAATGTTAAATAGTTCATCCAAAATATATATATATTTTTAGCTGAAAAACCAATTTAGAGTTCCTACTCGGTATGTCATACTTTATAATTGGTCATCTTTACTTTTAAGTTTAGGGCTTTTAGTTGGTTTGGATTCCCCTTTTGGCCTCTGTGTTTCCCCCTTGTACATACAGACTAAGCCAGTTGGCTTGCCACTCATCAGGAATATGCAGATCAATCTGCTAATTAGTTGCATAGAGTCATTAAGGCTGAGTTAGAACACATGGTTGGCACCCATACAGGCATGTTAGCAGAGTCTGGTGCATCAGGTCACTGGAGTCAACTATAGCCCCAGAGCACATTCCCAAACATGCTTACATAGATGTACTGTGCATTATTGTCACATGCTGTTTTTTTCATGCAAGCTGTAGTAGTATAAGGATAATAAACATGTTATCAGTAGTTGTGACAAATGTACGGCAACATTTTTTGCATTTCCTGTTAAATGTACCTTATTTGTTCACTTTTATATACTGTAGTTTTAATTGTTACTGGAGGATGCATTTTATGCTTTCCTTTCACAGTAATTTATCATGAATTACATATAAACCTATCAAATGGATTTTCTTAATCTTCTTAGTGTTAAAATAATGTGATGAGACCTCACAGTTTTTAGTTTGTGTGGCGGCTTGGTAAACAGATATACAGGGTGCGCCTTTTCAGTTGTTGTTAAACAGGTTAATCTCCCAGTATTTGATACATGAATGATTTTAATTAAAACACTGAGATCTGAATTATTTACACATACTTGCTGTTTGCACTACTGACAACAGGTGTCACCATTTCAGAAAAGGCTGGCAAGTATTTAACTTCAACAGACAACAACTCGCCAACAGCCATAAAAACAACATTTTGGAGGGTGGGGTGTTACTGATCCGCTATCCTATCATTAACCTCCTCACTCCATCATCACCTCCTCCTCCTGTACACATCATCCACTTCTGCCCAAGGACTGTTGTGCATTTAGTCGCATTGCATATTTGAGCCTGCCATCTGGTCAGCCCTGCCTGGCTCCACAGGGGGCCTCCTATCCTCTCATATTCATATTCCACTAGCATATTGTTCCCACTGCTTTTCTACCGCGCAGCCCCAGCACTTCTCCATTTCTTTATTTATTTCTACACAAGAGGCTGGCTAGCAAACTGCACCCCCTCCTAATCGGAGGCTCTTCCAGTTGTCCTATCAAGTGTAACCTGGAGGCCCCTAGTAGAGCAATTAGAGCGGCCTCCCTGCCCACCTCTTGTAATGAAGCCCAGCACATTCTGGAATCTATAGCCCCTTTAGTCTCCCCTAATGGGACATCATTATTGTCAAAGAAACAATGTAAATGGAAATGAACATACTCATTAGCCAGTCGCAGGGAGAAACCTTTGCTGCTCTCAGCTTGCAACTGCCGCTTCCAAACACACATACACACACACACAGACACACACGCAAAAGTGAGCCTCCTCCCTCCAGCTTCGGTGGACTACTGCTCCAGCTTGCTTTATTCCTCTGGCAGCATGTTTGTTTGTGTGTGCATATGTGTGCACCAAGGAAGGCAATGTTCATGTTTTACTCAAGGTGAGAAGGGAATGGAGTGAACATAGATAATTCCATTATTGGCATTCACTCAGTGTTTCTACAGATGCTAATTGCTTCATGAGTCTGTGTAAGTGAAGTGAGTCCAACTTTTCACCCTAGTGCATCTTTGCTTACCTGTCCCAGGGTGCACCTGTGCAGAGGTCCAGGTCTCTGTCCCCAGCCAGCAGTGTGGGGATGGGAAGTGGGAGGATAAAAGTAGCGGAACAGAAGATTCAAGACCTTGCAGAGCTACTGCAATTGAAGGTAAATATGCCAATGTACTGTATATGAATGCACTTAATATTTTTGTCTCTACGTTTATCCTCAATTCTTCCTAGTAGTTCATCACTCTTTATGGTTCAACTATTTATACTTCTTGAGGCTACATCATTGTCTTGGCCTTTCCCTGAATCTTTTGTCCCAGCTTTCTCACCAACACATGCTGGCGACTATTGACACTGACACTGAAGCACATAAAGGTATTGTTTGCAGAATAAGACACATTCTTAGGCATCGAGTGGTGTCCATCTGGAGGACACGTGGAGCACCAAACAGGACTAATGGAGTTGATTGTTGCTGTGGCCACTATCTTGCATGTGATTGCTGCTATTAGCTGCCGGGGCGGTTGTGAAGAGGTTTGTAGCACTGGAACAGTCACGGTTTCCTAAAGGTTCAATTGCACCACCTCTGCCACTGCCTCCTCCATGACCTTCTCGTACGGCGTCTTTCACACTCACACATACACAGAGTGTGCGTAGGCAGTGAAACAGCAGGAGAGGAGCTGCTCTGGTCAAAGTGGATGCGGCTGTTTTTTTTCTTAAACGAATCAGCTTTATTGGTCTTTTAACCTTCACATGCTCTGTGATGTTCTTCTCACACTATTTTTCAGTCCCATGAGCTTTTTCTTTAACTCTCGCTCAGATTGACTAGAACTTAAAATATTGTTAATTTTTACCTCTGCCTATTTTTTAATTTGGACCTTCCCCTGTACCCATCCTCCTTAGTGCCTTTCTTTATCCTGTCCATCTTTGCGGCTGACCAGCGAGTGAGTGGTTATACAAAGGTCATCTCCCTTTGAACACTATCCCAGGAACACATTAGGCACCATTTCCTTGTCAGATCTGAAGTGTCTGAATTACATCACTGGCAAACACCTCGACGGTAATGCTCGACATAGATTCAGACAACACGCATGACTGTCCTAGTTAATGGTGCCATTTACTTGTCTGGCAGTTGAGGGGCATTTAGCAAAGGTATGCACAGAAAATCGTGACCATATTAATGAGGGCATTAGTTCAGAGCATGATTTAGGGCTTTTGTCTGGCGCTTGCTTCTGGCAGTAAGCAGCATACCCTCCATCGGCCTTACCTTCAGCCTCGTGCAGTTCTTCACTCTGTCCAGTCTATTGTTCTTCAGTTAATACAGTTCTTTCCAATAGAATGCCTTTCAAATTGGGTACAGCAGCCATACCATTGACATGTTGACCTTAGCAGCTAAAATCAGACAAACAAACAATTCTCTTAATAATGGGCTCCCTTTTTTCTTCTGCAGACTTTCAAGTAAAAAGTAGCTGTTGCTGTGTAATTATTTTTCAGCTTGAGAACGTCCACAGGGGGGAGGTGGGTGGAGGGGGGGGGGGGGCTGTATTGATCGATAGGCGAGGGTCTGTGGCCCGATGACCAGAGCAGGGCAGCCCGGGGGAAGCTCTAAAAGGAACCTGGGAAGCCATGATGTGGCTAATGCCCTGCCACTTGCTCCATCCCACCCCCTACCCCTCCATCAGTCAGCCACAACTCTTCTGTCCTCCCTTAGCTCCTAGTTTCAGCACTTTACACTGCTCTGGTCTGGCCCCTTTCATTAGAGCTTTGTTTTTGAGAGGTTGGGGGCTGCTTGAAGGGGCAGAGGATGTCTTGCAGATGTCCTCTGTGAATAATCCGCACAAGGGAAAATCCATACTTGTCACTTTGGCAGTGTGGATGTGCAATCTTGTGTGTGCGCACCCGTTGTGTGTCCAGTGCATGTTTGTGCGCTCTCTCTGCTCTCTTTGTCCTTGTTAATAATAACAGGGCTGAGGGCTCGCATTTCCCTCTCTGCAGGGTAGCCGTGTCATATCAGCAGTAAACAAGCTCCTTCCCTTCAGAAAGCGCTCGACAACTCTCCCCAGCCCTGGCCACTCAAGCAGAAACCTGTCCTGCACTCCTCCTTTCACTTTTCCTTTTGCTTCGCTCTCTCCCTTCCGTCTCTTTCTAATTTCTCTGTTCTGCCTTTCCCCTGCTTTCATGAGCTGACTTTCTCCCTTTCCGTACACTCTTTCCACCTCTGTTTGTCCTGCCTGTTGAAAGTATTTTCTCCATCGCCCTCGCTGTTAAGGTCAATGTGATGGGGAGGCGGGGTGCCCCTGACAAGAAAAATCTATATGTTGTCTTCTCTTACTCCTTCCTTAAAGCAAGAGCGCAATCTAGCTGTGTTTTAATAGCTGTCAACAACAGTGTCAGCAACAACCGCGCCGCTACAGCCCCTACATCACAACACATGCTGGTCGTCAGTTGGCAGCTCTAGTGAGTGTGTGCATGTGTGTGTGTGCGTCCCTGCATGGTGTTCTGTGGCACCACTGACTTGCGAAAGAAATGCCATCTTTTAATGATGTCTCAGTTGCCCAGTAAGAGTGAAAGCACTTGTCCAGGAGGAAGGAGAAGATGGAAATTAATATGAACCCGCTGATTTCTGTCAGGCCCTTTGCCTGTTTCCCCTTAAATATATTCAGTTTAAATATATAGATGGCAAGGGGCCTTTCTCAGATTTTCCGTTGTATCGCCGTACATGGATGAAGCGTACTCCGTTGTTCAAATGAGTTATGTTTCATTTAACTTGCACAACATTTGAAGACACAAGAATTTCTCTCTGCTTTTTACAGGTCGAGGAGAATGAGGAGCTGAGAAAGGCTCATGACAAACGCCGGGATCGCTTGTCTTTGATTCAGGCCAGCTACAAGACAGTCAGAGATCAGCTGAAAGAAGTGGAGAAATCGAATGGCGCGTGAGTATATACGATTTACAGTTTAATATTTAAGATCATGCTCTTGTCATACGAACGTCAGGAAAACTGGGAGTAAATATACAGGACACAATATATATATATATAGGACCCATAGCTGTACAGTCGATTCATAAGACATAAAACATAGACGTACAGAAAGCACCTTGGAAATCTTCCAGTTCCATCCAGCAGCAGTGAGTAAGAGACATTTCAAAGCACATAACTCACCTTGCCTTATGTTAAAAGCCCATGTGAAAAACTACAACCCCCTGAAACTGCTCACAAATAGTCTTATGGCCCCATTGCTCTCCACATGTTGTCTGACAAGACCAGAGTGCTGGATTTGGGAAAGTGGGAGAAATTCCTCCCTCTGCCTTTGAAAAGCTCAGAGGTTTTAAGCCCAGTCAATTTGGGCCGTTTTGTGCCAAGTGTATGTGCTCTTCTGCGTCTCCTCTCCCTCAGTGTTCATTAAGATGTGAGAGCCAGAGGCTGGAGGTGTCTGGTCCGGGGGGTGCAAGGTGTTTGAGAAGTCATGTGGAGGGTGGATGTAAGGGGGAGGAGGGAAGAGGGCCATTTCCTGCTTCAACCTGTTATCTTCACCAGAAACCACAGGATCTTTACACAAAGTAGAAAATGTGCTGGAAAATGTCATCAGCATGAGGGTTTTGTTCTCTCTATTGTCTCCCCCAGTCTTTTTTCTCACTTTTCTGTCTGCTTCTTCTCTCCACCAGCGTCGCTGAGGCCATTTAAAGTGTAGCTAAAGGTGCATATGTTTGAAGGCCATGCGGGAGCCAAGTGTTGACCCTGTCAGCTGTTTTCTCTCCGGGTTAATTAAAGAAAACAGCGGTGCAATGTGAGCCCGTGTGAAAGTGGAGTGAGTGAGAGAGCATGTTCAGCCCTAGGCTCGACTCAGCTCATGTTAGCTCAGTGCGGCTCTACCGCATGTGTCTGAGACAGTGGGAACAAAGACACAGATGGAGAGAGAGAGAGAGAGTGCTCGGTTTTTAGGTTATCAAAGGAATGTCCTGTGTCGCCAAATTGTGTGCTTTTTTCAGGGTTTGCATATTAACCTTGATTTATGAGTAGAAAATATGTGTTCTTATAACACACAACTTAAGCTTCAGTTGTTGGTGGCCTAAAGCTCGAGTTTGTTGGGTCAGTGAATCTGTCTTTCACGAGTGACTTGACATGAAATAGGCAGCTTTGCCTTTTTCAGTCAGAGCCTTCCATGGCACCAGCTAGTCACTCAATGTTAGGATCTTGGCATTCATTTGGCATTAAGCCACATCCTTAAATAGCTGTTAAACCCACTGGGGTAATGCCAGCCTGGGTGTGAGACAATAGAAAATGACTTAAATACTCCCATTAGTGCTTGGAAATCGGGGCCCTAACAAGTCAGTGGGGATAGGCGTCGAGTCTCATTGCATTTTGAGCTTGTTAGGGATTTTGCCAGTAGCTTCCATGCTGTGTTGTAGCCTTTTTGGAAACATACGGGGGGTTGATTTGGTTCCCCTTTTGTGTGCAGGACCAAAAGATCAGATAAGACAGTATGTGATTTTTTTTAATATATACTGTATATAAAAAGGTGGGTGGGTCTGGTAGTTTTTTTTCTCTCTCACATAAATCGTTATCTCTCAAACACAAAGTATTGAATCCATTGGTTGCTGTACAGCCAGCTGCTGAGTGATGTCAACAGTGTGTGTAGTAACCAGCTCCACCCAAGATATTACCACCAGCCAATCACAAAGCAGATGAAGGGTCCATTGGCTCGTCAGTATTCAGACAGCGTGCAGTTGGCCGGTCCCAGTGAAACCACCCTGCCATTCACCATTACTGTACCACCACATTTTCCCAAAATGGCATGGAGGAGAGGGTAAAAAAGCCAACTTCTTATTTATATTAGAGAAGGGAAAAAGTTTTTTAATCAGACTGGGGATGATGGGGGTGAGCAAATAAAATTAAAGGTTATTAAAGCATCCGTACTCTGATCAAAGTTGCGCCCATAAACAGATTCCCCCTGATTCAGAGCAATTAGCCGCAGCAGCGTGGAAAAGTTCTCTCTATTTCCTCCTGCTTAATAATGGAAACTAGGATACCATAGGGGAGGATGCACTGAGGCCTGAAGAAGATAGCTCTCTCATGGCTCCATGTTCAACAGTTTTTAGGTCCACTGTAAACAAATTAAAATGTATAAAGCTTTGCCATGACTTAATAAAGCTTAAGGAATGCAGCTGATACACTGCAAACCTAAAAGAAAATCACACAGAGAGAGCTAAAACAGAGCTATACATAAAAGGTTCAGGCTCCATACACTGCGCTCTTGTAGTACATGATCTTTTTTGTATGATGTATCAACGTCGGAGTCTGTGCAACTCAGTGAGATTACCCAATAAATAGCTGTGCACTTTGGAAGACTAAGACAAGCCCGTAGACGGTACGCATATCGTCGCACACGTACACTTCGAAGTAGTTCAGTGGCTTCAAATAGCTCACAGGGGCATTATCAGTATTAAATGAAAACATTTGCCATTCCTCAGTAGCCTCTAACTCCCAGGCACCAGGCTTTTACTAGTATTAGTGTAACATGGCTGCGTCTGCATGGCCAATAACAACCACGAGGAAAAAAACAAAAACAAAAGCCCAGCACAATAGCAGTGACCCTCACAATCCATTTGCACACCTCTACTCCATTGATTGAGTGAAAATGAGAAACTGTGGTATGTGTATCGGTGTGTGTGCGACAAAAACGGGATTCTCTTCTCATCTGCTACTTTTGCAATCTGTGGATTTCTCACTAAAACCTGTTTTAGTTTGCAAATGAAGGGCTAATTGGAATTGAATGTGCTGGGCTAAGGCTGATTGATGAGTTAGATGTGTGCAAGGATGCAGTTGGGGGCAGTAGGGATAGTGTGTGTGTGTGTGTGTGTGTGTGCGCAATTTGAAGGGGAAGTTCAATGGAGGCAGGAGCTACTGAGCACAAAGTGTCATTAAGTATTCATAAGTGAGGTGCAGACATTTGAATGACCTCGTTTGCGAGTGTGTTTTTGCCATTATTTACATTTGCATGGCACAAAGGGAATGGTCCACTGCCCTGCCACATGGGCAGTGCCCTGGGCTTTAACAAACATGCATACGTGTGTACATGATTTGCCACTGAAATGTCAAACTCAAGGCTGCTCATTTGAATACTGCTAAAGATGGCTGAATAACAAAAACAGAGCGAGACTAAGGGGCCTCGTTACCCCATGTGAATTGGCCAGAGGCAGCAAGGTGCTGTACAGTAGCAACCATTTTCCCTTGTTAGTATGTTTGCTCTCTATGTGTTTGTGCCAAGTGAGTCTCTTTGTTCAATTTCTATGTCTGTGTTTGCTCGCCTTTACATTTGCATTTTGTTTTATATTGCATGTGTGTGTCCAGGTCAAGTGGGAGGACACAGCGTGCCGCGCCGTGGCAGCTACGACAAGAGAACAGCGATGCTGTGTGGAATGAGTTGGCCTACTTGAAAAACCTCACCAGGAAGCTATCCCTTGAAAAGTAAGCCTCCTTACTTTGAAAAATATATATAAATACCAGCGGTGAGTATTTCAGTGCCCGCACACACGTTTGTTTAAAACAGTTTGTCTCTCTTGCATATGTACACACACTCCCCCTGTCCCCTCTTGTTTGTGGGTGTTAAAATGTTCGTGTGCCCTTCCCAACTCCACAGCATCCACCTAGCCCTCCACATCATTACCAGCCAGCAGGGGCAGAAGCAAGATCATTAGACTCTACTCATTTGTAAAATTGGCTGCTCAAAAATTCACACATAAAGTGCAGGAAGTAAAATCGCATTATCCGAATCCCTAGCTGAAAGCTTTGTAGAATAACTGCATTTATGCCAAACTGTAGTTTCGTTGCGGGTGTTTCTAAATAAGATATTTGACATGCCTCTAGTCTGTAAGTTGTGTTTGTGGTATTAGTTTAAATGTTGACCTAGAGTTTTGTGACAGTGTCGACAATCACAGTTTGACTTTACTGCAAGGGGTGCTTTTCATGTGATTTCTTTCTTTGTTACTTAGGTCTTCAGTCTTCACTCCTGCTTTTGTTTTCAGTCTTTCTCTGCGTGTAGTGTAGCCATTGTCTTGTTTGATCTAGAGGAGCCCCTGTAACCGCACCGCCAACGCTGACCCTCTATGATGCTACACAAAGCTTGGCCTAAAGCCACAGACTACCTCTCTCCTATCTTCCCTGGCCTTCACCTCTCCTCACCTCTTCCCTTCTCTACCCTGTGCCTCTGTACCCTCTTCTTCCCCTCTTCCTACTTGTCTTCCCAGTTGCCTCCCTGCGGCCCTGTGTGATGCTGCAGTAGGCTGAGGCCAGAATTCTGGTACTTGCCCCCCCTCCACTACTTTCCCCTCTGCTCACCCCCCTGCCCTGTCCTCCTAATCCCAGCTGAGCTCATTATGATATAGCCTGGCTGCCTCTCTCCAAGCCTGAGCTGTCCAAGCTAATTACAGGCTAGCAGCCCTTGTGCCGCCGATGCTGCCTGTTAAGGGATGTCCGTCCGCCTGCCTGCCTGCCTGCCTGCCTGCCTGCCTGCCTGGCCACAACTAGAACTGAGCGGAGCACTGGACGGTCTAGGGGCGGGGCGTGTGGGGGTGAACAGACTGCAGTGAACACGTAGGGTCGTTGGAACTGACCTGTGAGGAAAACCACAAGGGACGAAGGGTGGCTGGCTACTTTCCTAGCTGTGTAACTGGCTTGTCCGTTGGGGTTAGTGCTGATCCCCTTCATGTCCTCATGACTACCTCCGTCTCGTTTCCTCTATTTCTGGCCCTGGGACACCCTCCTTACCCGGTTGGCTGGTGCAAAGTAAACTTGGCTGAGATCTTTAAACTTTTGCATTCTCCTTTGCTGGGCATGCATCTTCACACACAAACAGCTCAAAGGGTTCCCTGTGTCTTGCCATCTCTATTCTGCTCCTCACTTTCTGCTTTTGAGAATTGGCAGGAGGGAACAGATAGGATTGTTAAGGCTGCGGGCAAAGCCAGCTTAACCAGACAGCTTAATTCTACTGCAACACACAATGCAAATTTTTGTTGAGTGGCAAAAGACAGGGCATAAGTGGGTCTATCCTAGTGCAATAATAAGATGGATGCTGATGCTGTAAGCATGCAGTAGCTGCCAGGAAACTCTTGGGGCAAACAGTTAAAGCTTGTTGTTCCATTGACCGTATTGTAATGATAGTGCTTGTGAAGGTTATGCTAGATAAGCGTTAGCAATGATCCACTAATGGCTAATTAACTCGTGGCAGTTGAAAAATTTAGGGCCAAATAAAGGCCCTTTAAAAAGCTTTAAATGCCCTGTGGTGAGCTTCAGAGGAGAGTCTCTGTTTAAACTCCATTTGTCTCTCATTTGCTTTCCTCGTTGTCATGATATCATTCACAGATGCTTTCTCTCACCTTCCCAAAAAACAGCACTTGTGAAACACTGTATTGAAACCCAAAGGACCATTTCCTACAATGAATATTGCTCTGATATAGCCAGCACAGTGGGCCCCCACACTGTTAATCTAACCTAGCCCCCACCCCCTGTAATCTTTGCACTTTATGAAGAGGCTGAGGAGGAAGGTGAAACATGTCAGTTCTTGTGCTGATTTACAGTCTCCATATGGCTTCATTTTAATGGATAAGGATGCATTAATTTACAAATTCTTTGACGACTTTTTATATCATTCTTGCACATGACACGGCAGTAGGTAGAGGTGATCTCCTGTAGCAGGTAATCAACACACAGAATTTATGTTGTCTCTATAACTTGGAACTGTACCCCTCCAAAACCAAAGTTGTCTGTCTTTTAGAGAGACAGGAACACTTTTCTGTCCCTGGCCATTAATGGTGTAGTGGTGGTAGCCTAGTTTCTCTTAACAACATTCCCCTGCTTTCTGAAATGGGGTAAAGACTTAATCTACATCGTCAAAAAAGCCCACCAAGGACCACCAAGGACCACCAAGGACCATTTTTTCCGTCAGTGTGTCCCGAAAGGGGTTGTAGCAGTTCTATAGACCTGCTGTAGAAACTGGCCTTGCCTTTTCTATATTTGTGGGGTATAGCTACTGTGTAATCGCTCACTTGACTTAAATTAATATAGTGCTAGTTTAGGCCTAAAACAGATTTAACAAAGAAGGTCTCTTGCCAAAGTTTCATGAAATCTGAAGTTTGAAATCTAAAAAAAAACAGCCGACAGAAGTTTAAATCCCAAATAAGATTCTTAAATGTCATTGTACAATGCTGTGTATACCACAACATTCAGGTGCACGCCTCAGAAAGTATAAACAAATTTAGAAAGTAGAATTTCACAATAAATAAAATCTCTTATTACCCTTGGTCACACATCCATCCATATATGCTTTTAAACAAACGCATCAGGAGTGAAATTAGATACTGTTACATTTAGAATATGTTTTTATTTTTGTAGACAGTATATGGTGTTATTGCCCAACTTGCACTACACTTGGAGGGCGGGTGGGGAGCTGCTCAGTCGGTTCTGTTTCTTCAAAAGTCTTTTCCGGGTATTGGTAAAGATGTCATCAAGGCTTCTGCGGCTTACTCAGAAATTTTCATGGACTGGAAACGGAACAAACTGAATACATTTTCCTATCACGCTTATTCTGGCCAGCAGTAGTAGGGGACCACTTGCCTGCTTTTATTGTTCATTCAGCAAACTGTATAATTTCACAAGCTCCTTTAAGTAGTAATATAATCATAAACTCACTGGACTAGACCATATTTGACCATAAAGACCACCTTTTTAGAACATCACTTCCTCTGTGCTTTCAAGGCAAAAGGCACTGACAAAAAAAAAAAAAACTAATTGACACCAAGGATGGCTTCCTTCTGGTTGTGGTACGTGGCAAGCAACTATGGGAAAGATATGCTCTAAAATTTTCAGTGGGATCATTTTCTCTGCCTCATTATGCATCTGTCTGAGGCACTCCATGTCCGTGCTTGTTAATTGTTGATAAAGGTCTGTTGGTAAAAAGAGGCAGGGATTATTTAGGCTCTATAAACAGAATAAACACATGCAGTGCACCCTCAGACTTAAGATGCTATACTCAGACGACATCAAAGCATAAATTAGCTAGCGATTACTGGGGAAAAAGCCTTTGAGATCATTTGCATTGCTCCTCTGTAGAGAGTGACCATTATGGACGTGAACCCTCCCCAATAAGCGACTTTGACTCTAATTAAGTTTAATAAAGTTTACCCTGATGTTCCTCATATTCCTCTATTTCTGTTCGTTTCATCTTGATTTGCTAAAAGGTATTAGAAGTAATGAGAGTCTTTTGCCCCCCGGACCAGGGCTTAGTTGGAGGAGGGACACATTTGTACACACAAACAGAATGTTTTATGCATGTTTTTTAAATCAGACGACTAAGGCTTTTCCGTCGTCAATTATTTGGTAAATCAGTTATTGTAAAAAGGAAAAAAAAAAAACGTCTTTACACTTAGCTCGTGATTATGTTGCCAGCTTCAGTGTGCCATCAGGTCTTCTCTGCTCTCATTATGAAAAATTAGACTTAGAGAATGCTCTTGAAAATACAGTTCGCATATCTCACATTTAAATTGGCACTGATGGAAAAAGTAGTGTTTAGCTTTGCAAATGTCAGTTGATTTCCTGTATTTAAGAAATATCTTAGAATATTTTATAATTTCTTTCTTCCTTTTTTTATATTAGGATACCTAGCGGCATCAACAGTCCTATTAAACAGTGAATATAGCGGACATACTTGGTTGTTTCCACCGGTGGTTATTACACAAATCCCTATTTACTTCTCGTATCAGTGGCCTATGGCTGGAGAATCCAACTCTTAAAGACTCACTGCTGCCGCTGCATTGCCCACAGCTAAAGCACATCACTGAAGAACTCCGCCAGTCGCCATTTCTGCTGACTGCAGTGGCTTATCCGCCCAAACTCCCTCCATGAACCAGCAGCCTTCTAGTTTGTGTTTAACCATGGGGGAATGCCCCCCCTCCACCATACACCCAAAAAACAAGATTCTTTCCCCAGTGATAAAAATGCCAGTGGTGTTTTCGCTTTCTTGTACTATTCCCTTCTCGTCCCGCGCATTTTTATGTGCCAAGCAAGAAACCAAGAAGAGGCTAGCATGTTAAAGCACAATGGCTGTAGATGATTTTGTGTTATGCACCCTTGTGGATGAAGGCAAGCAGTTTGTGCTCTAAGCTGTGTTCATTGCAGCACAGGTAGAGACGAGATCAAATGACATGGAGTGGATAGCTCAGGGCTGAAGTTCTAGCACTGCATGGGAGCGAAAATGTTTTTTAAAACAGGGCCAAAAGAGCGGCGTGAGACACAGGCTTACATTGTAGACCACATCATTACCAAACATAACACCTGTCTGTTGCCTTTAGTTTCTCTTTTGCTTTTATGCCTGCTGAGTGTTATTCTTCCTTAGGTGAAGCGGCAAGTTGAGAAGGAATTGAAAATTGTCCAGCTAACTTCATTTGATTTATCATCAAGATAAAAACAGAAGACCTGAACTACTCTGTAGGAGGTACGGCTGTAGAGAACCTCTTCTCCGCTGTGATATGTAGGCTATGACAGGAAAAAACACGGTTTCATTTCAGATAAACTGCAGGTTACCAGGGGTAAACTGACATAGGGAAAAGATATGGAAAGGGAGTTTCAGATGCAGGCAGTTATAGTTTGATGCAGATTGCATGGAGATTGCTCCTCAACGTTGGACTTTAGTTTACTTGTACCAAAGCCTTACAGTGTTGCCAAAACGTTACTCAAATTGTTAAAGCTGCTTTCTTTTTGCGAAAAAGAATACAATAGCAAACCTTCATAGAAAACCTACAATGAAATAAATCCAAAGCAAAGAGCATTACCTGACACCATAATTCTAAATGTTGTTTTATCATAAAACTAAATGAACTGTAACATTATAATGTACGTAATAATAATAATAATATAAGTCAGTCAATAATAAGTCAGTGCTGCAAATCAAAGACTAATGAATCTGTTCAATCTGTTGCGGAATATTGAAAAATAAGTCCCAAATATGCGTTATTGCTCTTGTAATATCCCTTTCTCTGTTAATTTTTTATCTTTTGCAGATGCAGAGTGTTACCAGATAAGGGTGTAATAGTCTTTCACCTCCGGAATATTATTTTATCAGACTGAATGAACTCCATTTAAAATGAAACCTAATCTCTTCTTCTTCACGTAAGAAACTGGGCTAATCCTTCAACAAAACTGAATGTTTTGCGTATGAACTTCGGTTTATCATCAATACCATCAGTATCCGAAAAGGCATAAAGGAGAAACGTGAGATGGAACCCATACTGCATATTTCAGCTCATTTGTCCCATTAACAGCCTGGACACATAAGGCAGTGCCGGTGTCTCATCGACTTGAGTTCATTTATGGAGAAAAATCTATATAAGAGCGACACATATCTATCTGCTTCCTCGCCCGCTCTGGGGAGAGTCATTTGTGTACTTATTTAAGCTGTGGTCAGCCATTAGACGAGGCCTCTGTTGGACTGTGTGGGCTAAGATGCTAATTACTTCCTTTTTTCTAAGCTATTTTACCATGTAATTTTCATGGCGTATGGATAGGCAAGTCCCTTATATCTATGGTTGATGTAAAAAAATGATCTTTGATTAATTAGGAGTATAGTTTAGGTTTATTCTCATTGTGCTCATCATAGTTCACCATAACCACAAATGCCCTTTTACTCCCCAAATGCTTCTGTAATGGAACATGCACGCTGTAGCCACCCCATGCCTTAAGAAGTAAGTCAGAAGCAATGCCTACCTTTGTAATGAGGTTAACCAAGGGAAGAATGCCACTACAGTAGTAGGAGCTTGTTACTAGTGTTTCTTTCTGACTCTGTGGAGCAGAGGGGAGGGAAATTAGGTGTGTGTTTCAGGTGTGGTTGTCTCGGTGGGCTTCTCCCTATCCTCGGTAGACTTCAGTTGGGGTCCTAATAATAACTTGAAAGTGCAAAGTCTAGAGCATGGCTCCACATAATTAGCCTTTAGCAGGAATCAAGCTAATTGCGGAGAGGTAATTGGGCACGCTTTACTGTCTGTTTGTCTGTTAAGGTACACACACACACACACACACACACACACACACATACACACACAGATGCACACTGTACTTTCCTACCTTGGCGTTTCATGTTGCTTGTCACTTTGATTTCCAGATAAATTAAAAAGCTTTTTAATTAGTTGATTTCTTTACCATGTCGTCTTTTCTGTTGGGAAGGGAAGCCAGTGGACAAGAATGTAGTGAAAATGTGTATGAAAGTTTCTTCAATAATAGATCCCTCTGCTGAACCCCAAGTGATTATGCTCATTATGCAGTGATTGTGTTGGTAGTGTGTTCACATATCTTTTTGTTAATCCATTCATATCTTAAGAAGAATGAATATGACGTAACAGTGGTGTGAAGATAGGATTATAATGTGTGTTTCTGCAGAGCTGGCCTGGAAGAGGAGCTGGACATGCTGCGAGTCCAGGCGGCCATGGACCGGGCCACAGTGAAGGAGCTCCATCTGTGTCTTGCTAACGAACACCAAGGTGAACCCTTTTCTTCTTCATATTGTGGTCTCTGGCAAGGGGTGGTTTTAAAGAAAATAAAGTAATGAACGATAATTGTTTAAATCACATATCATCTGCAGCATTTTTAAATTTTATTTTCCTTTTCAGTTGGTTTTCGAATTCTGGATACTGCAGGATTATTCATTCTTGTTCATTTTACTCTTTTGTTCTCCAGTGAATGTTATCCAAGGATCTAAGCTCAGAGAACAAAGCACAAACAGCACTGCAAGTTTCACCTGTAATGGTGGAAAAGTATGCATGTTTAACACGACAGCACCTTTAAGCTTTCCTGTTTCCTCTGGGCCATGCTTATTAATGAGCAGAATTAATAAGACTGTTCCCAGTGGAATTAACAGGACAACTCAATTAAGACTTGATCAACTCCTGACAAATTGAGTGGGAGATCAAGTGGTGTCCTTCTTGTCTGTGTGTATCATTCCCAATGTTAAAAAGCACATCACTTTTAATCCAATTTGCAACCTTGTCAGATGCTGACCAGCGCATCCAGCTGCCTTAATTAACTAGTTCAATAACAGATCTGTTCTAGATCACTTTAATTTTCTTCACGACCAGTGATGGTGTCTGTTGGAGATGCAACCATGTGATTTAAAGGATTGCACTAATTAAAATAGTGGATCCTCTCCTGTCGATAGTCTTGTCAGGAATACAAGGCAATAAGCTCCTTCTAAAGGACACGCTTAGTTTTACGTAGGTTTTTTACATAGTTCAATTGTTCAAATAAAACACATCCTTTATGATTTTGGGAAAGATAAACTTACTCTAAACTTGATGAATCTATAAATGCTGGATGTGCTCTTTTTAACTTTAAATAGGCTGTTCTCTGAACAGTTATAGTTGCAGTCAGAAGATTGTAAAGCCAACATTATCATGAAAAAAAAAATGCGATGAATGGCCTCAGCATTTGCTCCTGAGGAACCTCTGTGACCCGATCAAAAGGACGAGGGTATGAAACGCTCACACCAGGATTACACTAACGAAAGGCAGCAGATGAAAGGAACAGGGTCTTTGTACTGCATCCTATGAGGAGACATGGGAGGGACGTTAATGTATGCCGCAGTGCCAGAACCTCCTTCAACACTAGGTGACTAGGGAGCCACCATGTCTACTTATCAAGGTAGTGCTGAGGTGCCAACTCCCATGCCACCAGCGCTGGAGCTGGATAATTGTCTCCCAACCTGGTTATGTACCCAGCGAACACAGCAGCCCTCCTGTCCTATTTGGTGCTCTGTCTGATTGAATGTGACATGTTGGGAAGACAAAAGGGCAGGCTAATTCAAAGTAACAAACTTCCCTGGGCAAAGCGTCAATGCAAAGCAAAGGAGCAGCAGCTCTTTACAACGTAGCCCTCTCTCTTTCCACACACTTCTTCTACGGCATCTTTTTCTAACTCACTCTCCGAAAGATCAACTGACCTGAAAAGTCAAGGTCCTGAATATTTAATGTTTCCAGCCTCATTGTACAAATTATTTTGGCCGTCCTGTCATGAATGTTTAACGAGGGAGAATGAAAGGCAGCAAGTTTAATGTTGTTTTGTGTTGCCATTCGCATATAGGTGATCGGGAAAGGTACTTCTACTTTGGCAGGTAGATACTCTGTGTCAGACAGTGACACAGGGGCCTGTTAGATCGTGTATAAATGCATAAATATGTGTGCATCAAATCCCTGAGCACTTGGACTCCAGCATGCGTTTCTGTTGTTATCATAAAACCTAAATCATATGTTTGCCAAGGCCACTATTGAAGTTCCCAGAATAAAGCGGTATGTATGTTTGTCTGTGGAGATTAGATGTCCTTTGGGGAAACACAGTGGACTACAAAGCAGTGCAGCCTGGGGCTATGCAGTCACAAGGGATTCAAGCACTTCTCTTCGTTTGTTTAAGATCCCCAGAGAGAGGTTGCACATGGTATTTACCAGTGTGTGCTTTTGAATGCAGTTTTCCTGTTTAATTGTGGACTACTAAATAAAGGACCTTTCTCTTAATCGCGAATTTAAAAGAAAAAAAAAAATTGCTAAGATTTTAGAAGTTCCAAGGCTATATAAAACAGCATTAGCAATTTTGTGTTATTTCTGATTTGATTGACAAAAGAAGAAAAAAGAAAGTGGACCTCGGGAAGCAAATTAGACCTTACTAATGGTAATTGATTTAATGTACCCTTTATATTATTATTCTATTGATCGAGCAGTCGTAATTTGACACGTGTCGCAATAACGAGCTTTGTTCCTCCTTGCAGAATTGCTTCACAAAATGGTAGAGGAGCACCAGGTCAAAAGCAGCACTCCGAAAAAGCCTTCTCTTTCTTCCGGCCGAATGGAAGAGTCATTTAAAAAGGTACAGCACTATGCCATCACTAAGTGTTCTTTGTCATTGCCAATAAAAGAAACCCAACAGAGCCATGGCGACGGCACAATGTCTCTCTCAAAATGTGGCTTTGCTCTTTCAAGCGTAATTTGAAGGTGTTCTCACACTTTCAGAACTGGTCTTGTAGTCTTTTCCTGTTATTTTTCATCCAGTTAGAAAATCTCTGGGTAGACGTAAATACTACATGTATACCAGAAAATGGTAGTTTAATGTAAATTTTGTTCCAGAGCCATTAGTGGGTTTTAACATGTTTTATACATGCTTTTGAAACCCTGTTTGTATCTTTCCCCCCTTCTGCCTTCATGGCAGTGAATTATCAGGAGTGGGGATAGCCATCTAATTTTGTTTGAAAGGTACCAGGCTTCACCAGCAGGCAGAGAGAGAACCAAATAAAAGGAAAAAATTGCCTGGAGGCAGAAACCCAGCAGGCATCCACTGTTCTCTTAAACAGTCTCCACCAAAGATCTAACAAATAGACTAAGTGCTCCTGGTTGCTGTCTAGTTAAAGGTGATCAGGGTAACGGCTTGCCAGTCAGATGTCCATAACCTTGCCTGGCTGGAGAAGAGGGTGTTATCCCCCCCCCCCCCCCCCCCCCCCACCAATCCACAGCATATAAACTGTAATTACACACTTGGGAAAATGTCAGTGGAGAGACAAAATACTGTGTGAATGCTATCACATAGGTCAAATCTGGAATTGGTCTATCTCATAGAAATGTTCATGAATACAGTTGAACAACAAAACAGAGTGAAGTCTAGTTTGACATATTGTTGTTCTCACTACTAATCCAGCAGCATCATCTTCAGGAGTTTGAGTTTTGATGGTAAAAGCTACAGATATGCCAGGGACAAAACCTGACTACCGTGTACCAGTGAGGCCCCATATCTGATCCTTTCAGATTGAGCAGCTGGAGCGGAGGATGGTCTCCCTGGAGGAGCAGACAGAGAGGCTGAGGGGAGAGAAAGAGCAGCTACTCGAGGCCAACGCAGACTTGGCTCATGACTGCCGCAGACTCCAAGCCACTGTGGATCATCTGCGAACCCAGGAAGCTGACCGTGAAGAAGCAGCCCATGCCCAGGCCCTGGCCCAGGGGGAGCAACATCGTGTCGAGATCGTGGCTCTAGAAGCCCGGCTGGCAGCGTCTCAAAAAGAGGCGACGAAGCTGCGCCATCAGTTGCTGAAGCTAAGACAGGACCTGGGGATTCTCAGAGCAGCCCGGGACTTCTATAGGAATCGGGCAGCAGCGCCAACGCGTTCAGGTGGGATCGCTAACAACATTAGCAGCAAGGTCAAATTCAAAACAACCATCCGCAGAGGTCTGCTACGCCAGCGCAGCCACCGAACACTCAGCCCCAATCAAGCCATCAGCTGGCAAGGCCGCAGCCCCAGTCCCACTAAGGACGAGTGGGAGGACATGAGCATAGACAGGTAATGATACACATGCACACGCACAGACGCGCTTAATCTCACTGCCTCCCCCCCTCATTATTTTTTTGGTGGTTGGAGGGGTGCGGGTGGGCTGGCGGAATTGTGGGGGGCTCGCAGCATCGAGGGGACAGCGTGCATATGCAAAGCGTAAGCAAATGGGTGATTGAATTTCATTGTCTGTCTAGTTGGTATTCAGGAGCCAAAAGAAGAATGTGAGGAAGAATGATAGAGAGAGAAGGAGAGGAGGGGGAAACTACTGTCAGATCCTTTGAAATATCCTGGGACGCCTTGCTTGGAGCTTATTGACTGAAATTTGCATGCAAAATTAGCCACCTCTCTACACAAAGTTGAACCGATGCCAGAAAAGCCCAGGGATGAGGGGGCCGCCAAAGCCTTGATACCTTCCAGTGATGCCATTTTCATGCACTAGTCACGCTACCCCGAAATTGACAGTTTGGCAGTTTGATTTAATTTACTGGTTCTTTGCATATTTACCAACCAACCCCCCCTGACGACACTAAGGACCTCTCCCCCCGCTCATCCACCCTACCATATATGCTTGGAAGCTTACCCCACCTTGTGTCTAGTTATGTTGGTTATCTTGTGGCATGTCAATTCAGAAATGTGCATGTGCGCGTCTTATTTCCTCTAGCCACCCCTTAACCACCTCCCAACACACACATACACACATACACTTCCTTTCCATCCCACGCTTCTCCTCTCTCTCCTCGCCTTAATTTGGTTAGATAAATTTTGAATGACCCTACTCGGATCCGTACCAGATGTCTACAAGCTGTTTAACACCCTCTAAATTAAGAACCATCGACAGTAATTATTTCATGTATGTTTTATGCTAAAAAGCCACTGAGCCAACATCTATTGAGTGATGGTCGGAATGATTTGATTTCAAACACTCGCTGATATTTATTTCCCTTCTCTTTCTCTCCGTGTATGCCTCTCCCCATCCGCTCGCTCTATGCCGAGTCCTGCTAACTCACCGTCTCTACACCAACTAATTCATCAGACCGTAATCCACCCCAGCTCTATCCGCATGAGGCCGTTTAACGGGGACTGGGTGCAGCTATGCCCTGCTTTCCTAATGCCTCTCCATGTGGCTAATAAGCAGCAGTCTAATAAACGCTTTACCTGAGAGGAGGATCTAAGTGGATTTGTGAAGAAGGTGTCTAAACTGAGATGTTGTCTTATTTAAGGCGCCTGTCAACTCATTTTCTGCTGTAAATCCTTCTGTGGCCCCTTATCTAACAGGGGTCCTCTTCACAAATATGTCTGGTAGATGCTCCCGGAAATACTCGATCTCTTTGGCCTAAATAGTGTCAAATAAAGATGTCAGCCTCGTTAAAGCTACTGACAAGTCTTTGTTTTTTTTCCTCTTATTTTTCTCACTGCCTCTGGCTCCCTCTCTTAAGTTTTGTGCTGCTGGAGGCAGCTGACCATTTTTAGCAGATCAGCAGTTTTGCCGGTGAGCAGGACAGAATGAGAGCAGGTAGGCACGGAGAATATCTCACTGAATGGTTATTTCGGAAGGAGTAAGGGATATGTGTTGGTATATGCTCTTGATCGCTGCTGGAATCATTCCGTGAAACCAGACTACCACTGGTGTAACGTAACGCCATCATGGCATAGTACTTTATTCAATCTTTATTCAATCAAGAGCCGCAACTTAGAGAGGGTTGGCCATTTATTGCATGATTGCTAGTTTGTTTTATGTTTTCCTAAGTTCACACGTTGAAATGTCCTTGACCTCCAAGAGCCAGGCCCATACCTTGCATGGTGGCTTAGCTTTCATTGATGCATGATAGTATGTTTATTTCATCTAAGATAGAAAAGTTAATTTACTACGGTGGTGGGAAGCATCTGTCCATGAGCTCCCTTAGGTGTTCACCTTAGTTAAGTTCTGATGACCGTGAGGACGTATAATTTTTATCCTCTGCAAACCATCCAGCGTCCCTTGTGTCATGTGCAGAAACACCTGTGTTCGTTATGTTTCAGCATTAATTTATTTCCTTAAATCTATCACACTCTCAATTACTCTCCATGTGTCCCAGGGTCTTGGGCCCGGCCCCTGTAAATGCACAGACGTGTGTTCATGAACTCTTCACACAGACGCACGTCTCTTCTAAATTATCGGCTTAGCATTCTTAACTATGTTGTTGGTATCTTGTGGATACAGTTACTCTTGTTGACTGATCTTCCTCGTGTTCACTGTAGACCGGTTGAGGCAGAGTTTCCTGCTGAGTCGACCTTGTCAATTCAATGTGTGATTCACATTTTAAGTATGTTCAGATTAATAGTGAGATTCGTTCAGAAATGCATTGAAGCTGCTAATTTCATATGAGATAAGTGGCATTTCTTCCACAAATGTATATAACCTTGGTGTTAGTGGTGGTGATAAGTAATCCTCAGCAAGTCCCTGTGCCCGCGCCAGACCAGCTTTAACCCTAACTAGCCCCCAGCCCTGTCATGTTCCAGTTAGATCCTCTCTCTGCGGTCTTTACCTCCGCTGCTTCTCCCAGGCCCCACCTTAATAAACCCGCCAGCGTAAATGTCACTGGCTTCCACCTTCACGTCAAAGGTCACTGTCAATAAACCTGTGTGTGCGCGAGCATGTGTGTCTCAGGAAGCCCTTACCGTGCGTCCATCAGATACAACTTTGCCTGGCTCCGCTCAGCCGTGCCTCTCACACATGTCTGTCACACACAGAAGGCTAATGAAGGCCACAGCCGCTCTCATACATGTTGATGCATTCACCAACAGCACCAGACACTGCAGCTTTTCACTTAATTTACACCCACATTTACACTTCCAGCTCAGAAATTGGATGGGACATTGATTTTCTGTTGGAAGGAGGGGGGCGGAATGCACATATTTTTGCTTGATGTCAACTAAATCAACCATAAAAGGTAAATTGGATTTTTGTCCAAGGGTGGTACTTTCAGAACCATGGTTTTGGGTTCAACTTCTGGCCTGTAATAACTAACTTCACTCTTCTCTACAGTGACAGTGATGAGGAATACTCGGACAGTCTCAACAGTGCGCCCTCAGGGACAGCACCTTACAGACAACATGCTAATAGAAAGGTTGGTCTGCGCTCACCTTTTAATAATTTTTGGGTTTAAAATAGGTATAAACCTTTGCAGTGAGACGGTAATACTGTGGGTATGTATTCCCCTGATGACTATGTCTGTGAATGTAATATTTTACTTGGGTTTATGTGATTACTCAGCCCTTAAATAATTTGTGTGCCTCCAGGTTTAGTTTGAGTTGTTTTATGCTCATTTTAACAACATTATTCCACTGTTTTAAGACCACTGTGAAAACGGTTCTTGAATCCTGAAAATACTGATTGTGCCGTGTATAAAATGGCATGTGATAGTAATTTTTTTTTTGACGAGTTACAATGCCATTTTAAGCATGTTACCTGTTAACGGTTGCTTATTTACTGAGGAAGGATCTGTGGAGGTACTAAAGAAAAAATTCAAAAAGGATTCTATTGGATTTGTTTTTTAATAATTTGATTTACACCGATCATACATAACATTATGACCACTGACAGGTGAAGTGAACAACACTGATTATCTCCTCATCACGACACCTGTTTGTAGGCGGGGTATAATGGGCAGTGAGTGAACATTTTAACCTCAAAGTTGACGGTTTAGAAGCAGGGAAAATAGGCAAGCGTAAGGATTTGACGAAGTTGTGATGGCTAGACGACTGGGTCAGAGCATCCGTGTGGTGTTCCCGGTCTGCAGCGGTCGGTATCTATCAAAAATGGTCCAATGAAGGAACAGTGGTGAACCAGCGACAGCGACGGTCATGGCTCATTGATGCACGTGGGGATCCAAGGCTGGCCTGTGTGGTCCGATCCAACAGATGAGTTACCGTAGCTCAGATTACTGAAGAAGTTAATGCTGGTTCTGATAGAAAGGTGTTAGAATACACAAGTGTATCACAGTTTTTTGTGTATGAGGCTACATAGCCGCACACCAGTCAAGGTGCCCACAGTGAGCATGTGATCATCAGAACTGGACCAGAGAGCAATGGAAGAAGGTGGCCTGGTCTGATGAATCACGTTTTCTGGATGTGGATGGCCGAGTACGTGTGCGTCACTTTTGAATCATCAATTAATAGTTCACCATACAGTTCTTCACCGTATAGGATGATATACTACAGATCTTCAGGTGTGAACTGCTGAAACAAGACCATTTTTAAATAGTTCCTGACATGTTGTAGACCAGCGCTCAAAGAATCATGAAGATGAATAGATAATGAAAACAATCTTTTATTACCCCGGGGGTCTATCTAACTATTTCTTTGCAGGCTTAGGTCCATGTCTGACTGTACGTCTTTTTACTGGACCACGGCCTTTACACTTGCATTCACAAAGGCTTCCCTGTGTGTGGTTGTTGGTGCGCCTCCCTTTCAGTTTCCTCTCCACACCATGAAATCAATAGGCCTGGACCCTAGCACTTGTCCGCATCAAACTACCTCACAGCAGGACATGGCAGCTCCAACCCCCAGAGAGAAAAGTCCGTCAAGAAGAGAGGGAAGAAAGGGACCTTTAAAGATGTTGTATCTTTCTCCTTTCTTTCTTTTTGCTGAAGGAGAGGAGCAGGGTAGAAAGTGGAGAAGAAGTGGAGGTTGTAGTTGTGAATGTAACCAGGGAGCTGTCAGGACCCTTATCTAAGATCCCCCTTTAGTCTCCCCTCGCCGGATGCACCAAATGTGGCCATCAACTCCTGCCAGGCTCATTGCTGTGACAGCCCAAGCCCCTATGTCACAAACCAAAGGGTTCATCTCCTCTCTCCTCTCTGCATGCGTGATCAAACCTGGCACTGATCAAATCCTGCCTGACCCTCATACAAAGGATGTAGGCAGAGAGGAAGGAGGGGTGAGGTGAGGTGGGGGGGGGGGCTTCTTTGATGTCACTACAAACGATGGTTCAGTTGGGAGGTGTCACATACACACATGCATGCACACTTGCGTGCAAATGACTGTACACTCACACACACTCACACACACACAGACACACACACCTGTCATACTGTAGGAGTGAATCAGGGCTTCCAGACAGTGATTGAACAAAGGCGGTATTTGCAAGCAAGCATGTCAGAAGTAATATCCCGGCTTAGAGGTGTTCAAGTTGGAGTCAGTTGAACATGCTCAGGTGAATTATTAAAGCACATGGTGATTTGTCTTGTCGCATTAAACTGAGCACACCGTGTGATCATGGTGTCATTATGAGCCGCGTCTCAGGAAGCACAACATGTCAACTGTTGTGTTACATTAAACGGCTGCATTTCGTCAGCGTCTCTGACTTTTCTGTTCTTTTAGTCCTACAGGTGTTCACGGATCTCAAACACGGAAGAAGCAAAATCTAACAGAAGACAACCTGATGTTCTGGCCCAAGGTAGCATAAGTTTTCCTTTTTCACAGTCATGCAAAACTACAAAAACCTAATCAACTATTAACCGAAGCAGAGAGCTCTCTCTGTGTATTTGCATGCTGTCGATCGGAAACAAGTACTTGAGAAGTTAACAAGCTTTGTATGTTTTCACAACTTGACACTCCTGAATTGGTTATAAATGGAAAATGTTAATCACTTGAGTTGTTAAAAATATCACAAAGACACTTTTACATACCGCTGTTAACTCCCAGCAGCAGCTTCTAAAAAGGGATTTTGAGGTTTTCTGCGCACTTGTCAACTCTGAGGCAGCTGCATGTACTTCCTCCTGTTAGATGATAAACAGCATGAGCCCTGGGAACGAGGGACAAGAGGGGAGAAAAGCAGGTGGAAGAGGAAGAGGATGCTGATGAAGGCCCAGCGCTGCTCCTCCTCTTCTCTGCAGCAGCGCATTGAGTCTCTACAGCGTCACATTGACATACTGCAAAGTGCCAGGAAAGATGCTATGATTTCAGCAAGAGATCTGCGAAAGGCCAACGAGATGATCACTGCACAGCTCAACTCCCTCTCGGAGAAGCTCGGCAGCAGCAAGCAGCTCACTCAGGTAACCCGGGGAAGACGGGGAGTTGAGTAAAGGGGAAAGCCAGTTGTAAGTGTTGGGAAGTTTCTTATTTTCCCGTCTTTGTCTTTCTTTTTGTGATTCTTTTGTATTTTCTGGGGGCTGTGTGTGCAGCAGTGGCATGCCCTTATCATGCTTAATAAGTGTGGCTGACAGGCCTACCCTTGTCTGTGGAGGTCAGAAGAGAGGAGGAGAATCTCTTACTCTCTTTCTCTCTCTCTCACTGCGCGGTTGTCTCCTCCTGCTGAATGTTTCAGTGAGCCGGTTCTCCACAACGATCCGTGTCACCGGCAGTTTCTTTACTCCAAATATGTGCGCCCGTGTTCACAGGCGATCGTGAGGTGACTGTTTTTTTTATAGAGTCCAGACACACCCATTTAGTAATTTAGTAGCTGCCTCCAGGAAGGAAACTCTTAGACTTGGTATAGAATGTAAATAAAAGACCAAGCACTTTGGCCCCTAAACAGTGTCTTTCCTGTCAGGGCCTCCTTGTATACATCAACATATGTACACACAAACACACACGCCCTTGCACACATGACAAACATAATTGTTAGTCTGACAGGCAGAAGACCTTTTTTTTTGCGAATTCAGACATGGCGGCAAAGGCCCACTGGATTTCTGATTAGGTGTTTGTGCCTGTATGTCTGTATATGTACTTTGTGAAACAGTACAGATACAGTATATTGGAATTGTACTCTTAGGTCAGAGCACGACCCTCATAGCGATGCTACCTAGGAAGTGGCCCTTGTGCTCCCACCAGGGCATCTGATTGCTGAAGCCCAAGGAGACCGTAACACTCAGACACAGCAGTAAAGGCACCTGTGTACATACACACACTAACACACACACATATACACTGTTGTGTGAATGAGTGGACAGGGAGGGAATTGTTGTCTTCCTGTTTGTTTCCTCTTTCCTCTTGCAGTATTAATGCCACTGCTCCAGAGAAAGTTGGAGCCGACTGACTGGCCAAAGCTGAGGCTTGTTGCCCTCTCTGGAAAGGGCAAGAGGTGATGGACTTTGGGCTTGTTCCAGCCAGTCCTGGCCAACTCTCTCACTAAAACTCTCTGCTTGTAATTGGCTTAGGACAGACTCCACAGGGGCCATCATGTGAGAAGTAGCATGGCAGTTTCACAGAAACTTGTTTGTGTTGCTCTGTCTCCTGATCCTTCGGCCATTCTGTCCTTCCTCGGTTCTTCCTTCCTTGCCTCCTTCCATCATTAAGTCATATTTTCACATTTCTGGTATTTTTCTTGCTTTTCCTTTTCCATTTACAATACGTGTGTGAGTTAGAATGTAAATACCTGCATTTGATAGTTGGCATTTGAAGAATACTTTTGCTCTCCACAACTCTGTACAAGAGGAATAGACCTGACATTGTAAATATGTAAAATGCTTTGTAATGCCATGCATCAACCTAACAGGAGCATGTGTTTAGCACCATCACAACATGTCCACCCAAGTATTTGGATGCTTACTTTTTTGCTTTCATTTAAATATTTTTTATTGTTATTATTACGTTACAGGTCTCCCCTGGTTATCTGTGAGTATCTTTAGAAACAGATATCTGCATTTGAGTGTTCAGAATTTGTAAGTAAGCGACAACCTATTTGTTTACGTAGTGTTCACCGGTCGTGTTAGAGCAGGCTTTGGCTTCACGCAGGTAAACAGCCCTTCTTTAGAGAAAAAGAACGTCCTGTCATACCCTGTCAGTGAGCAAGATTACACATCGTGTTGTTGTCAAGCAAATACCTTACACAAAGAGAACTGGCTTCTTGTGAAACAGTCCTGCGATAGACACTGTCTCTCAATTCCACCTGTATTCTCGTGTCTCCAGTTGCTGGTCGGACTGTAAACAATGACTACCCAGATATCCTTTGGCTACACCAGGGGCCTTGAAACACTACATCCCTGCCCCCAGGGGCTAATATATCAGACAGTAGCTAATGGTCTCCCATTTTTTAACATATTTCAATAGTGCAAGAGGCGTGAGAAGTTGATTAGACGTGTTGGAAACAAATGAACCATTTAGCAATATCCAAGCTGCATATTTTGGAGGTAAATACACCCAAAATATTGATCCCGATGCAACCTCATGGATTTATAGATCCTTCTTTTCTCCTTATTTCTCTAAAACCTCTACAATACTTACTGTTGGTGTTTCTTGCTTTGTGTGATTTCTTTTTATTGATGTTGCCAGGCTCCTAATTTGTATCAATAAGAATTACCCTGTGAGTTCAATGTTATTGCTGTATTACTAAAGATGGATGATCACCAAAACTACAGAAAACGAGGGCCAATAAACTAATGTTATCCCTTATGAGGGAGGAAAAAAAAAAATCAGGTTGCAGATAAAGCAAGCTCTCCTTTTTCCACCAGGTATAACATTTGGTGAAACGTGCTCTTCGTGCATATCATACAAACACAGGATTAATTGGCTGCTTGGATCTCTTGCCTTACTCTGTCATTAAATTCACATTCGCTTCACTTTGTGGTGCACCATGACACTGCCTCCCAAATTTACCAGCCTTATCTCTTTAAGTGTGGAGTGTCCTGCCCTCCCCTAACAAGTTAAAGGGCTGGGATTATTGCAGGATTACAGGGGCACAATGGCCTAAAAAGAAAATCTCCAGGCATTATTTAAATTAAGAATTAATAATAGTTGCACAACAAATCACATAAAAGGTCTCTGGGCAGTAGAATAAACACAATGTCAGTGAGAAACAACAAGACATTACAGTATTATTCTAGTGATTTATCTGCGCTGAGTTTGGTTATTGTGAGCATCCAGGGATGGCTACAAGCATCTGGGTGTGCGGTTGTTTCAGCAGCCTACATGTCCTTATTTGTCCTGCTAATGATTAATTGGGACGGCATAAGCGAAACCACTACTGAGAGTAAAGAGAGAGAGCGGTGTCCTTTCTCCTGGCCTAATGGAACTACCAGTATATCAGTCCATGTCAGTGTCATCTCTCACCCGGGCTGAAAATGGCCCGTGAAATCAAAGCCTGTCTTACAGGAAGTGTCATCAATGCCTCTCTTAATTCGTGCACCACTGCCACTTTTCATTCTCTACTCCTCCCTCTCTCTTTCTCCCACCCTCCCTGTGGATATGGCACGTGTGTCTTCAACAGAGTAGAGGAAACCTAAAACAAGAGGGATTCTATTAAAAGGTGTCAGCCAGCAACCAGATATCAATAACCTCCATGTATGCGGAGCTGTGAGCAAACCCCTGGGAATCTGTGGTTTCACTTGGGTGTGTGTGCACGGCTCTGTGTGTGTTCCATCATTCACCCTTTGTGTGCAGCATATATCTTCATGTATCATGTCTCCTATTTGCGCCATTAAGCATTCTTGATGTTTGATATGATACCAGATAAGCTAATTGTGGCAACGTTAACCCAAATGTGCAGCAATGCGATTCTGGTCGAAGTTCTTTTTTTTTTTTTTAAATCTCCACACGTCTCTCTAAAGTGTGGTTCCAAGTATTCATCTCAGATACTCATGTTCAGAATCACTGATACACTGTACATTGTACATGATCAGTTAGTGGAATTATGATTCATCAATCTAAACCCAACCACTCACCAAATGCTGAACTCGCTCTGTCCCAAAGGGCTCTCTGATTCTGCAGGATGTCAGTCACTGTGAAAATTAGGCCCGATTGACTGGGCAACAGCATCCTCTGTCTCCTAATTAGGAGGTAAAGGTGTTTTACCACAGACAAGAAATAACAGCAGAGTCTGCTCCTCTCCATTGCATAAAACATACAGTATTTCAGACAATGTTTACTTAGCGTGTGTGTTTGTCAAGAACTATTAAAACTTTTGTAAGTCAGAAGAACAGCAGTAAAAAGTTTTGTCATGTGCAGAAGCAAAAGCTGGCCTCAAACTCTAAGTACAAGTCAGGCCATGCACCAGTAGATCATATCTGCCTTTACTCTGACCGCCTTATAACTCAAGTAACAGTAAAATATACATTATTAACAGTAGACAGAACTTTTGTTGTCAGCTGTGGCATCATCACCAGTAGCCTACCTCACCTATCCTGTCTGTTGGTCAATCTGCAGAAGCTGACCTCTGACCTGGCTGGTGTGGAGCAGCAGAAAAAGGTTTTGGAGATGGAGCTGGAGCAGTGGAGGCAGATAAAGTTCCCAGCGCAAACTGCACCACCACCGCCGCCGCCGCCGCCACCAGCAGCAGCAGCAGCAGCACCAGTAAACGCAGAGTGCTCCTGCAAGGCCCTCGAGGCTGAAGTCAAACAACTACAAGCGAAACTTAAGGTTAGCAGTGAAAGAGTTAATGAATTGCCTTCATGCTTTGTCTTACTGTGCATGCCTTATGAGATAAATCTCTTAATAGGATGATGGTATTAAAGGCCGTGTTCATTTCCAATTTTGTGCTTTATGAAGCCTGAGTGGATAATCCATGAATAACAAGGCATTTTCAGAGCTTTAATGTAGCGACACTACGCTCATTTTTGCATGTACAGTGATGCGCCAGGAAGGTTTGTGGGGAAAAAAGTGTCATTTTCTTTTTGATTTTCATCTGTTACTTACTATGCTGTACAACACAGTCTAGCACCACTGGATTATACATGCATTTATGTTTAAGTTAAAAAAAAAAAAAAAAAACATTCCCTGTTTTTTTTTAGTCAAAGATCAATATTTCTGAGTCACTTAAACATTTCACTGGTTTGAACAGCTTGCAGTCCTTGAGGACTTTAGAAACTCTAAAAGAAACTGTCAAGGTTTTACTTTCAAATCATGCATGGTGGGAAAAAAAAAAAAAAAGAAAATATTCCCGAGCCTTTCAATTTACACTTAACATCACCTGAAATTGCATGTGATTTCAACATGAATTAGCATTTCTTATCATTTGATCTTATTTCGGAGTACCTGTCAGAGAGATGAGAAATGAGGAATAACAGCAGAGACGTGCCCTACATCATAGGGAATGAGGTGTGAGTGGTACCACAGTATTATCACCCTCTCAGCAGCCAGCTCATCAGTGTCACCGAGCAGATTGCTGCTGTCGTTGCACGCAGCCGAAGAAGTCATGTCAGGTGACAGCGAAAAGGAGAGGCGAGGGATGCGCCGTGGGGGTGCGCGCACGGAGTGAGCGCATTGTCAAGAGCTTGTACTGGTGCAGTTCCCACAAGAGACTGGGGCCCTTTAAACCAAAGTGAACATGCACATTCAAATATCCATCATTTTTATGATCAGAAGCCAACCTGTCAACATGAGCTATACGTCTCTGTTACTCACACAGAAAAGAGTAACGCACAGGTAGTGGTGTAGTTTACAGAAATCTCACCAGTATTTCCACTAAATAAACAGAATATAAATGGAGCAACACTAATTAGAAATTAAAGGTGTCTTTTAGTGTAAAAGAGTTAAATACATTACTAACAATATTAGCCACTAATTTGCTGTACACAATTAAAATATATGTAATACTATAGGTCTAAAAATAGGTATTATTACTAATTACCGCTCTTATCTCATCCACTTTGAAGATACAGTTTTCCTCTTAACCTCTTTTAGCACCTTCCGCCCTCCCACTGTAACTATAATGAGGAGGCACGCTGTGCTTGACCTGTCATCAGCTGTGTCATGAAAACCTTCCCTGCCCCCATAACACACATCCTCAAACACATTAACCAACACGCATACCGTGTGCCCTCCCCCCAGAGTGCAAGTGCGGAGGTCACAAGACAGGTGGCAGCGAACAAAGCCCTGCGAGGCCAGCTCCAGGAGAAGGAGGACAAGCTCTGCCAGCTGCAGGACAAGTTAGTTTCACACCTTTGTCTTCATTAGTGCCACCTCTTCGTCTTTGTGTTTCTGTTTCTGTCTCTGTCTCGCTCTTGCTCTGCAGCAGAGCTCCTGTTTTGCCTTTTCTTTCTCATTATTCATCCCTCTCTCTGTGGCTCTGCGTGTCTGCACACTCTCTGCAGCTCTCATCTGCAGTGTTTGATTCCACCATGTGGCAGCACTCTGTCTGCTGCACTGCCCTTATGCACGCTTCTCCGTGAGTCATTTGTGAAATTATGCAGTTTCTCATCAGCGAGTGAACAACAACAACTGAAGGAATTGGTGTGTGTGCATATGTGCGCACGTGGGTGTCTTTTGTGTCATGTAGTGGGGTGGTGCTTACGTGGGCAGCTGATGTGGAGTGCTGATCAAAGCAGTGTATTGATTGTTTGTGTGCCGCAGGAGGGACCATTTTGGCCCATGACACTAAAACCCACACAGCATCACTCTGGCCTGTGGGCCACAAGTCCTAATGAGTTACATGGTTCACCTGCTGTAGCGCTCGCTGCATTACGTAGTCATAATGTATGTCTATAAACAGTTAACTCCGGGAAACTGTTGAGATTTGAACTGTGTAAGGCGCACATCACCATTCGGCATTAGGATCTCATATCTGAACTGAGAGGAAGGTAAAAAGAACGACTTGGCTTTCCTCCCTCTCATTCTCTTTGTCTTGTATGCTGTGTCCTCTGCCTGCCATTTTCAATAATGCATCCAGGGCATGTGTACAATCACAGCGGATATGTGTTTGTGTGTGACCAAAGCAGAGAGGATCACAGACGGACAGAGTGAGCATCCCTCAGCTGTGTTTCTGCGACAGCCTCGGCGTCTCCTTGTCACACACTCACTCACTCACTCACTCACTCGCGCACACACACACACGCGTAACTCGCCCATCTCTTCTACCACTCCATTTGCCTCCATAGAGGGACCCCTTCTCAGAATGAAAGACATGTCTAGACGTTTCTGAAATATACATCTCAGCACACACACAGGGAGCAGGGCTGCTTCGCCTTAAAGAAGAGAACGGGGGGAAAAAAGAAATGAATTTCAAAGTACACCGGCATGTCCTCAGTCAATATCCGGCACTATGGCGCTGCCTTATTTATGAAGCTGCTTCTTTCATCTTTAGCCCTGTTGTCTATCAGCCACATGAAACGTCCACCCGCACTTCATTCTTAACAACATACACAGAAGTGTGCGCTCGCTCTTACGCACACGTTCTTCAGACCACTGACTGCTATCATTACAATACACGCATGTTTGATGAACAATATTGCCAACAAGCACAGAACAAAGGGAACAAACGTGTGAGTGATCGGGATATAGTTGGAGGCTCGCTTTCTCTCTTTCCACTAACACTCATAAATAGAGATCACACGCTCTGGCAGAAACTCCATATATCCTTCATTCTTTTTTATCCTCTATTCTTTTTGGGGTGTAGAAGAAGAGAACATCTAAAATAAATGTTGTCGATCTAATTGCCATTAGCATTGGGGCAGAGGGAGCTGCTGGGGCTCTTATTGCTGCTCTCCGTCTTTAAGTCAACACCAGACAGTCATCTGAAAGGTTCAATATGGGTTTTCTCATTAATGGCCAAATCCATGGGGTAACCAGCCAGCGCTACTTCCCCCCAAAGTCCCCAGGCTAGACTCCTCTCTCATTTAATTTAATGTCACTCCAATAGGACAAGCTCACATTTATTTAACCAGTCTGCCCTCAGGCATTCATCCACCTAGGGAGGCAGGGACATTTACTTACACGAAAGCATTTGCTCTAGCATTGCGTCATCTGTTTATTTAAAATACACACACCATGATGCGTGTGGGAGCTAAGAGATCCACTACATCTTTGAAATTAAAAAAAAAAAAAAAAAAAAAAAACACAGCAAAAGCCATTTTAATTAACTGCATCCTTATGATCTTTATTCTATTTGTTCCAATTCCCCAAGGTATAGACAACCATGAAAATGCCTTATATTTGCCTTTTATGAAAACAGAATAAAACATGCTAACATACTGAGACCATTTAAAACACAAGGCCTCTCTGCCGAACGCAGGAATATTAAACATGTCAATACAGCGGGTTATCGAAATAGGATGTGACACGAGGTGCATGTTTGCAACGGTTAAGACAAGAACAGCTTACAGTACAGAGACATTGCATCTGTTTAGGGAAGTATTGTCAGCACAGTGCAGGGCGCAAACAAACAACATACTTTAGAGCCTATTCCCTCCTTAATAAATCGTTCCCGAGCCGAGTCCCCCCGCTGAAGTGTTTTTACATGACTGGTGTAATGCTGCCCTGAAAATAATAAACATTTAAATGCTTGATTACAGTCTTTCAAGTAGTGTCACTGCTGATTCAAAGTGCCGTTTGTCAAAAAGGAGTCCCCAGTCACACTTAGTGCGGTATTCCCTGCCAGAGCACTTGTTCTAATATATGCCAGTTAGAATTATATATGCATCCTTATTTCACCCCCCACTCAGCTTACCCAAGCAGCATGCCAGTGTATTTAGTTGTCATAATGAGCTGTCATGCCTGATGTACTGCATGGGGACACTGTGCCTTCCAGCTTAGTGTGTGTGTGTATATATTAGTGTCTGTGTGTGTGCATGTGTGTCTGTGTTTGGTCTGCTATATAGATGTTTTATATGAGGTTATGCCTGTGCAAGAATAAGGATATCTGAGTAGTCTTTAATACCTGCTTGTTCTTTATACCATATTTTGTGTGTGTGTGTGCACCTGTCTGTGTGGCTGTGTATTCATTTATGTATGTATTTAGGGTGAGCCACACAGAGCGAGATGTGAACATGAAAAGGCATCTGGTGGAGGACCTGAAGACAAGACTCAAGTTCCTGCAGGAGATGGAGAAAAGTTACAGGGGGCAGTTGGAGGAGCTGGAAAAGAAGGTACACGCAGCGCATCTCAGCTGATCATCGTGGCATCCAGTTAGTTTGGTAGAATGACTCAGAAAATGACGTATTGTCTTACTGTGTTTCTCATAGCCCAGAGATTATGTCTCCTTGAAGACTAAAAGAAAAGGAAATCCTATTCAGTTACTGTTCGGTCCACTTGTAGAATAGATAGATGTTTATTAAGCTGTTTTGAGTAAAACGTAAGATGAATATATTATTTGAGTGTCTTCTTCCTGCCCCTGTTCAGCTTTTTTTAATCTATCCCATTCCTCCTTTAATAGGTGAAGACTTTATCAGAGGAGGCCGGCAACAGGAAAGCCCTTGTTGAATCTCTAAAGAGAAGGCTGAATGTGGCTACGACTGAGAAAGCCCAGTATCAAGCCTCCTGTACAAAACTGAAAGAGGACCTGGAAAAAAAGGTTGGAAGCAGCTGCATAGTCGCAGTAGAGTTTTGGGTCATTTACCCTCTGTGTTCAACAGAGAACAAATTGTGTTCAGTTACCGACCAGCATAAATCATACTTTTGTAATTGTTCAGTTTAGAAGCCGTTTCCAGATGTGTCTTGACTGACCACTTCTGATCGAATTTCAGTGCTGCTGCAAAAATTTTTTTGACTTCAGTGAACACATGAAATATTAGCTAATAGTGAGCCTAAAATGCAGTATGGAAATACGGAAATCTCACATGTCTAATTTGCATATATCAACATGAACACGTATTATTGCTGTTTAGATGTAATTATTAGTTAGTTCAGTTAGTTATCAGCTACAAGGATGAAATTTAATTAAAATAAATTAAAAGAAACTCTCTTACTAATGAAGAGACAGCTCCTGCTGCGCTGTGTTGTAGAGCATTGAGGACATCGGTCCAGTAGTCACTGTGGTCTAGGGCACATTTGTGTTGGCAACCCTGACTACTTTTGACTGACTGGATCTCAGTGTATCCTCAGTATGTCTTGGGTGTGTTCATCCTTGTACTCAGAGTTGTCCACTTGTGATCAGATCAACCCAAGACGTAATTTAATGACAGGTGTGAACAGGGCTGCTGATCACGGTTTAGCAATATGCAGTAAGTACAACTAGATGTGCAACTTAAAAAAGGAAGAGTAAATAGTTTTCAAAGGTGTTAATAATGAAAAGTTTTATTATAGATTTGTGCTTCTGTCTTTTTTAATATGAGAATCTGTGTTGTAAATAGTAGAGGAATCAGTAGGAGTCAGCAGGAGTCACCAAAGTCAGAAATATTGAAATCCTACACACAGGGACTTTAAAGTTATTTCCACAATTGTCTCACAGACCTATGAGGATGTTGCACTTTTTTTTCCCGAAACAAAAGAAGATGGTTTTCTTTCAGCTGACCAGTTCTGCCTACTGCTTTTCTTCACAGGAGCAGCGCATGCACACCCTACAGGCTCGTTTGGGAGCCAGCGAGCAGGCTTTGGCTGCACTGGAACAGACAGCCACTGAGCAAATGGAAGGGTTGACCCAGCAGAGCTCCCATGCCTTGGAAAGGCTTCAGAGACAGCTTGGCCAGGCCTATTCCCAGCTGGAGCAGCTACATTCTTTTATCAAGGTACGGTAGCAAAGGGGCAAGAGAGTAAAGGCCATAGAGTCGAGAGTTTCTTGTTTTGAGCTTTTTTATACAACCTATATGGTGTGGTGTTTCTGTAACCTCTTCACCTGTGAATTGTAATGACATTGTATGGCAGGTTAAGGGTAGGGGTCTGCGTAATCTCGATCTCGTAACTACAACTGTCGTACAACCTAGGTAGGGAAGGCAGTGTCCTTCGGGAAGTGTAGGGTGGTAGTTTAGTTGGTTTTAAGGAATGGAGAGTGCTAATTTGTTGACCTCAGAGTTGCAGTTGGATAAAAGAAGTCCTCTCATTTACACATGCAAGGCACAAGCCTTACACCAATAGCATTTGGGATTGAGTCGAAACACCAATCCTTAATGGACAACCACCTCTACCGCCTGTGAAGCAGACTCAGTGTGAGTTAAATCTTACTGTTTATAACTTGCGAGAAGGATTTTGGCTTTACCACGCTTATTATGCAACCACCACAACCAGATTACCGATAAGTGACACAAGACAGATGGAAGGAATTGCAACATTTTGGATATATGTAATTAGGTGAGTCCTCTTTCTTCCAGTGTAAACTAAGACCCACCCACCACTGTGAGAATGCTGTGTGCACACTGGGTGCAGGCACTCCTGTCTTTGTCTAAACCTAATCCATCACCACGAGGTGTGTTTGTGCCTCTGTGTCAATCTATGTGTGTGTCTGCCAGAGACTGATAAAGACTGTCCCTCATCTCTGTTCAGTTGACATCTGTCTATCAAAAGAGGAAAGGGCTTGACAGAGATAGATTGTGGTGGCAAAACTGGTGAACACACATAAATCAAGTGGCAGATTGTGGACAATTGTCTCCATGATCTGCCACTTGAATCTGTGGCGATTTTCCATTGCTTTTCTAAGTAGTAAATATCAGTTGAATCTAATACATGCATGATAGGATCTTCTGTCTTTTCTTTTTTTTTAAGACTCTAATTTAGCTAAAACTAAATTTTTTGGAAAATTTACACACATATATACACTTTAATATGTTGGAGAAGACCCACATGCATGCTAATCTACATGTAACCTAAACATAGAAGCTGGAGTTCATGCTTGTAGTACTTTTTCCTCCATTCCCATAACCCTAAGCTGTTGGGGCCATTGTGTTGTTGTTGAGGATTCACATCATTGTTTGTCTCCCCCTGGCTCTTGTGATCCCCTATAAGAACACCAAGCCCTTTGATTGGACTGCCTGACGTCCGGAGGAGATTTACTCTTGTCATGTATTGATCAGGACCGGAGGGCTGTGTGTGTGTGTGTGTGTGTGTGTGTGTGTGTGTGTGTGTGTGTGTGTGTGTGTGTGTGTGTGTGTGTGTGTGTAGATGTGTCTGTATCTTTATGAGCTTGTTTTTTTTTTTGTTCTTTGTGCCTGTATGTGCTGTGTGTGTTTGTATTTGTGTGTGGATATTTTTTTTATTGTGTGCCAGCAAACCCTTTTGGCCCCTGCACATGCCCCAGGCTGTAAGCACTGCTCTTGAACTGTTAAACAGTGGCCCAGCATGCAGTGACTACTCCACAACACCCAGACGCGCACTAAGGAGATTGTTCTCTTGCAAAGAATATTTGGATTTGTCATCCCCACTGAAAAGCACAAGAATGTGCACAGTTTGGTAATATCTTTTTTTTTTTTCTCAGACATGCAGGATCCTATAACGACAATGTAACAACACATTTGCCAAGCCACATATACTTTTTATGAATGTTAAATAAGCTTCCATAAGTAACATTATTAAAACATTATAGGGTATGTAATAACTGATAAACAGCAGATTTTATATCGGTTCCTGGATAATCCATCGAAATTAAAGCAAAATCCATCCGATTTCTCCTCCAGCTCTGCTCTTTATATTTTTGAATGGCCCATTGTGTCCTAATGTGTGTGTGAAAAGTAATTCAGATGTAGCTAGTTATTAAAGAGGATATCTTTTAGCTGCTCATTTGATCCCCGTCTCCACTCCCTAATCCTCATCTTGTTTAAATTGGCCCTCTGGCGCTGGTGTTTGTATTACAAGCCCGACTAAGAGCTCTTAAGAAACACACACATAACAACATTTTCCATGTATGTATTTCTATAGCTTGTGCGTGTGTGTGTGTGTCAGTGCTTGGATTGACCTGCCTCTCCTAGTACAAGGAATGAGTGGTACATTCTCACGTTAATCTCAGTGTAGATTCAATGTAACCATTAACCGGTGACAGTGGATATCTATTAGGCTCTCAATAAAAGAATAGGATCATGAATGAATGAAGAGGAATCCCCTCTATCAGATCACCCAATTAACTACAGTGACTTTTCTTTATCAGTTAATGTATATGTTCATGGTTTCCATTTGTCTCTTTGAATATTTACATCTGCATGGAAGTCGAAGGCCACCTATGGAAAAAAGTTCTGCAGTGCTGTAAGTTTTTGTCGTCGCGCTTTGTTTCCAAAAAATAAAAGGTCAATTTAAGTCGACAGAGCCTGCTGAATATTCGTTGACAACTCACATTTGTTATTATATAGTCTGAAGTTTCTGCATTTGACTAGAGGCCAGCAGTGAAAGAGACAAATAGTACACACTGCCACCTGCAAGCCTTCGACTACTCACGCTCTCTCCAATGGGAAACACTGCTGGTTTTGAAACTGCACCTGGTACACCTGTGTGAAATTAGGAGAGAAAAATGGGGGTGTTTGCCGCTTCAACAACAATTAGACATTGTTTGTGTGTGATTACCCTTGTTCCTCACCATATGGAGTGTCTCTGTATGTTTGTGTAATGCTCAGTGCTTGTTGTTAACTTGCTTATATTGTCTACTGTCTTAAGAGCAACTTTTTTTATTTTGTTTTTGTGTACTGCAAGTACTCCAGTCTCCTGCTTTCCCTCATCTGACCATCTATTCCAAGGTCAGCTTTTCAGCAGGCTTACAAGGGAATGATACAGAAGATTATTGCCTCGATCAATAAGCTCAAAATGAAGCAAAGGGGAGTTTACTTTATTGACTTTCTCGTGTACAGTGGCAGTTTTAACATTTAATTGTCTCTCTGTATTTAGAGCAAACTCCCATTTAGTGCCCGACAACTGTGCCATCCCAGGCCTTCCTCGTCTCGCTTGCCATTCACTCGGGCACCATTTGAAACAGCCCCTCATAGCTTAATTATTAACAGTGTTATGCTGCCCTGTTGTACTGTGAGACATTCAGAAAGCAAATAAATAAATGAATGGCTGTATTTTCAGTAGCTCTCTGTCTTTCTCTCTCAGATGCATGATTCCCTGTCTGTGGAGAATTTAGCAAAACTTGGGGTGCGTTTGATATCAAAGCTGTGTTCCCTCAGCTTTCAATCGACAGGGCAACAAACCCTCAGGTCCACATTCCTACAGGGGAGCGTGAGGCGAAACCGAAGAGAATCTGAGTGTGTCAAACTCAATATTCCTCCATAATGTACTAGGCCTCTCTGGCGCATGCTTGATCAATTTCATTTATTCATCTGCCAGGCAGAGCTATCCCTCTTGTTTTTCTATATCCATTTCATCATCCTCTTCTCTTTTTTTTATATTTCTTTTTCTCCCCCCCCCCTTCAGGCTCTGGCCAGTGAAATACTCTTAGACGTTCAAGAGGTCAAGCAGCAGTTGATGAAGAGGAGGAGGTTGAGGCAGGCCAACTCTGTGGCAGCAAAGGGCGGCCTCTCAGCCAAGTCCATGATCAAAGCCAAGTCCATTGCTGCCTCCATCCTCAATATGTCAGAGAATGATCTCGCGGACATAATGGAAACTGATCAGGTAAGGCCAAGGGACAGTGGTTCAGCAATTCATACAAACGTTAACTGGAGAATTTGTATCAACTTTAGATAATGCCCACAGCATTCAACATACCTACAATAGATTTCCTGTTCTGTAAAATTTTAAAAAATCCTAAAGGTTTTTGGTGGATTTCTGCTTAGTGATTGCACCGAGGATGGGAACAGACACTATATCAGCTATATTGACTCTTGGCTTTGGGTATCTTATTTGCCAATTTAAACTAAATGGGTGGCCAGGAGCTACTTTGCTCTGTCCTCTTGGAAGCAATACTGTAGATTGAAAGAAGAAACAAAAGCCTTACTTCATTTCACCTGTACCTAACAGTATTTAGCTTTGCTGGAAATATCTGCTTTTGTCCGACCTTCTTATTGATGGGTAGCTGAACCGCAACTTTTCCTAAGGTGAAACACACCAAGACATGTCATGTAATAAGTTGAGAGGTTCCGGTGCAACAGAGAAGGATGTGGCGTCATGTTTAAAGCCAGTGTTCTCGATCTAGACAAGATCAAAACCTGTCAACGCTTGCAACACCTGTCAATTTCATATAATTTAATATAGCACAAGTCGAGTAAGTACAACTTTTCACTCTCAGGTAAAAGCAGTCATTGAACTGAAAATCCTTGCTATCGACGGTTGACCTCTTGCAAAAGTCTTGAGTTTCACACTATTTTCCAACTTGGTGGGCCCTCTCTCTACAATAGATCATACCCCCGCCATGTCATCAATTAGCAACTCCACGTTACAATCAGCCTCGCATCCCTGGGGACTTCCACCCATCTATCACAAGATGAGAGAGGGCGCACCAGGCACTTACTCAGACTTGAAACCAATTTTAGCCCTTTGCAGCACGGCTCCACCCAGGAGATGTCAGGGAACCGTTTCTCACTTGACAAAATGTCCCCCTCATCAGAGCGGAAACCTCTGTGGGCTAAATCGCTCTCGTTTCCTCAACACTTAATGGTGGTTGTTAACTGGCCACTTAGTGCCATCTTTACCAAAAAAAGGTTGAAACTGAAGTTTTAGGCTTAGAGTAATGGTTAGGGTTAGGAATTAAGTTTATGGTTAAGGGCAGAGGTGTGAAATAAATCACCATGTCTAAAGGTGTACTTACAGGTAGAAAAATTTGTGTGTGGACTAGCTAAAACTCCAGCTGGACATATTTAAAGACGGTCCGTAAGAAGATGCCAGTTTGGAGCAGGAGATGACTCAAAGTAACTTGTTATCGTTAAAAAATCATCGCACATGTGGCGTAGTGCTGAGCATTATCTGGAATTTTATCAGGGCTCCAGTTTCAAGTTCAGAACTTGGATTTGTCTTTCTTACCTCCTCGCTCGGAAGAATGTAAGAAAGAGCTTCTTGCACAATCTTTGTGTTTTTTCATCGGACTTGAGGACGTGACACGAGGTTATCAGGATGTCCCAGCAGTCTTCAGCAAGTCCAGCACATAGCAAAAGCATTCATTTATTCACTTGGTTGTGCGATGCCGGTGTGCTGAATGAGAGTTCAAGGCTCAGTGGGATTGCTTTTACTTTTCTGTTTTACTTTTAAATGAGAATACTGCATTGCCAACATGGTTACTTTGCTTTAGTTTGGCAGATGTCTCTTGTCAACAGTATTTGCAGAAGTTTTCAGCATTGTAGAGCGCTGGCGCTTAGTTGGGAAATCAATGCATTTTTGAATTTCAGGCTTATCAAAAATTTTAAATGAATTATTCCTGGTGGTGGATATATTTTAAGAGAATGTTGGGAATAGATGACCTTCGTGTAATGAACACTATTTTTTCCAACGGCTACATATTTTCTTTCCTCCAGCACATTAGTCTTAGTTTTTCGGTTTGATCCTGTAAAAAAAAATCTGTGTTTTACTGAAAGGAAATGCGGTTGTGACAGAGCCATTTGTGCAGTCTATTGTGTGGTTATTGTCTACGTAGCACAGAAAGTGAGAGCAAGTTTTGTTTTAAGTAATCTCATGAGAATGGAGAATAAGTTCACCAGTGTTTTTTAATTTATTTATTAATGTTAACACTTTTAGAAATACACAGACGCTTCCAACTGCTCCACTCCACACCATTACATACAGAAAGACATAAAAATCAATGGTGCTGTATGTATATACATACATGCAAAACAGGTTTGTTAGTTACCCACATGCATCATCCTACACACTCCTATTTGCCTCTACGTATTCCATAGTGTGCAACAGAGCACCAGAAAGGCCAGAGCAGCTCCAGGCTCCCTGGGTAACTTGTTGTTGAGTTAATGATCCAGATGTAATAAGGCTATAATTGCCCGGCTGGTTTGCTTTGCACCTAAAGTTAAATGGAGTGTCAGTGCTTTGTTATATATCTACCAAGGGTGGACAACCACCCTCACTCTCAACACACACGCGCTGTCTCTCACAGACCTCGTTCACCTATGCTGTGAGAGGTTTCAAGGCAGCAGTCACAAGGCCTCTCCGTTCTATTTGTCTTTTATTGCTATAACCACACGCTTCCTCCAACGCTCCTCTTTATGTAGTTCTAATTAGGCAGCACAGCGCTAATGTTATAGATGATAACAGACAGCTGGGGAACGACAGGCAGAGATGCATACTTAATCCAAGTATTGACTCTGTAGATCTATGAACTGTGCAACTTTGCCCTTCTTGCCGACACTTGTCATACGTACTGTGACATGCCTGAAGAGCTCTCTGCCATCGGGTCTAGGCTATATATGCGCTGGGATAAAATGAGATGGGACCAATGCAAAATTTGTGTCCATTTTAAACCTCTCACTAGGACAATCCATGGCAAACGTCTTTGTTTAACTTTAAAAATGAAAAGGCCTTTATTATTGTTGTTAATACAATGATTAAAAAAAAGATTCACCTTTGGGATTCATGTTGTATACATTTATTATATCGTCTATAATACAATAATAACACATCGCTTAGATAAACTGACTATTAACATTGCTAATTTATTCTCAGCTGAAGTGTCAGGTATTTTTTTATTATTTATCATAAAAGCTTAGCGTTGTCTGTCTGACTTGTGTCACTTTTACTGTGAAAACCTGTGTCTGTGAACGGTCATGTATAGTTTGGACAGTCAGCTCAGATTTTCCAGGTTTGTACATGTCTGAAAGTGCACGGAAATTTGGATTCAAACACACCCCTCCTGCCCTTCCCGTGTCCCTGTGAGGCTGTACAAGCCTCGTCACCTCATTACCAATGGCAACACTTGGGGTTTAAAGTCAAGAGTTAGCACATTAGTGCTGAGGGGTACATGGCCACGCAGTCGCTCTTCACCCTGTTCATTAGCAGTAACAAGGCTACCACTCTGTTAGGTTTTCATACATGAGTAGTATGCAAAGGTGTGCTGGCGTACCTTGCCACTGACTCCCCAGAGAACTTGTTCAAGGTCCTCGCTGGTGTGATGCTACATTTTCACCCTTTGGCAGGTAGAGGGAATGTTCTCTGTAGAAACATTATACCATGATACTGACTGACTTGACATATTTGTACCACTCATCCACATAAAAACCTGCAGTTTATTGAAGGAAGTCTGTTTAAATATCATAATGATTCCACATCACCGTATGTATTTTCAGTCTCCTGTCACTGAAATACATTTTTATGTATATGCTGTTGTGTTTGCAGGCGATAGCAACGTGCCCAGAGGGTGCCAGAGACCAAGAGTGGCTGGACCACCTAAACCACATTCTCCAGCAGAAGGTCAGGCTCACCCACCTATAGTAATGATCACATAAGTTACTTATTCCTGTGCAGGCATTGAAATGGAGCAGTGTGGTACTCTCTCAGAACAAGTGGTACTTTTAAAGTGTCTGCCCTACACAAGTGTCAGTGCCACGGGGAAAGCAGACATGGCAGGGGTGCTAATTGCTATATGTAATGTAAGTTAAAACACTGCCGGATTTATTTTATCACAAAAGAAGATTATACACTTTTTCCCAAAGGAGCAGGTTTGGTCACACATAGAGACACATAGAAAGTAGTTATGTTGTAATATTGTTTTTTAGTTTTGCAGTTTCATAAAACAAAATTACTTCAGTAACTAAATGAATGTAGCCATTGGTTTTCAAGCTTTAGCCAAACATGGCAGACGTGCTGCAGAGTCCGTCTTAAGTACAAACATTACGACACCAGTTTCACCCAGATACAGTAAGCGGGGGTCGGATTTTACTGCCCTGCCCAATGATCTTGTTTCTGGCTCTGAAATATAAAACAATGATGCAAAAGATAAAACAAAGAACAGCAACTACATCCTCACTGTGTGCCGGCGTCTTTGTGTGCACACACACACAGCCACTCATCTGTGAGTGCTCTGCTGGAGCTTTGCTCAAGTGCTGTCAACGTCTGCTCGCTGTGATATGTGTATGATTGAGAGTGTCGAGTATGTATGTGTGTCTTGTCTGTGTTCTTGTCAGCGGCTGCCGCAGGCACTCATGCGTCGCCTCCGCACCACGACACACACCAGACACTGTTCTCTTGTTCCCCAGATCTTCTTCTGACCTTTCCACCTTCCTCTCCCCCTCCCACACTAACACACACACACACACAACACTCTACTGAATCCATGTTTTTCCCTTCTAGCTGGACAGCTCTCAGTCCCTGTTCTGTCTCTCTCTCTGCCATCCTCCACTGTCCCGCATTCCTCTCTCTCCCTCTCTCTCTCTCCCTCTCTCTCTCTCTCCCTCTCTCTCTGGCTCAGACCCCGAGGCAGCTTGTTAGTGGGGAACTAAATATTGATTTGGCGGGCCTGTCGATGCCGGGAGAATGAGCTAGTGTCCACCAGAGACCTCGGCACCGGCAGCCTGCTATCGACGTTTTCCGTGGGCAGAACAGGGGTGGTGGTGGGGGGGCTGCAGCTGGTGTGCTGAGTGGAGGAGGAGAAGAGCGGAGTATGACAAGGCTGAGACTCGCCCCCAGGTCCCTATGGGGACCGCTGGGACCACCGCAGTCATCCCCCTTCACTGAAACAGACTTTTTCTATCTCCTTTCAAGTCCATCTAGTACTGTTTTTTTGTTCATTTATTTATTTGTAATTTTTCCTCTCCTCTCCATCTTGCGGTTTCTCACCGCCCTGTTTTTAAACGCATATTGTCATTTCAAATGGCTATGAGTCTCTGCCTATCTCTTTTCTATTTCTTCCTTTTTTCTCTGGGTGAGTTTTGGACATCTCACACTGAAAAACATAGGAAGAAACCCCTTTGAATATACATTTAGTGCCTTTTTGTCAGATCCCCTTTAATGTTTTTAAGAAAGCTAGACGTGAGGATGTGAATGCTGTGAGGCCCACTTTTTGTACTGAGCACATACACTTTAAAAACTCTGGTACTGCACCCGCTTGGTTTCTCTACACTCTGTCATAGCTTATAAAAGGCTCACCAAGCAGAACATCTGTGAAGTGGAATGGCCTGGCCTGTCACCCTGCCTGTGACACTAATAACACACTCTCCTAATAGTGATATGATCTTAGATGGGTCTGCACTCACACACTTCTTTGGATAAAAAGACACAGAGACAGAAATAGACACAGCGAAAGGGAGATCCATGTCCTTAACTGGCTGGCTGTCACTGAAGGAGGATGAGGATGTGTCCGTCTGTGTGAGTGCATGTCCGGGTGTGTGTATATATTCGCCTGTGCATGTGCACTCTCACGACAGCCTCATCTTGTCACTGTCAGTGCCTAATGGAGCTGCCGGTGGGACAGCACTTTATTATCTCAGTGGCCCTGTCAATAGTGAACCCATCACTCACTCTGAGTGTCTGTGTGTGTGTGCGGGTTTGCAGATGTGAAAGCGCTCGAGAGGTATCTATGTGTGCATCTGCGTCTCCGTGTGTGAGCCATTGTTTGCAATCACTGTCATGCGCTGCCACACGTCAATATAACAAGAAGGGGAGACATCCGCAACAGACTGGCAAACTATGTGTTGCAGACATGGAGGCATGTGACTGTGTACTGTATGTGATGCGTTACTGCTCCCTTAATGCCAACGATGTGCCATAGATTCTTGGAGCCCCCTCGTCGTGCCCCACATGTCCACTCAAAACGAAATGAAACATTGCATTCATTTCCTCGTCTCTCACCTCCACTGGTGAGTTAATGAAATCAAACCCTACGCCTCTCAGTAGAGAGCCACCGTGAGCTGTGCTCCATTGCCAGGATCAAGGGACGCTGCTATCTAATAATCATGAGCAGGCCAGGGGGTGTGCTGTATGGCTCCACCGCAACCTACCATGAATAAGGCCAGCAGTGAAGATGGAGTGTCCATGTGGGCCATGGGGTCCAGGCACTGGCCCGGGGAAGCATTGATTTAATTGCCTTTGGTTTATTTGTGGAGTCCTAATTATTGACTGGAGGTAGAATTTAATGGGCCAAGTCTTTATGAAGACAGGGAAATGACTGGCTTCTGCTGCTGGCCAATAATGAACAGGAGGAGCATGCAAGCGTTTGCACATGCACGCAAACACTCACGCTCCCTCCAGATCATTTTTCAGACTCATTTTGTACACACACACACCTATCTCGAGCCTCATGACAGCATAATAACATTTAAAAAGTCATTGACTCTGTTGATTTCTTTATGGGAGGACAGTGGTTTGGTTTACTGGTATGGGGTGGCGCTGAGGGCCTGCTAATATTTACCTCACAATCACACCCGGGGGAGACGTACAAGCATCACTTCTTATCAGCCTCCAAGCTATAACAAGCAGGTGAACATTACATTAAGACACTGGTAGAGACAGGCCAGACCATTCTGGACTGGACTTGTTATAAAACATCAAAGGCGTTTATGGATGGTCTCCGGGGCAGATATTATTCCTGTAATTTCAAACCCTTATCAAACTTTATCGAGGGTTCGCAGTAACTCATTTCTACAAGGGTAAATTATGTTAAATAGTGGACTCTAGTCTTGTCACTTCTTGTCAAGGATTCTCCCCATATTGGCACTGACCCGTTACATTATTAACCCCTGATTTTAGCAGCTCTATTGTCTCTACAGTGCTAATGTACCGAGAAACTTTTCTATTATTGTCGGTGCTGTGAGGGTGAGGGGTAGTGTGTTGTGTTGTGTGGCTCATTATGCCTCCGTAATGACAAAGAACAGCTTTGAGTCCCACACTTCTCTCTGAAGGAAAGTGACTCTAATTAAGCCTCATTTAATGATTGAGCTAATTAAATCAGCCACAGTTTTTCGTCTCCGTGTGATTGTGTACGGTTGTGGAGGGGACTCGAGCCGAGCCTTTGTACTGTAAATATGTCACTGGAACAGTCGCGAGGACGAGGAAGGGGGTTCCCGGAGGAATGGGGGTGTTATGATTGTTATCAAAGCACACTGCGACTTTTATGGTATGTTGAGCTTTGCGTCTCAGATAAATAGAAACAGCAGACGCAGCTTGTTGCTGTTCCTTTTTACAGGCAGGCTACAGCATCGCACATTTCAGGATATTACATCGGCTGATAGGCCAGGTGAAGAATCTTTTTATTATTCTTCAGGCATGTTGCTATTTTTCTTTTCTTTTTTTTTTTAAGCTTTAAGGTTGCTGCCTGTCTGATTGCACCCAAGGGTGGTCCTCTGGAACACAGTGGACTCTTTAAGTTAACGCAGGGAGAGATTTAATGATAAAAGAATATATTTCCTCACTGAATAAATGGTTAGACTCACAGAATTCCCTTATGTCACAGAACAAACAGTGAAAGACAATAAGTCCTAGCACAGCCTTGTTTGGTATGTGACAGTTTGCTGCCAGCACAGACACTTTGGTTGACTGTAACTGCTTCTCAGTACATTACCTCGGTCAATGAGCCACACTGATAAGTTGTTATGTTCTTGATTGCTAGATTCTGCCTAAAGGTTGCATCTCTTTTGTATGGATATCACCTTTCTATATTTATACCCCAATCATGCCTGAATCACCTCATTTTCACACCTAATGAGTAGGAACCTGAAACAAAGACCCGGTGCTTCCCTGTGTTTAATCTAGGGTGTATTTAGGTCAGATCCCTAACAAATGCATGTTGCGCTACTGAAATGATGTTTCCAAACAACGTATCAAGAAAAGGAGAGATTTTTAATTACAGTATTTGTGGCCCCAAGTGTCCAATTCCCTTTCATATCAGTCCCTAGTGGCCTAACGGGGAGAAAAGAGAGGGATCGGCTCTGCTGCAGGGGTGGATAATTACGGAGGAGAGCAGGAGAATAGGCTCATCGGTGCTTTGGTGATTTTCTTACCTGAGCCCCTCTTTGCAAATGTGACATATTCATTATTGGAGATAATCAAATGCAAGACTTTTTAGTGTGGTGCCTTTGTGCTTTTTTTAATCTATTTATCATGCTGTTGTTGTTGTTATTCCCCCGTTTGATAAATTTGATTTTCAAACAAAAGTGAGAAGATCAAAGATCAAAGAGCTGTTTTTTTTCCCCCCTCTGTGATAAAACTACTGTAACTACTTCTCCCTTACCTTGACTAGTGGCCTAGATTGGAGATGACTCACCAGCCAGGGACAAAGATTTATAGCAGCTATCCTTTACCAATATGAAAAGACTCCAGTCAAACCTCACGATGTGTTGTGGTCAGTTAGGATGTTACAGGTATACAGGTACATACTACTGCAAGGATCCAGATGTTGCTTGTCCAGAGTATTTGAGTTAAGCAGTAATGCCTACCAAACTGTACCTGACTATTACAGTTATACTACCACTACTACTTGCACTAACAATGTAATTAGATTTTAACCCACAAGTGTCAGTTTGTTACATATACCTTATGTAGGCCATATGCAATGTGCCATATTGTGTGTTTGTACTTTTCATCTAGATTATTTTGTATCTCGTATGTTCTTTTTGTGTGGTCTTCACTGTGAATCTGACATTTTAATCCTCTGTATGTCGTGTACATACAGCTGATTTGACAACAAAGGTTAGGTGACTTTGATTAAACTGAAAAGGTGGTAACTGGGGAATAAGTGAAATAGCTGAGTCCATGCAGATCTACCCCCTTATATCTTTTTCTTTTCAGGCTCTGTGATCCCCCCCTCCCTTCATTCTAACACATTTAGATATCCAGCAGTCCGACTCAATCTCTACAACTGCTCACAAATTGGACCCTTGAAAATAATTGTGCTAACCCGTTCTGAGGGACAAGACAAAAGAGGAGGAATGATCGATCTTTTATGGAAAAAAAAAGTTCTTGTGTGTAATGCCACTGCCAGACAATGGTCACTGGAGTGCTGCAACTTTGAGCTGCTCCTTGCCTTGAGGTGTGCCCCAGGCTATAGAATAGCGATGTCATTTAATTGGCTCATAAAAACACCTTTTGCTTGCAGCCCCTGTCCTTGTCTCCACACACACACATACATACACACACACACACTTGTCAGTGTCAGTGGCTTTCCATGTCAGTTCACTTCTGAAACATGTTCATGAAATCGTACCTAGACAAAAGGTCTCCTCTGCAGGGCCTGTTGAATAGTAATGGATGTGAGTTAGCATGGCTTAATGCTACAGTAGCTATTTTAGTGTTGCCAAAGGGGACAGGGCCTCTTGCAAAACAGCGGTTGTGTTGCTTAGCGCTGGTGCTAGCTAGGTCTGCCAAAGGGGACAGGGGCCCTGCTAAATCAACTGTAGCATAACATTAGTGCCAGTTCTTAACACTGCCTTAAGCAGCCCAGGGGATCCAGTAGAGCAGCTGCATCACAGCTTACCTCCAACCATCCTGCAGGGTACCAGTCCCCAGCCAATGTCGCAGTTAGATGAAAGGGAATGATGGTTCTGCTTGTCCCGTTTGTGAGCGTGTGCGCGAGTGCTTGTGTTTCCTTGAGCCAGAATCTGTTGATGTAAGAAAAAAAAAATCATAAGGAATCAGAACAAGAGTTGTTTCATCCAATGTAAAGGAATATCGATCAAGCAAGAGACGATGGAAATGCTGTCATCCAGCACTTAGTGGTTAAATACCACCCATGACCTGTTTCAATAAAAGCCCCTAGTTATGATGCTATCTAAACGATTATATTATATTATAGATTATATGAAACTTTTGCACATAATATAAGCGCATATCTGTGCAGTTCGTATACAGGACTACTAAACTTAATGCTGTTGAGACTTGGTATTCTATAGACAAATGTATGTAAGATTAAACAAAGTCAAATCAGTGAATAAAACAAATTTATAGTAAACAGTTGACTTTCAATCTAACTTTGCTAGCTAGCACATATAAAGTTTAGCTACTTCACGTTACATCTGGAGCCGTTTCCTCCAGGTTTTGATGTATTCTCTTTAAATAATTGTAAATCCGCATGTCTAAAAGATTAAGAACACAAACATCGGGTTTTAAAAAGTGTCGGTAACGTAAATTTTTAGTCGTGAACAACACAAATAGCTTCACATGCTACGTAAGTTGTCCGCGCGGGTTTCTCCATGAGCAGGTGAGCGACCTGTGTGTGTGTGTGTGTGAAGGGTCTGGCGCGAGTCGGCTTTGGGAAGAGGAGGAAGAGAGAGAGGATTTCGAGAGCAATAGGAAAAACAACGCAAGCACAACATTGTTTGAAACGTCCATTTCAATATGAGACCATGGCGGAGTAAATTAGACCCTGGCGGGCCGCCATAGTATTAACATTGTTTGGGAAACCCTGAAGTAGATTAAGTTTTCTCATAGTTTTAACATCTGTTAATCTCACCCATATTAAGTTTACTTTTCTAGATCATGTTTACCTGTTGTGTTGTTTACTCATATTCCCATATTGGGACTTCTAATGATCCAGTCTCCCACTTTGCTGCCCCATGGAGCCTCGTGTTGTAGCTGTGTCTCTATTTTCGTGGGTTTGTTTGCATAGTTAGTGGCTCTAAGTGCAATTAGCTGATTAGGAATGTGTGTGTGTGCGTGTGTCGGTTGTGTGCGTGAGACAGAGTGAATACTCCCTGGAGGACGGAGGCAGAGGGAGATGTCTCAGCAGTTACTTCAGTGTAGTGGCTCTCTGAGGAATATCGCGGTGTGTTTGATGCATCCAGTGCTGCTGGAACTGACTCCCAGCTGCACACATGCGCAAGTGCACACACACTTTCACACATAGGCACACGCGGCCTTGTGTTCCCTGCTCCTGTTACCTCTAATGAAGAAGAGAAGGTGTCAAGGGGGCAGGAGGACTGTGTATGAGTGTGTGTGTGTGTGTGTGAGTTTCTGAAGTTCTCACTTTCCAGACGTGCTGGAAATTGATTAATGATGATTTCAAATCACATGACAGTCCTGTGTCCTTAGAGCCTGTCACCTGCAGACCTAAACCCCGTATGTCTTACAAGCTTTTGTTCATGGCCATCTTGATATGTTACGTTCCCTTATGAAGTTTCTCAGCGTCTCTGTGTTAAAGAATCTTGTCATCTTGACGTCACTACTATTTTCAGCTCGGCCTGTCCACTTCTCGTCTCATTTCGTGGGACGTGGGGAAATAATTTGTTTCTCCTGCTCAAAAAAAAAAAAAAAAAAAAAAAAGGCACTTGTAAAAAGGCAAGCACATAACTAGAAGGGAATATTTATGGGTGATACGGTATGAATGCCTGCCTTTGATCTGGCACTCTAATGACCGTAAAATCCTTGTGTCGATTCAGAAGAGAGACAAAATTAGGCTGAACTCCGGCGCCCTCTTTTTTTTTTTTTTTTTTCTTCACCTTTTCAGCATTTCCATGACAACCTCCGAACAAACACACATATAGGAAGTTCCTTTAAGCTTTGTAGTCCTGTGGGATTTAGTAGACACGAGCGCTCATCCTCTTACCTGTAAATACGATCCACAAAAACCCACAACAAATAGTTTCAGGGATGAAATCAGGGATGCGGATTATGTTTCGAGACACGTCACAGCTTCTAGGAAAAGTCTTCTAGGAGAGATCATGGAGATCCATAATTCCAGTGTAAGATCGGAGACAAAGGGCTAGCACCGTGGACAGGAGAAACAACTGTTTAAATATACACACTCTGTGGACGTCTGATTATTTTATTAAGATTAATGCGAAATCACTCATCAGAAATGGAAGCTTAGACAAAGCAAGCTGTGGAATTAGGCTGCTGTGTTTCCTGCTTTGTGAATTGCTCTGTCAAAACACTCAGTGTGGATGGTCCCTCAGATGTTTCATAAGTCCTCAGGCCCCATCTGAGATTCTCTTGTTTCACAAAACAGCAAACAGGCTCTCTGAGAAGCCGCCAGGTGTCAAAAATCTAACTTTCTTTCTTTTTTTTTTCTTTTTTTTTTTGGTGCATTTGTGTGTTTTTCTCATTTTCTCTAACCCTTTTCTACCACCACCACCCCCACACCCTGTTTCTGTCCTTCCCCTCCCCTGCAGATCCCCTCTGCCGGCCAGCTAATGGAGGCTGTGCGCGTGAAGATGAAGGAGAGGAAAGTGCTGACAGAAGAGCTGGCCACGCTCGCAACACCAGTCAGCGAAAACGCCTGACTCCCTGGGCTGAGGCTGGGAAAACTGTCATCCTCTTCTTTTTCCTCCCTCCCTTCTCCTCTCCCTCCCCAGTTCCTACTCAGTGGGAGCCGGGCTGAGCCAAGCTGAGCCGGGGCAGCAGAACCAATATTTGTGAGAAAAGCGCTGTCGACTCACTCTGGGCCACTGGCTCAACACAGCAACCCGGCTTTTGTAAATGAGCCCTCGACATCTGTGTTAGCACTCACTGCACTGTGTCTATCAGACAGGGACCTTTAGTGCCAAGCTAATTTACAGTACAGCCACTCTACTCCACACTCAACGCAGGCCCGGGGTGATAAGGCAAATGCTTACGCTAATGTTTAAGTTACACTTTTTTCTTTTTTTTTTCTTTTTTAAACTTTCCTTTACCTCTCTCCCTAATTTATTTGGCACCTCAAGGACCGTAGGGTGCAGGGACTTGACCTAGCAATGCCAAGTCGACACTTTGAGAAAGTCCAGCGCAGCGCAGAGCAGAATATTCTCTGAAAGAGGTTAGATCCATTTAGCAAACTTCATAGTGCGGTGCCTTCTGAGAGCCTGTCCAATGATAAATGATTCTGTTTCATTTATCAAATCTACTGCATATATTTATTTTCGAAGGATATTAACTTTGTTTTGGGTTGATTAAGATTGTTCTAATCATCTCCTCTTTATTTATTGAGTGAAAACTACACACAATTTTTTAATTATTTTTTTTAAAATAAAACGTCATTCAACTTTTCTTCTGTCTATGTTTTGTTCTTAAAAGGATCCATCATTTGTAACTGGTTCTCGTCTCGATGTTCTCTTGCTCGTTCCGGCGGTTCAACGGCGAGGATGCTCTGCTGGGCAGCGGGGTTCTCGCGCCTCTCTCGTGATTGACAGCTGCCTGTTGGCATGGTTCCTGCCCGTAACAAGTGACCCCTGCTGTTGACATCGTTAATAAGGGTCCGGAGGAGCGCACACATACAGAGCGGCGGCGTATTAGAGGAGTGGTTCCATCCTTGACATAGCCACCTCCGATCCCTTTTATCTGTTTGCCTTTTCCTCCCTCTCTTATTATTCATTTTGAATATTAAACCGTGATCCTGGTCTCCTCTGTCCTTGAGTTGGCATCCTACACAAGAGACCCCACACTACTCATTTTTATATATATATTTTTTTTTCCACGCCTTTCTTTACTGCGCTCGGCTTTTGTTTTTCTCTTCGCCACTTTCCTCCTTTCTTTTTATTATGTATAATTAACAATGGTGTGAAGAATCCTCCGTTCAGGAATTAAAAAGAAATAATTCCACTTTTTAATCCCCCCCCTCCCTCTCCCCCCTCCCTTCTCAAATATATGCTAATGATGTCGTTTTCCTTTATCTTTTTATAATAAAGGATTAGGCCAGGACTGTCTCTAGCTGCAACTCGGGGACCAATTTAGCTGGGATCCAGGAGAGACAAACCCTTGTGGTTAATTACCATTCATTAACATAGTTTGCATCTTTTCTTCTTCTCCAATACCCAGGAGCCAGCTATTGTCAATATTTGTCCCATATAAATTTCTTTTCCAGTCACTGTCCTCCAGCGTAATGCGGCTAATGACAAACATTAATAACTCAGAGAAATCCGGTGGCACACTGGGTAAAGAAGAGCAAAACATCGGTGCCACGCAATTTATCTCGGAGCCCCCACCTCTTGCCGTCTGACTGTCTTTATTCCTCTCTCTCTCTCTCTCTCGCTCTCTTCCTTTTTAGCGTGTAATGCATAGTCAACATATTTGCTCGCCGAGCCCCGCCATCCGGCCTCGGCTGACACACTCGTGCTATTTCTGTGACATATTCAAATGCGGGCCCCCTCAGCTGGTACTCCCTTGGGTTTAATTAACCTGGCCTTGCCTCTGACGCTCCCTCAGTGAAGACGTTAAAACGATCTTGAAAACACCCTTCAAACCCCCACCACCACCCCGGCTCACGCTCTTTTCCTCCACTAGGCGCTGCATACGATTCATCTCTTCTTCCTTTTTTTTTTTTCCCTGTGTAGGAATGGCGCGCCATACCCTTCTTTTCTTCTCTTTCACTCTCTCCTTGTCTTCCATCTTTCTTTTCTTGTACAGCTCTCATTAAACGGGGCTTCCTGTGGGAATTACTTTGATCAGTAGTTCCAAAGTTTTTCTCCCTTCCCCTTTTATTCGTTCCAACACAATCAGCGCGGTGTCATTTTCCCTCCCTCCATCTTTATCTCCTATCTCGCTTGTTTTTTAAATCCAACTTTTCCTGTAGTTTTGGTTTCTTTCCACAGATTCCTGCAGGAGATTGCTCCTGAAGGGGTAGTCGAGGTCGGGGTCACGGGTTGACTTTGGGGTCGATCGATGATTTGCGCGCATGAGTGTTTTCGTTGCGTGTGTCCCCAAGGCTTCTCTGTTGTGCTTTTAAGTTCCCCTTTGTCTGACGTGAGTGCGTGCCACTTGGGTGGGAAGGCGGGCAGGCCGCAGTACAAAGAAGAACACTCAAAACACAAACTGAGAATTTCTTCAGCCTCCAACCGATGCACAATTAGTCCTTGCAGATATCGTCAGCCAGCTGTGGAGCGAATAGGAAACAGCCCCCGGTGATTTCCCTTACTTCACTGACATAGTTTCACACCCTAGCTATTGCTGCCAATACACCAGTCTGCTTTGATTTTGCAGGCACAGGCTCTTGGCACTGTCTGAAATAACAAGGTACTTGTGACACAGCCAAATGTGTTTTTGACAAATGTATAATGCAACATGTTTACGGTTTTTATTGTGTCTGCCCTCCGCGTCTGATCAACTGAGACACGGTTCAGTAAAAGGTAAATGCTGTTTATGCTGGTTATGAAGGAATCTTACCACACGTTTGTATTTCATCTTAACTATTGTTTAAACTCTGTCTCGGACTAGGCCTCTCAATATATCTATATGTATAACGTTCTTTTATATCACATCAGGTGGCACCATGAAAAGAAAAAAGGAATCTCACTGTCCTGACGCACATATGCTATGTATACAGCCTCATTGATCTTCACTTGAACAAGTCCCTTATCCTCCTCTACAGTGCTCCAGACATGAAACGGCAGCAGATTATGGGTGGATGCGGCCCGCCGTGGGAAGCTAGGGAGCAGATAAAAAGGCAAGCCACTCGAGGGACTAAAGCTATGTTTTGATGCTGTGTGATAAAGCGGAGGAATAGGGTGAGAGGAAGGGGAAAGTTACAGGATCTGTCCATATGCAGTAAATCTATATATAGACACACACATATATATATATATCCTTTTTGGGTTTGTACTCTTTCCCTCTCACTTGCCTGAGCCATTGTAACCAAACTCTTCCTGCGCTTTTATTGTTCTTTGACGCTTTGTCCGTCCCCACGGACTGTCCTAAGCCTTGCTGTCTCTCTAAAGCCGTGGCCTGAGCTCCTGGGGAGAAAAAAAGAGAGGAAGGGAGATCGTGAAAGGGTTTGATCTGGCCTCTAATCCACCTGTTCTTACTGCAGAGGTGGGAAGCTGCAGTCCTTGACATTGCCTCAGAGAGAAGTGACTGTGACTCCCTGAACCCTCTGGTGTCCTCATGATTACTCTAAGATGGTGTCTCAAATCGTGTAGAAAATGTGGCTTTTAATCTTGCAGATCAGTCAACTTGGTACATTAATGTCTGAGATATGCTTTAAAAATGTGCTAGTCCTCTAATCTGGGGATTTATTGTTCTCAGCCTCCAACTTCAATTGCCACGCTATTCATAGTAATATTTTGTTATGTCCATTCAGAATCTAAACTGTATAAGTCTTTATTTGTCCTGTCTGTTACAAAATAGGCAGCTCACCATTGTTTTCTGCTCCAGCATATATAATAACGCCTTAGTCTGGGGTATATAGCTCCTCAAAGCACCTCTCCACCTTGACTAACTTTTCCAAGCGCTCATTAGCGGACTGGCTGAAGTTTGGAGGGTATGTAGCGGGCTGGCAGATTACCCCCTGTAAAGTAGCACACCTCAGGTAATCACACTAATGAATTCAAGCATCCCCTCCCTCCCCCCCTCACTCATCCACCCATCGTTCCTTTCTCCATTTTCCTTTTCTTACTTTCCCCCCTATTCTTCCACAGTGGCGGGTCGGCGCAAGAAGTGCCAAACAACAAAGTGTTTGTTTGCATAATATTAGCACTGCTCGCTCGCACACAGTGGCGGGGGCCTGACTGCAGGACCGACTGGAGGCTTCCCATGAACACAGGTGGAGCAGGGCGAGCATCACTGGGACCAATTAGAGGAGAGCACAGGTACATTAGCATGTTTGAGTGGAGCGGGATGGCGTGGGGATTGGTGGACCTTATGAAACACATAAACACATGACTACAACCTGGCGTGTGTTAGTTGTTTGTCTCCGGTGACATGACTGGCATATGTGTGACAAATGACCCCTGGTCTGATGTTGGAGCCATTTATTTATTTATTTGTTTTTTTCCTTCTGTCTTTGCCTGCTCACATATGTTACTAAAAGGACACAGCTGTGTTTTTTCTTGAGAAGCAACTTCTTTAGGGCTTTATTTATTATCAAATATACACATAACCATTTGCTGATGTTTTAAAGATTATTATTAAAAACCGAGTCGGCTTCTTGTGGGTTGTTGCCTCAAAGGTGAATAGAAACGAGAAGGGAAATGGGAATCACGATGTGTTTAGTTTCACAGCTGCATGCAGACAATGAACGTGGAGCAGGGTGTTCCTGAGCATTAAAAAAAAACATAGTTCTTAGCAAAACTGCCACGGTGAAACGAAGGCATGAGGTAAACTACATAATTAATGAGTAAACATTAAAGATCCCAAGGAATCCTCAAACCAGGTGGTCGAGGTTTCTCCAGCGAGTCCGACATGACACACAGAGGATTCAAGATCCCATTCATTCATTTTTTTTTCTTCAGGATTCTTTTGTCAGAATCAAATACCTCAAACTATCCCTAACAGTGAGAACAGACACCATTCAGTATGTGCCTATAATTTTACTTCTCACTCGATATGCAAAGATCACACATAGTCAATGCCTCTAATGCAGGACAGAAGTTTGTTTAAACTGTCTTGCCTTGTTTTTTTAGCAGTGTATGAGAACTGATGATCTCAACCAGGTATATCGGTTTGATGGAATACCTGACTCGCTCTATGGAGAGGTAGTCAAAAGGTCTGCAATTACTCGGCTGATAGCTCGGGGTCACATTTTTAGACAAGAGGGAGGGAATACTGGGGTATTAAAGAAAAAGCAGTTGAGGAAGCAAAGTTGTATATCAGAGAGATATGAATAGGAATTATCTCATTTATTTTCTAATAATTTTGTGCTCAGGAGAACGAAAAAATGTCAAATGACGTTAAAGATCAAGGAGCACGAGTCTTGTAAATGGGTTAGATTTTTCTGTTCAAGTAACTGTTCATAACCCAAAGCACTACCTGCTTATAAAAGATTTCATTGCTGACTTCCAACGACCACATAAATGTAGAGGCATACAAGAGCATTTAGTCCGCTCAGATTCAAAACTCATTAGACGACCGTTCATTATTCAGCGGAACAATCAACCACTGATGTTTTCACACAGTTCACTAAAACCAGAGACCTCACTGATGGTAGCTGCGGTGACTTGGTAGAGCACTTCTTATGGCATCAAAGAGCCACGGCAACATAAAAATTTCATCCCAAAGGTGAAAAACAGGGAGGTTGACCGGTGTCCCAGTCACAGATGCTGGGCAGATAACTTGACAGCAAGGATCCTGATAATATAGCTGAGCTGAAGCTGTTCTGAAATGAAGAAGTCTGATTGCAGCTACAAGAAACGATTGATGCTGTTTCTGCCAGAGCAGGTTCAAGCTGTTATTAAATCAATCAGTGCTTTCCTGACGTCTCCCAAAGATTAAAATAGTTTGGGTGTTGCTAGATTAAGCAGATGTGTTTACTTATCAATCAGATCACAGTTTATGACCTGCCGTTTCCAAAGCCTTCATGTGTTTCCTTTCGCCGCTTTATTTGGAACAGCGACGTTAATGTCCACAGTCTTATATTTGTCTTCAGCTCAGCCTCCATCTGTCAATTGAGAGTTGTTGTCTCCTGTGTTGAGACAAATGGACGCTCACCTCAGGACACATTCTTACACACAGATCACTGAGCCGTGAGACCGAGCGGTTTATCAGAGCTGCCTGCCGAGGCCACTGAGCAAAGAAATGCACCTTTTCCCTTTTCTGTCAGTAAGAGCTGCTCAGACAAAACAAACATTTCTCCGTTAATACACCTGACAGACCCTTCAATGCATTTCACTGTGGAGATGGTCTCATTTAACAGAGGACTCTGATGATGCCTGTAGTACGGAGCATCGTCATTGCTGCATCATTATTTGCCACTAGATGGAAGCAAAACACCAGAGTTTGTGGTGATGGATTTATTGAACTCTGGACAGATATGATAGATTTATAATAAGAGGACTTTTTTTCACTTTCTCAAAATATAGTCTACATTATCAATTTAAACATCACTGACTTTCTTTGACACAAACATAGAACCAGTGTGTTCATTTTGTTCTTGAAGCAGCAGATACAATAATCAGCCATAGCATTAAAACCACTGACAGGACAAGTGAATAACATTGAATAACACTGACCATCTTGTGACAATACAGTGTTCTGCTAGGAAACTTTTGGACCTGGTATTCATGTGAATGTCACTTAGATATGTACCACCCACCTAGACCAGACCAGGCACCTGACAGCCTGACACAAGCACACACACAAAAACGGTTTAGGAACAACTAAAATAAAAACGTGAAAAACGGCACAAGGTGTTGACCTGGCCTCCAAATTCACTAGATCCCAAACTGATCAAGTGTCTGTGGGATGCACTGGAACAAGCCTGATCCACAGAGGGCCCTCCCTTCAACCCATAGGACCCAAAGGCGTCCACTAATAACATTGTGTTGCCAGACACCAGAGGACACCCTCAGAAGACCCATGTCCATCTTCTGATGGACATGGGTCTTCTGAGGGTGGGTCTTCTGAGGGTGGTCATAATGTTATGCCTGATCGGTGTATATTGATAGGTCACTCTGGTTCTTTAGTTTGTATTCAGAAACTCTCCAGAAGATGGCGCCACTAACCTAATTTAAGATTTTCCTCCTTGTTGTCAAGCACTGCTTCAAGTGATCTGCTGTGGCAAATTAAGTTATAGTCGGAATTCAGAACTGGGGGGAAATTAAATAAACACCTCAATAAAATAATAGTCAAACGCTAGTAAACACACGCATTTGCAGTTTAAACAGGAAAGATCTAAATCTACCAATCAAAATTAAAAGGATACGTGAAATTATGTTTTAAATGTTGCATATAAAGATTAAGACTTCACACTAAACGTTGCCTTCAGGTAACTGAGAAATCAATCCATAGCAGTGCACTACTCATATGGAAAATAGTCATATTGATTAAAATAATACATTAAATTACGCTTTAAATGCTCATCATTCTTATATTTAATGCATTTTGTACGGCCACACTCAGAAATCATGATATGTCTTGTATTATGTCTGTTAACACAGTTAACTCAGTAGGTTTAGTCAGCACAGACCTTTACTTCAGTAAGTACTCTGTTAATTCCTGCAGTTCTACACTTCTTACGCCCAGTAAGTGTCCTAGTGGTGAGAAACACACCTCCCACCACAGACAAATGGACACAGCATTACTGTTGTATCCATACACGATTTGAATATCATCACCTAACAGTTTCTTTTCAGTAACTAATGACCTTTCAAGAACTGTATAATATTTCAGAAGAAGCTATTTAATTGAACTTCACAGCTTGAGCCTAAAGTTTTTTACAAGCCACTGAATACATTAGACACTTCAAGGCCACCTCAAGGATTTGAAAGCCTGCTTTGTGGTGTCTTTGCGAGTCTTATTCCAGGACTGTAATAATGGGCGTATAAGATGACTTTCTGTGTCTCTGCCCAAGTAGTCCTACGAGAGTCGCCCCGCCATCTGGCTGCCACTGAGCTGAAGAAGCTTTAATTCACATTAGCTACTCGCATTAGTCCTGCTGGTCTGTGGAAGCTTTTAATCGTAGTTACCTGTGGATATCGTGATCTGTACTGAGTAGGCTTCAGAAGCCAAGAAAGAGCTTGGTGGACACGGTGTTTAATGTCGGTGTGCGCACGGTTACGTTCCAAGCACCGTGTCTGTCAGGATGAGCATGCCTATGGCGAAGAGCTGCGAGAAAGCATGTCGACACATTGATTTAGTGTGGACGTTAACCAGCGTCAATTCATCGGCGTCGTTTGTGCCATTACGCACGGGTGTTGCGCAAAGATCGGCTCTGTGTATTTAGAGTGGATGGCAGTCGTATGTGAATGATTTGAATAGTTGGGAACATTTAGTTCAGAAATGAACTATCCGTGGCGATTGTGATCAGTGAAGACAAATATCAACAAACGACACATGGAGGACATAAACATAATCGACGAAACGATGTCACCAGCCGCTCCTGTAGTTCTTATGCTCAGTGAAACTAGAAATAAAGATAATAATGCAGATTTTCAGAATGAACAATGTGGTGAGGTCCTTTAAACTATTGTGGTGTTTCCATGGTTTCCTTGCGCTTGTATAAGAGGTGACATGGGTTTGCAGTAGCTTCGCTCGCGTTGTTATTGCACATTACGGAGAGAACCGTGTGTGTAAAACTCTTGAAATTTAATTTTGGCATCTGAACCTGTGATCGGTTCATCTGTTATTCTGTAGCCACGTGATCCGAGAGAATGGGAGGGGCAATCGTTGGTTGGCTGGATCGTAGCGGGACGTTTGTCTCTTAGATTGACGGGCGCTGTCCATGGTGCTGGAGAAGGACAGCTGAAGCGGTCGTTGAGTGACTTGAGACTGAGTCCTTCTTTCTTTCTTTCTTTTTTTATTTATTTATAATTTATAATTTAGACAATTTAGTGCAACAATCCCTCGACAGCCACCATCAACTCTCTATATCTTGATATGAAGACGAGGGAATAGTTTCTCGGTATCCGAATCACGTTAAATTAAACGAAAACCTAATTATATGTCCCTCTCCTCCGCCCTTCCACTGAAAGAGCTTAACCAGATCATCCTCCTCTCTGTCTGTCTACAGTACAGAGCTCAGCTGTGGCGGGGGAGACGGCCGCTTTAAAAGGAGCGGGCTCCGACGTCAGCGCCGTAAAAGACATGTGGGTTGGACATCCAATAGCCTGATCAGGGCTTTAGTCAGCCCCTTTCTCACAGGAGATCCCTCTGGTGAAGACCATAGTAGACGGGGGTTAGCCACGGCTGCAAGATCGTCGCCAGATTCACTTAGGACCCAGATTTGCTCCTCGCAGCCGCAGCATCAGCTCATATTCCCCAGCTAGAACCACCGTGTAGCAACCATGTCTGTAGCGGGGCTCAAGAAGCAATTCCACAAAGCCACTCAGGTAAGAGGACGGGGCCAGGTCTCACTGGATGTCCGTGTGTCAGTGTCACGTTTCCTGGCAGAGCCGTGGCTCGGTGTTTGGATGGCCGAGATTGATGCTTATTCGTGTTAATGTTTAATTAATGATTGCCATCGCTGCAGTCCCAGTGTTCCTGCAGCTCTGCTCTTGTCTGTTATCTCTAGCTACTCGGCGGCGCTGTCCTGGTGCTGAGGTGCACCCCGTCGAAAAGACTGGCGTGGTGCAGCACTGCACCAATAGAATAATTTATTGCTCAGGCTTTTAATCTGCAGCCAGTGTTTCCCCTAACAGTGGTTATTTAATGCAAGGCGAGGGGACGCGATAACATATCCGAGGCCAGGTTTTGTGAGGCCGTCTGAGAGACAGATGGCCCAGCAATGTGATGATAGTGATATCGGGGACGTCAGTTCCTCTCAGTACCCTTCAGATGACATTCCGCGCAGAAAACCATCAGAGCTGCAGCTCATGGCAGCCGCTCACGGTTGTAATGCGCAAGTTGTGGCCCTTAAATGAAGGGCGGTTTACATCAGCGTTTCCTTCAGCCGGCCGCAGTGGGAACTCCGCCGCGCACGACGTTATGTAATCTTTAAGTGCGCCTTGACGGAAATCCGCTCCTGCCAGCAGCGGCACGCCATGACCTCTGCGCCCTCTAAACGCTCTTACTGGATGCCTGTTTTAAATTTAATCACGCCTTCCCCATCTAATGCCGAAGCATCCCTTGTTATTACACTTAATCAGTGCATGAGATGCTAGTCAGTTCAAGGTTATATATGTATAGGCTCTCTCCTCTCATCCTACTCATTTTACTATCATAGTCTGTTAAAACCAAGGATAAAGTGGCCACAGAGTTTAACCACCGTGGTTAAACTTAACCGTGTTGGCCACTGGGCTGCTCTCCACTGAGGCCTTTATGGCCAAAGGTCTCTAAAAACACAGACCTGTCCCTGCAGCCCGCCACCAACTCCAGGGCTTAGCGCAAGTTTAATTTCCGGTGTTTGGTAGGTCTTTGGGAGCCTGTCCGTTTGCAGCGGGTGAGTCACAGTGACACTGACAGTCAGCTTCAGGCCCCGCACAGCAGGAGTCCTGGAGCCTGAGTGAGTCACACACACACACTTCCTTCCCTCTCCCTCCCTCTTTCTCTTCCACCGGTCTCCTCCTGGCCTCGGTCACAACCTCCAGTTTGCTTTATACTTCATCTTTGTGAACGACTGTCACTGAGATAGAGGGGGAATGATGATTTAACTGTGACGCTAATAATGGCGTGTGTCTGTTGAAGGTCACCGCCCGTAGTTATTAAACTCCCTTAATTGCATGTTGGACTTCAATAACTGAGAACAAGGTTGCGGTTTATGAGGAGAGGAGTTAATTTACGCAACGACTGACCGCAATAACATGCGGTGATGCAACAGAGTCTAGTATTTTTAGTTAATTTATGCCGCCATTGGTCATTAGTTAATGTCAGACTGACATTTGAGAAGCCTGTATTCTTCCTGAAGAGAAGCTCTAAAATATACCTGGAAGATTTGCAGCGTGGGAAGGGGCTAAACCTTTAATGAATTGCTTCTTTTTTCCGACTGGAAATAGACAGCAGCCCACACAGAGAATTAGATGGCGGCACAGATTGTGTTAATTCTGTTTGATGAGTCTATCGTCATCCATTAGCAGAGCCCCCGGTCTCTCCCTGCAGATGTTCATGTGCAGCTTCAAATGCGTCTGTGTGTGTCTGAGTGAGGCGGGGTGGGGTATGCATGTGAGCGTTTACGTCTGTAAACATGCACAGTTATGTGGCTCTGGCTGGGCACATGCCTAAAGAGGTGTTATAGATGTTATGTAAATGTGCAGAGAGTGTATCTGAATTTGTAGATTTTTTCACAGCACTGTCTTCATTCCTCAGTTTTTATTCCCAGTGTGATTCAGTCGGCTCTAGGCTCGCAGTGAGCTGTCTCCGTGGTCTCTTGCCGTCTGCTCCTCCTCAGCATTACACACCAACCCACCGCCCTAATACTCACAGGCGCACACTCACACAAACATTGTCTTCTTCCCCAGACTCCCAGTGGCAGAAGGCTCCACTCAGTTCCTCTGCTCTCAGGCCACAGCTCAGTAATCCCGGCCCAGACTTATATAGGAAGTGACCCTGCAATCTGGCTACTTGCACAGACGCACATGTCGTCCAGCTAGGAAGAACCCTAACACAAAAAGAGGGGATCAAGAGATTAAGGGTTGTGACCAGGGATTTAAAATAATCAGATAGGAGTTTGGGGCAACATATATCTGTGTTGTTGCTTTTTACTCTGCACAAGTTGGATATTTTTGCACTGAATGACAGAAGAGTAATTCATTAATCTCTTAAAATAATCTCAAGCAAAACCGCCAGCTTGAGATTTATCATTTTCTTTGACATTTTATGTTATTCTCTCACGAGTTATTAACTAAAAATACAGTTTATTGTTGAATTTGTTGAAAAAAAATGGGCTGCATCAATGAGTTATGGAAATAATTGTAGTTTACATAAAATCCAGTGCCGTAACTAATGGTTTTACGCGTAGATTGGAACAGATTTCATATCCTTAAATGCTGCGTCATGGACCTTGGAGCCCAGTGTTCCTCTAATTAATTGCTAATTAGATGCACAGTTCGGTCTGAAGTTAAATATACAGCATCTGCTTTGTGAGTGATAGAAAATCCTCATTCTTGCAGTGGAGGCGTTTCTTCGTTACAGACTTTATGGCCGCCGCTGACAGAAGCTGCTCATAAAAGCCACAATGCCGTGAAGTAACTGGGATTTTATGAGATTCTCACACGCACACATTCTCGCACAACCTCAGTTTCACCTTCTCACATACATCACTGAGTAATTTATTTCACAATCACACTTTTCTCTGACAGCAGACATCTCTCTCTCTCTCTCTCTCTCTCTCTCACCCAAGGACATCGAGGCTCTTTGTGGCGCATTAATAACGGGGGCCATTTTATAAAGAGGGGAAGCTCAGGCTTGCAGAGTAAAATCCAACAAATTCACTTTTAATTCAGTTTTATTTATTTATTTACCAAGCAACCCATCTGTCACTCTCAGTTTGGGCTAAGTTACAATAGATTACATTTCCTAGAAATGATTTGTATTTAATCTAAAAGAATAAAAAACCATTCAAAACAATTAAGAGTGTATTCGTCCGCTTTTCGTTTTTAAGCTGAGTGAGCATGTTCGTCATCTTTTTAAACGATTGCTCGCCAGCTACGTCACGGGTCGACTTCACCTCAGAGTCAAATGAGTCACGCTCAGAGCAGATGCTACTTTCACGATGCCTCAGTCAGAGTCAGGTTCTCCAGCTGATTATGCTCGCGTACATGCATGTGCAGCATGCCAGAGCGGGGAGGCTTAGAAAAAAAAGATGCTCGTCTTTATGTTTTAATCATGCTCTAGTTCCAAGACCACTTTTTGCAGAGCGCATCTTATCTCGGTGGAGTGAGCGTGTGCTGTGAGCAGGTAGATAAAGAACGCTTTCATTAAATGGAAACTGCAGGAGAGAGGAGAAGAAGGAGGAGGAGGAGGAGGGTGCCAGGAAAGCTTGAGAAAGTGTGCCAGAGTGAGAGAGAGAGAAGAAACGGAGAGAGGGGAAAAGAGAAAGAGTCTTTGGGGGGTTTCGATCCTGCAGCTTTTTGCAGAGAAAATGTTTTCCTTGCTTTCTGTCAGTGTCAGAGAAATACTGACTAGTTTCGGCTCAACTTTGGTTTTATCTACGTGCACAGCATCTATAAATGTACTAATCAAAACCAAAACCACTTGTGTGTCAGCTGCCTCCTTAGACCAGATGTTGTCTCAGAGTACTGCACATTAAACACATGTATACTTATCATGTGTCCAGCTATGCTGTTGCCTGCAGATCAGCATGCTATGGCTATATACTGGAGACTTCAGTAACCATAGTACAGCAAACAATAATACTGATTATTGTTAATCACAGCGCCTCTGATTCTGTACGGTTCAGTGTGAAAAAAGTGAGATACAGTACACACATATTTACTGACGCCACACTGTGCTACTTGTTCAGTGCTTGCAGTGGAGTATTAGTAGTGATCCAGGTGATAACTGTCCCCCGTTACGTTTCATAAATCACCTGTTTAGCTCTTAGCAGGAGAAAAGTTGGACCACTAAAGTTAAGCACTGCTGAGGAGCAGCTGTAGGAGCAGCACAAAGCATTAGCCCTGCACTGAGCGGAAGCCAAGTAATCTGTCACGATACTGTGGCTTCACGAGGATATCCGCTGGAATCCGTGGCCGTCTGAGTACTTTTGGGTGTTGTAGTGTCAGTAGGAGTTATCAGATTTGAACGGTGTATATTACTCGGCATGGGAAGCGGAGCAGTGATATTTTAATTTGTATTCAGCCTTGCTACGACTAGAGATTTCCCATGTGTCTGTGTGCTGAATGCTAATGTCAGCGCTACCACCAGTGTCAGCCAGCTTTATGATTTTTCTCTTAATTTGCCAGTTCATTCTGCAGCTTAAAGGCAAATAATTAAACCATTCTCTTGGTCAATTTAGATTTAATTATTTATGTATATGTTGGCGCATACAGACAGCATTTACTCTTGCGGTATAAAAAAAAAAGAACTCAACGTGCGAGCGTGTAATGTGCATAGATGCACATCCATGCAAGCCTGGGGACAGAAGTGGGGTCCTTGGATGTGACTGACGCCTGCGGGGCTTTAGGGCAGCAGATTGTGAGTGGGTGACTCATCGAGCCGCCTCACTAAGGCCTACTGCAGTGCAGCGTAAAAACAGATCCAGCTGGAAGATAACAGATGGGGTGGGAGGGATAAAAGAGAGCGGAGCAAGGAAAAGGAGATAAGAGGAGAGGGAGATAGAGAGCACCCTTGAGCAGGTAGGGAGTGGCAGAGAGATAGGAGGGGAATTCAGCTAAGAGATGCTGAAGGCTGAGGAAAGAGGGACGGCTCGGCCGAGTCAAAGAGGAGAGCTGCAGGGATTTACTCCCTCGCAGTCTGGAGGAGAAATTTCTACCACGCTGACATTTTTCAGCTCCAAGTACCATGTCAGGCTTATTAATTCTGGGTGATGACGTGACGAGGATTGCTTACTTCGCCTGTTGTTTTGCAGATTAGATGCCAAAATTTAAAAAAAAAATGAAATGTGCTTTCATTTATCAAAAACAATGTCCTATTTTTCAGTAAAGGTGAAGAGGAGATCCGTGCACTAGGTTTAGTTAGTTGCTCACTGGAGTATTGCTGCATGACGACCATGGCATGGCTAAGGTTAGGGAAAAACTGTGTTGTTGGTGAACTATGGTTTTGTTTATTGTAATAATAGTGAGTGAGATGTCTTCAAGAGAAGTCCAAGAATTTAAACAACCACTCGGCGTCCTCTACCACCAAAATTGTTAAGCGATTATGCTGATGTTTCACACAGTGTTTTGTTTCACATGGATACTGCAAACCGCTATCAGCATGTTGTTTAAAATCTTGCAGCCAATAAATGCAGCACATCTCATTTGTAGTGTCCACGTTTTTATTTGAAACCACATGAACATGCCAAAGTTGGGAAAACAGCATCCTAAATTGGGAAATTAGACCTTCTGAGGAGCATGTGAGTGACCACAAGACAAGGTTAGAGAATGTGGGTTTCTGTTAAACAGAAAGCCAAATTGTGTGTCCGAAAACAAACTCAAAGTCAAATGTGCCACCCGCCCTTGTCGCTTTTGCACTTCTACACCTTTACTTTCCACTTCATTGCATATATAGCACACGTCCTCCTGCACTGGATCATGGCATTGTATTTAAATCACGAGAACGGTCCAGTCATGCGCTCGTGAGTCAGACTCATTTTGTCCAAACCAGTGAATCCGTATTTGGCCAAGTGTGAATCAGCACTGCAGTAAAAGTGATGCTGCACTGGATCAGGTCCAGCAGTACAGTACCTGCATCAATGCGCCTCCTATACTTTACATCTCACTTTATTTCCTCCCTTCTCACACTCTACACTTCTAGAGCCCTTTTCCTCAGAGGCGTCCATGAGGAGACCTTCTCCCCGGCGGTCTGCTTTTGTTTGCTTGTCACATAAACATTCCTCCGCCATCCGACAAGTGCAAATATCTCTCTCAGATGTTTGATCTCCTCTCCGCTTCTCAGACGAGCATTGCTGTATTTTAAGGCAGGAGTGACATTTCTTTGGCTCATGTGAGAGTCAAACGTCACCTCCGTCGCCGCACCCCTGACAAATGTCCCCAGTCGTTTTCCTGACGTCGCAGTAATCCCCGAGAGAACATTACAACAAGCTTTTGTCTGTCGGCTCTTGAGCAGGTTACTCACCTTCCCCAGATCCCAGACTACAGTGCCACACGCTGCAGTGGCACACAGTGACCAGCCTGACATACTGTATATCTCCCATACTGTCCCATAGAGTCACCAAAACTATTAATAGAGGGTGAACTTTGGCCTTTCATACCCCTGTCAGCGGTATTTCGACAGTAGTGGGGAGTTGTGTCGTGACATCGACGGACACGGCTTATACCAGTCCTATTCTTAGCTTGCCCTGTGGTTAGATGCTGTCGTCACATTTTGAATTAGAGCGCTGGCAAGGTAAAAGCCCTCATGCAGAGGAAATATGAATGAACAGCGCTTGGCCGGTTTGAAATCTGTCAAAGAAGAATGATGTTCAGAAACATTCATTGTCATCTGGAGGATCTGGTTAGCAGTAAGCTGTTGTTCATCACTGCCTGTGGTTTCTCTCTACTCTCTCTCAGCATCAGTATTCAGGCCATGGATGATGTTTTATTCAGGACTTGTGTGTTATATATTCTGGGCATCAACCACTGCAGGAGAGACCAGGGCGAGGAATGACTGTGGGTTGGAGAAGCAAAATCCTCAAGACCTGTTATTAAGCACTAGCAACAGACAGGTTTGCCTTACCGGATGTAATTAAAACATAAAATGGTTTTCATTTTCTGCTCAGATTTGCTCATTTTTTGCTTAATAACTTAATATTTTAACGTGATGAGTCCACAGTTAATGTGTCGCCATCGTTTCTTCTGCACGGAGCAAAGCAATTTACTGTAATACATGGAAATAACACAAACCATGATAAGACTAAATTAAACGGCTGTACCCTCCCTCACGCACACCTCCATTTCAGGGACATTCAGGTCGCATCATTATTACAGCGATGCACAACCCAGGAGCCTGCAGTACACGATCCTCACAGCCCGCTCGCTGCCATGGTTATCGGCTTTTGTTCAGCTGACAGCGTGCTGCGGACGTGATGAAGAGCAGGGTAACATCATTTGCAGATACAGGTGTGTTTACAGCCCCAGAGACCTTGTGTGAGGTATTGAGCGTGTGATGTGATGTGTCAGCATTATCTGGGGTTTAAAGGTCATTGTCTGAACTAAGGTCATGAACCTAATCACATAACAATAATGCTTTCAGTCAAAGAGTGATGATACACAGTACAGATGAATCACTGAATGACCAGTGGTAGACACTAGCTGGGATATTTGTGCTACTACTCGTAGACTGCTGCTTTCTGAGCATTTAATGTTTCCAGGTGGATTTAATGAGCGCTCATAAAGCAGGTATTCTAAGTCATTTTGGCTGGGCCTTTCATCTTGTTTTCTCCAGCATAGACTGTATAAAGATGGGCGGCGGAACAGCTCCTCAAAAGTGAAGCCAAAGCAAGTAGAGCTCCCCCTGGTGATTGGCTGCAGTATAGGTCATAAGCTCCACCCCCTCCATGTTAGTGGATGGGACTTGGAGGGTTTCTGTCATTTTAGGTAGTTAATATAATGTTGATGCATGTTTAAGTTTCGTTTTAGTTATTTGACATTATAGATGGATGTGACGTCATGATGACTACTAGTTGCCATGCCAACATTTCTGTGAAGTGCTCCGTAGGATCGTGAGAGTTGGAAGTTGTTTTTTTTTGTTTGTTTTTTTTTTAAATAAATACTGTGTATAATCCAACATTTCTTTGTAACTGGTGGGGGAAGAGCAGAGTGCAGTATTAATTAAACAAAAATGCCAGTGATTCTGGCCAAAGTGTGGGCGGATCATTGATAATGCGGCTCTACTCTTGGACCGTACTGCTCAGACTCCGGCTCCAAACTCGCAAGATGCCATCGCCCGGATCACCGGGAAAATAGCATCAGTTTGGGCAATGGGGACACGTTGTCCATATTTATATACAGTCAATGGTTTCCAGCAGCTCCTTTAAATAAACTTTTCCACTATAACATCTTCTAGATAGTTTCATAGCATCAAATATTTCTCAGACTAGCAAAGACTTAAAAGGCAACTGGATTCTCAGCCTGTGACTGAACCACCATAGTTCAGATCAAGCAGCCTCCGGTGTAGAAGCACTGACAGCTGACAACGTTCCTGACAAATGCTCCTATGGCATCAGTTTTTTTTTATCAGAACTGGAAAGTATTTCTTGATTGAAGCAGAGCCATGATTTCTGGCACAACTTAACCTACTTCCAAGGTGCATGGAGGAGGGATAGAGGTATAAGACTCCCAAACTGCAGCAAAACTAGAATAACTTTATTAGACTGATGCAACTACCATGTCCGACTACATCATGAAGGTATGGCCCTGATGCCAAAATGCCTCATTCCAGTATTTTAGATATATTTTCATTTAAAGAAATTTGAGTTTATCTCGTGTTACTTTCGTATTACATTGCATGTTGATAGTTGGTTGAAGTTAGCCCGTGATAGACAATGGTAGATGATTTATCTAATCAACTCCTAGGTATTTAACGAAGGCTCTGTCCTTTCCGATGCCTAGACATATTATATGTGCCCTCTTCCCCAGTCTAAAATAGAAAAATCTCTCAAGGGGGCTTCTAGGGGATGGATTGTGTAGTATGTAGTATGGATTGTATGGACTGGATAGTATGGATTGTGTAGTATGGTTGGTGCACTATAGGGCCTTCGTAGGTTTAAGGAGGTTTATGGTTTTCAGTGCAACATTTTAATGTAAAAGTGAGCAGGAAGAGACAAGTGATGGCAGCAGTGGCACTGGGTGGAGAAAAGAGGAGGATGTTTGGGGACAAAAGAGGAGGCCAGGACGTGCACAGTGTCCTCAGTCCGATGCCAAATTTGCCTCATGAAGGGAGGGAACAGAATGTGCCTCATTATACGTCGGCTAGAGCAATTTTCCAGCAGTGTTTTTAGAGAGGTCAGCATGTATTTTACTGTGAGGCTGTACCCTCAGTAGTACATCCATAGAGACACACACACACCCTCTCCGTAAACTCACCTGCCCCCCTCCCACCAGCTGCAGAGCTGAGGCTGGATGGCTTGTCAGGGATTATACTCAGATTAATCAGAGCATAGTGACTTTGCATCATGTTGGAGCTGTGTGTGACTCAGAATCAGAGCGCTGCAGTGGTAATCTGGGAAACGTGCTACATGTGCCTGGACGAGGCCACCAAATGTACCATGTGACGGACTCGGATCAACGACTCCGCCTTGTTTCTTGTTAGCAGAAGTATGATTTCCACATTCATCTGCAGTCATCTCTGCTCTATATCCTGCTTTATACTGATAAATGAGTTTCAAACAAAGATTTGATTTTATAGATATATCCAATATGTATGCATCTAATTGTCTAAATTAATCCTAAGTAAATGTTTAATATCATGTCTTGTAATTGGCCCTGTATTATTGTTTGCTGCTCGGTTGAGTAATTATTTACTCAGGGTGTTCTCTGCATAAACAATCCTCATCATCTCCTTCTCAAACCGTGCTGCTGAAAACGCGCCACGGGCTTAAATTTTTTTTCTGCTGTTCAGTCATGATATGGCAAACACCACCCACAGCCCGAGCCGTGGTTTAGACACCGCAAATTAAATGCAAATGAGAGATAACTTTTTAATTGGGGTGAGGTGACATACATTCATGTAGGTGAGTGTTTGTTTGCAGAAGATTAGATGATTGTGTTCATTTTACAGGATACGAGTTAAGGAAGTATGAAAATAAATATTCTGTTCTGCTTATATGTTTGCAAAACACACGGAAATCGACAATTAAGTACATACAACATGTATTTTATGGTGACCTTTTAGTGCTGCAAACGCTTGCAGCAAATAATACTGAAGGATTCATTGTACACAGGCCTGTCAGACTGGCTGTCATGTCCCAGATGTGATCATTTAATTTGATTTTAAACTACTTTCAATATTGTTACAGTTAATTTTCATACAAATGAACTATCAGTTATTAGGTTGAGTTTGGAAAACTGTTTTTCTTCCATGTGTCCATTACATTTATTGAGTTGATAATCTCTTTCCCTTACAGTAGCTGACTGCTTCTTAGCTTTCTCTTTCAATCATATTTTTATTGCATTTAGCTAACTGGTTCATCTTTTTTTCAAATTAGTTAAGGCTTTTAATGGGGCTCTATTTGCAGAAACGCAATATAGTGTTCATTATTATGTTTTCCTTATTGTATAAGGACCTGTAATTATAACTCATGTCTTCATTAGCCCATAAAGGTTTATTTATACACCCTATGATAGTAGTTCTAATCAGATAGGACCTCTTCTCCTCTGGGCCTCCATTAGTAGAGCCTGAAGTACTTGAAAGTGTGCTTGCAGGATGCTGGTAATTTCAAAATATCCTAACGTAGATGTATGTCTCCAGTGATATATGAGCGTACAAGGTGGCAGAATGTAAGCTTCCCCTGACAGCATTTATTACAGCAGAATTATCAGTGGGCAGAAAAATAGGTTTCAGCGTCCAAACATTAAATGCTCGAGTCATGTAAAAACACTTTCAGGTTGCGTGTATCTGGACAGCTGTCTATAAATTATTGATCTGACCTGCTTTGTTTGCATGGTCGCAAACACAACTCTTCCGAGCGTTATGGCCTTCATGCAGGGAGGATTGTTTGTATGGTGGTTTACTCCATAGACTGGCTTTCTAGCAGTGCGCATGATGCTTTAGTCTTCTGAGATGAAATAATTCTGTTGAGTGATAACTTCCATACAGCGATGTATGCTGTTAGTTAAAGGCAAGGTCAAAGGGATGCCATTTATTGATCCCTTAAAGGGGAACTACTGTTTTTTACAACCTGGACCTTATTTCTGGCATAAAATACGGTCGTTTACTCACCCATATAACTTTTGTGTAATTCGTATTCCTTCGGAAGATAATTAGATCTGCGTATATCCATATATTGGGAGTGACTGGGGCACCGAAACGCAGCCTCTAAATAACGCATTATCTGCTGCGAAACTCGTTTATTTCACCAATATTTTGTTATCGCACGCCCCGTTGAGTCCGGAGTTACCTGTTATCATCATCCTGTAATTTGCTACTGGTATGGTTCGTCCACAGCCTCAGAATCGGAAAAATATTCAGCCATGATGCAAAAAAATAGCAGTTATTTAGAGGCTGCATTTTGGTGCCCCAGTCACTGCCACTATATGGATATACGCAGATCTAAATATCTCCCAAAGGAATACGAATTACACAGAAGTTATATGGGTGAGTAAACGAAATAAGGTCCAGGTTGTGAAAAACAGTAGTTCCCCTTTAATTTATTTACAGTCCTCCGCCCAGAGTTTCTCTTGTATATAACCTCTTAATGTTTAGATTGCGTTTTTTTAAGTTCCATGACTAAAAACTGAAGAATCTTATGATAACTTTCTGATTGCCTTTTGTTTTTAAGTCAAAATAACAGTCCAAAAATATTTTACTCTCAGATATGATGAAGAATCGCTTACACTTTGCACTTCTACTTGACAAATGACTGAAACAAACATGACGGATTGCAAACTGCAGACTAATCTTTTCTATTATTTTCTTAATATTTTCATATTTATTGTCCTATATGCATGTTGTTATGTCTGAATATTAAAGCCCAGCAGTAGCCATCAGTATTCTGGGTATCATTACATTCCTGCTTTGTCTGTCCTCTCCTGTCATGACCTTCTTTATGAGCAGGAAATCTAATCAAACCAGACCAGCGTTGAAAGGCAGATAGTCAATATCAGATATACAGGCTGTCGGGCCGCGGAGGCTTTTTCAATTTTCTCTTCTTTTATTGGGCCGCAGCAGTTTCTGGACGTATTACTATTGTTTATTTAGCGCTGGATTTGTGCAGTGTGATTGAACGTTTGTGTTCGGAGGTTGAGGACGTTTATTGATTTCAGTAAATGCACTGTTACTTGTTTCCTTCAGGATTCGTCACTGTGCTGTTGTTGACTAATAGCCGAATGGCAGCTTAGATGGAGGTCAGGAGAGGGAGGAGGTTTATTTTTTGTGTGAAAGACTCGTGTTGATTTCAGGGACTTTTTTGTGGACAGTAGATAACAGCAGCGTCTGGTTCACGTTAATGGTGCAAACACAGTTTTTCTGCAGGCACGCTGTTGCAGCACATCCTCTTTGACATACTGTCCTCTCCACTTACTGCTCCAGAGATGGTTTGTCACTCACACGTCTCTTCTTCAACTTGTCCTCGACTGTCAGTTACTGTTTAAGGTCTGTACTTCATTCTGTTGAGCACAGTATTTTCACTATGTAGTCTTACACAATGACCAAATTAAATATACATGCTGTGTCATATTGCAGTGAAACTTCAGGGAACTAAACATTTCTCAGTAATGGTTCCCCGTGCAATTGCTTGAACAGGCCATAATGGCAAATCATTTCTCTCCTGGAAATCATCCATAGTGATGCAATCTATTGTAAACACAAAAAGCGGCACAAATAGTTGTGCAACACATGGAAAACGAAGAGATGGAGAGAAAAGCTCACACCCTAAATTACAGAAATTGTGGGCCAGAATTCCCACTGGTCTGGCACAGAGAAATCTGTGGAGGAGGAGGTTTCTAAAGCTCTTCTACCATCTGAGAAACACTTCTGTGGACACGTACAGGTCGCTTAAAACAACAAGAAGTCTATGCATAAACAACTATATGCATCTATTGACTATGACTGGTCAGTTATTTCATTTCTATAACAAGCAAACTGTTTTAGACTCATTTTCATTTATAATTTGTCTTTCTCTCTTAAAATGAATTCTTCCTCCACTTCTCTTTTCTTATGTATTTTTCTTCTGTCTAATTCAGTTTTATTTTTATTTTAGTATTATTTCCCATTATACTAAAATAACCCCATAACCCCAGTTTAACCACATTATACATAAGTTAATTTATTGTTTTTCCCCAAAGCTTTCAAAAGCACCTGAACATGTGCTTCTGACCTCATGCTGATGAGGGCCTTAAATACAGTTGAAATGACTTATTACATCTCTGCTTCTTTGCTTTAAGATTAAGGGAGCTGCTGAGGATTGTAATTCCATCAGTCACCGGGTGACTTTCACATATTTTCATTTAGCCTTCATTATTGATTAATGGCCGTGTGCTGCGTGGGTGGACGGTTTCTGACGTGGGCTGATCGAGTGGAGCTGCTCCTTTGTGACGAGTGAAAAAAAAAATCATTTTTTCATCATCAGCAACAACAGACTGCTTGTCCGTTGAGTGGTAGCAATATGAGTAAAAGGTCAAACGCCTCCTCTGAAGGACAAACCACCGAGTCTTTTTCTTCTAGGAGACACGTGAACCTGTCACTTGTTCCCCTGAGACTGAAATGATAGAAAACCCAACACAGTGGCTTCGTTTAACACGTTAATAAAGCAGCAGAGGGATCAAATAAATGCTGCTGCCTTCCTCAGAGTCAACACTCCTGACGAGGTGAATATCATAAGCCACAATCCCCCTGGATCACATATGAAGCGTGTTCCCAGCTTATGTGCGGATCATTAATATCGTTAGGTTTATAATATCATACAGTTCACCTTCGCTCTTGTAGCAACAACTCCAGGAATATTATCAGATTGGATTATGAGAAACAACGAAAAATATAAAATGGATAAAAATAGAATTAAAGATGGTTAAACTTTAACAAACTGACATTCGTGCAGGAATTTATTCTGCCAGGGAGCAATAATCTGCAGGATGACTGATGTGGTAATGAATGTGTGGATTACAGATACGCAAACACACTCTGCAGGCATCTGTCTGAAACTGAGCTTTAATAACTATCATCAATACTGATTTGCAACGTTCATTATCCCAGACAGCGCCATCATTACACCCACGCAGATTTAACCCGGCACTGGGTACGCATTAAATTGATATTACCGAGAACCTCACTGTAAACATGTGAGATGTTTCCCAGCTCAGTTATGCTTTTGAAAAAGTGAAGTCCTTCGCATTCCTCAAAGCTCTGTCATTATCGCTTCTGAGAGACTCACTCGCGTTTGAAATTGAAATTGCAGAGTGAAAGTCGAACACAGGAGAAAACGAAACAGCAGGAGTGTTGTTTATGTGTGTCTACATTTCACATTTACCGTGTCTGTGTGTGTGTATGTGGAGACATTTATAGGGTGATTGTTTCGGGGTCATGCTCCACTCTCCCATGAATAAAAATTAACGACACTAGCCAATAATGATGCTGGGTTCTGAATATTTTTAAACTGAGCATGTTATTTTGTGCAAACACTCATTATCGATAAGTGTTTCCATTTTCCGACTAAAACGAGGCCCCAGACCGAATTTCTTAACTATTATTCTATTTTTAATCTGGTGCCACAAATTACAGATGATATTATTCTGTAACATTTCAATCAAACCTGAATACTGCCTGTGCAACCCGTAAGTTTTCTTTAATTCACCAGATAACTGTTATTCAGAAGTTCAGTCAATATATTGAATGTTTAAGGAAACAATATTCTTGATTCATCTTCTGTAACCGCTTGTACCCTATCCCAGCTAGGAAACAATATTTTACTCTATACTTTGAGCAGGCCTGTCCCTGACTCCAGACTCGGATAGTCATAGAAATTTTGCTCGCCTGGTCTGGCTCCTTTAAATCAATCTCTTTCCTCTTTAGACTTCCACCTTTTTTTCCTTTGCTTTTATTTAACTTCCTTTCTGGTTCTGTATAATCAACCTGTCATATTAGAATACAGTTATTCTTTGGTGTCCCCATGTCTGGGATCAAACAAATCACTTTGGTGTAATTTGGCATGGTTTGGTTTGTGTCGCTCTTTTGTTCCTTTGTTTTAATAGTTTTACAATAAGGTGAGGTAATAAGGTTTGGCGGTACCGACAAAACATAGTGGTATGCAAGTGGTCTTAGTTCAAATAATAATATTATTATATAAAGAGGAATCCCAGGCTGTAAACTAAATGACATTTTTTTTCTCTCTCTTTGTAAACCTGAGACACTCAGCCTTGATAATCCATCATGCCCAGAGCCTTCGTTATAATGTCACATAAAGAGCTGCACAAATTAAATGAACAGGAGGCATGAGGGTTGATAGGGAAGGGCGAACAAACAAAAACTGAATTCAGCAGACGGGTGAGATCAACAAATGAGAAAAATGGCTTGGAGAAAATTATTATGTTTGGAGACCAAAAGAAAAAAATTGAACACACTGAGTCTTTCACACCAGCCACAGGTGGCCTTGGCATGGAGAGCACTAGGAGTGTAACTGTCATGTAAAGACTGAGCGCTGCACTTTCTGTTAGAAGCAATTGAAGCATTACTCTAAATTGATGAGATATTAATTTCTTTATTCACAGCTCGATGAAGAAAGTCGAGAATGTAGCGTGCCGTATGTGCTTCGACACACACCAGTTGTGTAGCTCAGTGAAAGCTCGTTATCATTCATGTCGCGTGTGCAGTTATTCAATCTCCGTCGTTGTCTCATCGTCACGTAGCCCAGTGCTCACAAACTCTGGCACGCTTTGCTCACACGCACACACATTGCCAGCTGGTTCTCACCCACCACCACAACCGCAACCACCACTACCGCCGCCGCCCTCTCCTCCCCCACTCGCCAAGCACTTCATGGAGGGATGGGCGTGTGCGCACACATCTCCCCAGCTACAGACTCATTACCGCTGTTACATAAGAGCCATGCAGAGGCTTACAAATCAGATTATAATAGCCGGAGGCCACACACTCAGAGAGGATAGGGGTTAGTGAAGCACCGTGGCCAACCAGTGGACTGATGCTGGCATGGGTTTGGACAGAGGAACAGCTGGCACGGTGTCCTGTCTGGGTGTCTGTCCAATCAGTCTGTGCTTCACGTTTACCTGTCCTGCAGGTATTGAAAGGACTGAACTGAGCAGCAAACGTCAGTACAGTTGAACTGTGTCCTCACCTATGTCGCCCCAGTCCTCGCGGTATAGCTATTATCCTGAAACAGCTGTAGTTGGAGCAAGATCACCTCCTACGTTGGCCGTGAACACCACAATTATCCTTGAATCCACGAGAGCACATGGCTATTTCCAGGACAGCCGGTACAATTACAGGCTCGATTCTAAGTAAAGTATCAATATGTCGTCACGGATCGGACTTCCTGGTCAGCTGAAGTCGAGGTTCCACGGTGGCAGCATTCGTGCACGCAGTTAAGATGGAGACATGTTGTTGAGTCACGGTGCAGCGGTGAATGCACTCGGAGCAACGTTGCGTGAGAACAGTGGGCATGTGGAGGTGAGAAGAGAGAAAAACAAGAGGCAATCTGAAAATAAAGATAAAAGGACGCGGTGATCTTCAGGGCATAGTTACGCAATTTTAGACTTTTCAGGGTTTGTCAGTTTATTGTCGTATTCCCAGCTGACCCAGGCTTTTGTGTCGCTCTACACGAAACACAAGGTGAAAATGGAGAGATTTCAAACCTGTTAAAGATTAAACGAGAGGGAGAAGTTTGATGAGATTGTGTCACACTATAACATGTCCCCGTGGAGGAGGGAAGGAGAGAAGGGGCAGTTGGGGAGTAGGAGGGGAGGGATGGTTCAATGCTGTCAGGAAGAGTCAGATGCTCCTGTTATTGTCCAGCAGCAGGGGCTGTCCTCCTAATAGCCTCACTAATCACTCTTGTCATTTTTAATCTTCCTCTTCCACCCTGGGTGTATTTAAAGCAGGGGCCTCCGTGTGCCCGGCCAGGATTAGAGTAGTGAGCAGGAGAGGAGGAGGAGGAGGCGTGGGAGGCAAGGGGGAGGAGAGCACCAGCACCGGCGGCAGCACATTGGGCGCCATGTGACTGATGCTAATGCTAGCAGTACTGTTTTTTTAATATAGGCTAGTACAAAGATACTGATTGGAGGAAAGCAGATAAGAGTTAAATGCATGGAGCATGAGCAGCAGGTGATGTAGGGTGCAGATGGACTCCTGCACTGATCGTGAACATCAAGTGTAAATTAAAGCTGTCAGGTTTTTATGCTTTTATTCTAGTCATTGCCACTCAAGCAGCGGGACGTATGGGTTGTCGGTGTCAGTCTTTTGTATTTCAACATCACTTGACTTTGGGACGCTTGTCACCTTTCAATTTGTTCACTACATACACCGACACGGGAGATATAAAGAGAGATGAAGCAAAGGAAGACATTCTCGCTAAACTAAATGTACCCACATTTTTTAAATTACTTAATTTATTTATTTTTCTTTCTTATTTTTGTACTGTCTGTTTGTACTATTGTTTCATGTAATATATGTTTGTATCTATGTTCTTCTGTGTTACTTGTGTATTCAGGACCCCCTCGAAAATGAGATGCTACATCTCAAGGGGCTATCCCTCAATAAATTCAAAATTCAAATACATTAGGACACGTTCACACAATCAATAGCCATCATTTAGATGTCGCTTTAAACTTTGAGGTGTATGTCACATGTTCTGCAGTACCCGTTGTGTCCTTTCAGGGCCCGTGTCTGGGAGATAGACAGATAGCCGAAAGGAGTGAACAATGTGACCTCCTGTAGATAAGAAGTATAAAACAGATCTACACTGCTCCTCCGAAGAATCGCCACCTTAACGTGGTGGAGGGGTTTGTGTGTGTACCTATGGTCTTGGGAGCTATGTTGTCCGGGTTCTCCCAAATAGGTCTCAGGGGATACTCACAAGTCGCCGGCTGGGTGCCTCCGTGCTGGAGTTCTCCCTGATGAACGAGAGGTTCATCGCCGCCATGTGATTACAAATCACCGGGTGGAAGGCTCAGACTGTAGTTTGTGCATATGCACTGAACAGAAGTTTGGAGTGTCTTCTTGGAGGCCCTGGGGGCGAGGGGGGGTCCTGGAAGGGGCTCCCGCTGCAGACTCCATAGTTCTTCTGGGAGACTTCAAGGCCCATGTGGGCAACAATGGAGTAACTTGGAGGGGAGTCATTGGGAGGAACGACCATCCCTGATCTTGACCCAAGTGGTGTTTTGTTGTTGGACTTCTGTGCCGGTCACGGATTCTCCATAACAAACACCATGTTCAAGCACAAGGTGGCTCATAAGTGTACTTGGTACCAGAGCACCTTAGGCGAAAAGGTAGATGATAGACTTTGTGGTTGTGTCATCAGATCTGCGGCCGTATGTCTCGGACGCTCGGGTTAAGAGAGGTGTAGAGATGTCAACTGATCACCACCTGCTGGTGAGTTGGATCAGATAGCGGGGAAGGCTGCCAGTCAGACCTGGGAAATCCAAACGGGTAGTGAGGGTGAACTGGGGACGACTGGTGGAGGGCCCTGTTTGTGAGATCTTCAACTCCCACCTCTGGAAGAGCTTCTAATGCATCTTGGGGGAGGTTGGGGACATAGAATCTGAATGGGCCATGTTCAAATCCTCCATTGCTGAAGCGGCTGGTGGGAGCTGCCGTGGTGGAAACCTTCGAACCCACTGGTGAACACCAGTGGTGAGGGAAGCGTTCAAGCTGAAGAAGGGGGCATTTCAGGCCTGGTTGGCCCAGGGGACTCTGGAAGCAGCATGCAGGTCTCAGGAGGCTAGAAGGGTTGCAGCTTCTGCGGTCGCGACACAAAAACTCGCACAAGCAAAAAAAATAATCAGCGTATTAGCAGGTGTCACTGTGAACACGTTAGCATGTCGGTATTAGCTCTGGTCGGATTTTGTCCTTATATAGATATATATACAAACATGAATGAAATACTTTCAGAAAGAAAAGGCTTCAGTGGTGACCGGTGGATGTAGCGTTAATGTCAGGTTCTTTTTAGATGATTGAACTCCACATTTTTTTAGTGCCCTTAGGTTTGTTCTTTCACTGCAAATGTTTATTTTTCCTGACAGCAAATCTGACACACTTTAGCCGTTAGCTGAAATGGTTGTAGTGTTTTTGTTGCTGTTTTTACAGCAGACAAACAAAACAAATTCATGACAGTTCAATTATTAATGGCTACAGTATCAAGCTGCACTTTATATTACACAGGCCGAACCAATCCTGATATGTGTGTAAAATCGCTAAGTCAGGTGTAGAAATAGTAGAAGCCTCATAGGAGAAGCATCATAACATCAGGCTGCTGTGTGCGTGTGCAGGTAGAGTATGATGGTGCAGTATCGATCACACTGTGTTCTGCAGTCAGCAGCGTAATCTAATCCCGGGCACCAGACGCTTTCTGTGTCAGAACGCTTCTCGGGTTGGTTTCCTCGTCAGCCTTCTAATAGCATTAGCTGAGCGTGTCCAGCGCAGGTGTAAAAGCCTGCTGTTTAAACTCTCCTGCTGCTATTTGCCAAGAGCGTCTCCATTAATCCGCACGGACAGATCTCTTTATCGAAAAGAAAAGACAGAGGGCCTGCACGTTAAACATCTCAACGGTTAAAATATGAGAGACCGGGAACCGAGATTCCTCAAATCATTGCGTCGTTTCTTCTTATGTAAATTGTCTCGCTTAAAGAAACAGGTAGACATTTTGGAAGGTATTCTAATGTGCTTAGTTTCTGAGAATTAGATGAGAAGATTAATGCCAGCAGCCAAGTGGACTCACTGAGCAGAGAGAGACTGGTTTTGTCCAAAGGCATCAAAATACGCCAACATTTAACATCTCAACTTTCGTATAAATGAAACCGACAAGATATAAAGTGTTAACTATTGAGCTTCAGGATAGCTGCTGTGTAGATCATTGTTAATTGTGGACAGAGCCATTATAGTTATTTCAAGTTTTAGATAATCTGCTGCTGAAACTACATCAGAAAGGTATCAGTCTTCTCTTTAAAAGAGAAAACATGCACATTTCCCAACATGTTGAACTTTTCCTTCAAGTCTGAGAGGTAAAATGTTTTTAATACTTAACTTTCTAACAACAAAATCAATTATATCTTCATTTTTTACTGAATTTCAGTCACAGTCTGACTTTGTTTTAAATAACTGAAGCCAATAGGACCCACAACGGTCTTATTTTTTTTAATTTTGGTTCATTGTTCAGTTCAGTCTTGCATGATTTGTCTTTTGGTGCAGGAAAAACACACACATATCTGAAAAACAGGACAAATAAGAAAACATACGGCAAAAGCAATGAATGTAAACAATACGTGAAGATCATTTAAAACGGGTAAATAACAGTGAATAAGAAGAAGCACATGACAGTTGGTCAGGACTTTATATCCCCAGAGATGAATCTCAGCAGTAAATACGCTGTAATTCGACCTGTTACATCACGCTGGGTTTCAGCTTTACTACACCTTGCTGCTTTCACCTGAGGCTCTAACACTGTAAATGTACCTTCAGCGTGAGAGCACGCCGGGACGCGTTCTGCTGTCTGACCCGAGTGATGATGCAAGAGATTTTGGCTCGGGGGAGGAAGGACAGCTTTTGGCAAGATCTCAAGGCTATTTTCCTTTCCCCATTTAGCGTATCTAATCTGGTCTGATTTGGTTTCCACGGGCGGCAGTCGGAGAACAAGCTTTTATGGATCAATCCAGCAGAGTGGTCCAGACTAAAATATTTCAAGAATTAAAGGATCGTCATGAATTTTGAAGTTTGAAAAGACATTTATTGTGTCCAGAGGATTAATTTTAAATTGCAAAACCCTAACCTTTGCAACCTTTGCTGTAGCGCCACCATGTGGGTGACATTTCTGGTTTTAAATGACTAGAATGACTGTCTATAAACTCCCAAACACAGCTCTTCAGAAGAAGTGTGAGTGATTACCTTGTTTTTGTGGAACATTTGTATCTATTCAACAGAGATGTACAATATGTCAACTGTGTGATATGACTTGATAATGGCTGCCCTTAACGTAAAACATATCTTAAGCCCCGAAGCAGCAATTTGCTTGCTTTATGTTGCTCTTTTAGAAATCACAGAAGCTCATGTGAAGTAGAAATAAATCGGAACAATGATCAAGTCATTGCCACTGGCGTATGCCGCTGCCGGAGTAAAACGATTTGTCAAACAAGCTCAGACTGACGATGGCTGCGTCAAATGTTGAAAACACATCCTTCACAGATCTAAACAACCATTCACGGAGAGAACTGAGCCTGCCTGCCTGCCTTAATCTTTGTCAAAACGTTCAGCGTGCAGGTTGCCAGCTCTGAGGATGCTCTTATTGTTTCAAAGTGTTGCAAAGAGGATTTTGCAAAACAATAACAGGAAGCAAAAGGGGAGGAGAAAATGATGTGAAATATGCATCCAGTGGCAGGACTTATCCAAACTTATCTATACCTGGTTAGGTCAGACTTCTCCAAGAGTGGCTGCCAATAACAGCTCAGGAGCTTTAAATGTTGGTGCAATGCCATCATCAGGTCAAGATTTAAAAATTTCCAGTACTTTGTTCTGTGTGCAAATACATGCAAAACTAATACTCTGTGGACTCATCTGCACATTGAGTTTAATGACAATTAGCAAATGATAACATGCTAAGAATCATTTCAGCATTTTAGCATTATCATTGGTTGTACTGTATATTGTTAGCATCCATCCCTGCAGAGTTAATAGTGTGTTCTCCTCCATTCACAAACGCGTGTACATGTGGACGTTTAACCTGATGATGTATGTGCACTTTGTTCTTAAGTTTCCTGGTGCTCACCTTAAATCTCTGTTGAAAACATGGATGTATGAGCAGGATTTTGTGATGTTTGGAAGCCAAACATGATCCTATATGAAGCTTAATATTATCATCAGGCCGTGCTGTTTTTGTGTCTCTTCTTAAACTAAAATTATAGTATAAAGAGGAATAACCTGGCCCAACCAGACAGGAAACTGGATACCAGAACTGCATCTTCCTGGAGCGATCGCAGAGAAGTTACTTTTTTCTTCACGCTTGCCACCGCCGTTCACGACAGTCGTCACCACTACGCGTGTGTGACGCTGCGAGCCGTGGCGTCACAGGTTACAAATCATGTACGCCACTAATGTTATTTCCCAGCAGCCCACTGCGCATTTTACTGATCTCTGTAAGGTTCACTTCACACTGCCGTCGCCGCTGCTGCTCAGTTCACCTTGTGGCGTCCTTCTCCTGCGGCGTAGTAGGAGAGCTAAGGGAGAGTGATCTGTGGCGGAAGAAACGCGTGAGATTGAATGTTGAATGACACACTTGAGGGACAAGAAGACCATTTATGTGTGAAAGCATAGTGACATTGCTGGTTCCAGATCACTGGTCTCGTTCGTGACGTCACGTTTACATAGTAAGTGTGTAGTAAGTCACTGGGAGTAGCAGAACCAATCATCACTCCTGTGGTTGCTGGCTATGACATGCTATATATAGTCATGTAGTGCAGGACATGTTGGCATGCATCTTTTATCCCGTCACTGCACTAAAATGCTCTCTCCTCAGCTTGGAGCCATTGCAGCACAGCAGTGAGTGACTTTGCTCCCCACTATGTAAGTGTCAGGGGCCTGAACGTCCACTGACAGCAGCCACGGGCAGTGGCATGCACAGCAGCACTGTTTGACTTTCTCAAAACAGCCACCCGCGGCTTATTTTCATTCAGTCAGTGGCGCTCCCCCTGAAAAGCTGGATGTAGGCCCCCATAAGCATGGCTTCACTGAGTGGATATTCTTCAATTTAGCTGAAGAAATAAGTTACTCACTCCATTTCTAACGCAAATCGCTGGTTACAGGACATGAAATAAGACGTAAATGAGAGGTCTGGATACTGTGTGTGCTGAGTCTAGCAATAGCTGTTACTGTCGAAGATCTAAAATGACCCTTTCTGACTCTGCCAACCAGTCAAGTTGAGTTTTACATCTATGTCTGTCCAAGTTCCTATAATACACTGTATGTAGTGCTTTGAAGGAATTATTTTTTTTTTTGCAGAAAATTAAGATGTCACAGTTAACCTTCTGGACAGGTGATGAAATGTCATTACTTGAGTCCAGCTCAACATCTCTTTGATGAACAGCCATCAATGTGTTCTTGTGATGTCATGTTTACAAGAATTGGACGAAGAACCCAGTAACATAATACCTCCAGCCATGTCTGTTACCGGTATAAAAGCATAAAAAAACGCTTTTTTTTTATTCTAAATTCATGACAATATATGAACATGTATTTATTTAGTAGTGCAGTGTAATGTCAGCCATGAAGCATGGCTCTGTGGTGTTTGCAACTCTCTGCCCGCACGGTTTCAAGCAGATGGGTCCCTCCAGTGTGAGCTTTAGGCTATGGGTCCTGTAAAGCATGTAAAGAAAATCTGGCTTATATTTGCCACTATATAGATAAATGTTTGTTGAATTAAATAAGAAGTTATTAAGAATTAAATGAAGGGCTGTAGATCAGTCACAAACAGGTGCAAACCAGTAATCAGGACAGTGCAGGCAGGAATAAAGCTCTGGTCTGAGGCTTTCTGTAGATTTAAGGGAAGTTGCTTGGTCGCAGCAGTTAAGTTGCACATAAAATACACTTTTGAAAACCGCTAGTAAAAAGACAAATAGGTATATATATCAGTATATAGTGCATTATATTCTCTGTCCTCTGTCCTCTGTTTGAGAACTTAAACATAATTTTTTTTCTCACTTTATTTAAATATTGAGTGTGTGCTCTGTGTGAAGTAGTGGACAAAGTGTCCCAAAACCAAGATAAAATAGTCTTATTTGTTTGGGTTTTTTCTACTTTCAAGCTACTGCACTGCTTTATGACTCATTTTAAATGTTCAGCCTGTGTGTTGACGTCAATGCTAAATGTAATCCTGGGTCAGAACGACACACTAAACCTCTCTGTAGAGACGGACTAATTGTCAATATCCTCCAGATGTACCAAAACAATAAGTGTATCATATTGTCAGCCCACGCACTCACTGAAGACCAATAATAATAAAAAAAAATCTCTCCTTGATGTTATCTTGAATGTCAGTGTAGTCCATTCACGTCACTTGTACACCTGAAACAAGAAAGTGATAATTCCCTTCACATAACATCCCAGGTGTAAAAGCATTCAGTATATATTTAGACGGCCTGTTTGAGCACCAGAAGCGTCACTACAGCTGTGGCACCCAGCAGGTGGTCCACGAGAAACGTACATTTGCATCTCGACGGCTCGTTTCATCCCCGTCCTCCACGAGTTGAGTCGTGAAGCTCACATCCTCGTTAGTCTTTGATCAACCATTCTGACAAGAGAGTAGGATGGAGTACACATTACATACCTGATAGAGCAGGCATGGGCAGGTACCAGTCTCCATGGCAACCGGCTGAAGGAGGATTTGAAGACACTGTAGTGATGCTGATGCCCTAATGACAGGAAGTTTGTCCTGCTGCTAGACTCGATGCGGGGAATGTGTTTTGCGTTGCTGTCAGAATACTGAGGGTTTCACAAGTGGGATCAGGCGGCACTTTGCTAAGATGACTCAAACGGCACCGATCCTCAGAAAGTCTTACGCCGCATAAACTGCTGTCAAAGGCTTAGGCTAATAACGCTCCCTGCTCTGTCTGTCACAGATCACCCCTCTGTGTTTTTTACCACTGGAAAAATAAGGTCTCACTTCTATTAGTGTTTCTACATTTCAGGATCTGCATTTTAAAATGAGTCAAGATAAGCATTTTGAAAACAGAAACAACAGTGACACAGTGTGATTTTACTGTTCCTTACTCAAGGAAAGATTTCATCTGCTGACCTTAGCTTTCATGGTTTCTTTAAATCACCGTTTGTGACGTTTCCTGAAGCGTTATTTCCCCCCTCCCTCGGTGCGTCCGCTGAGGGCCGTGTCTGGCCTCGTTGTGTCAGATTGCTGCCCTCTCAAGGCGCCCGGTTACATCACAGGCCGGAGCCGGGTGCTGGCAGAGCTGGGAATATGATCAGTAGACTCTGGAGCGAGGGGACGGGAGATATTTCTGTGTTTACGTCTGTGCGTGTGGATCTGAGCCACGTCTGCATCGATCGAGGGACGATGCCTGCAGCTTGTTTGATTCTGTACTGCATCAGTCACGACTGAAGATCTCAACGTTGCTGAAGAGTGAAGCTGACGCTGAGAGTTAAAATGCTAACACATGGCCTTTTGTCTAGATTGAGCTGTGACCCACAGACACAAATTATTAAAAAAAAAAAGACGAAGAACGATATCTGCTGCACAAAACATTTCTCTTCATTCTCAGCTAAACACTCCTTATGTTGTTTTATCCTCTAAAATAAATAACCTGCTACAGAAGATGTAAAGCAGTATATGTTTTATTCTAAGGGTTTAAAGATAAAATGATTTATTACTGTAGAAAGTGTTTGTTGGTCATTTTTAACATGTTAAAGGGGAACTACTGTTTTTTACAACCTGGACCTTATTTCTGGCGTAAAATACAATCATTTACTCACCCATATAACTTTTGTGTCATTCGTAGTCGTTCGGGAGATATTTAGATCTGTATATCCATATAGTGGGAGTGACTGGGGCACCGAAACGCATTCCTCTAAATAACACATTATCTGCCGTGAAAACATTTCACTAATATTTTGTTATTGTACGCTAGTGCTATTCCCCGTTGAGGCCAGAGTTACCTGTTATCATCATTCGGGGTCTGTAGATTGACCTACAGACCCCAGATGATGTCTTCTGACCTGGATGATACCGTCTCGGCTTGTTTACCTGTAAATTACAGGATGATGATAACAGATAACTCTCAACGAGGAATAGCACTAGCGTATCATAACAAAATATTGGTGAAATGAACAAATTTCGCGCCAAATAATAAATTATTTAGAGGCTGCATTTCGGTGCCCCATTCACTCCCACTATATGGATATACACAGATCTAAATATCTCCTGAACGACTACGAATGACACAAAAGTTATATGGGTGAGTAAACGATCGTATTTTATGCCAGAAATAAGGTCCAGGTTGTAAAAAAAAAACAGTAGTTCCCCTTTAACACCTTGTTTCTTCTCTTGATGCCCCCAGTATTGTTGTTTGTGAGTGCTGGTGTTTTTACTGTGACATGTTCACAATGCAGCAGTAGCGAAATACAGAATATCTTATTTAAAACAGACAGCCACACCACTCTGTTAAAGAGAACAGCATTGTGCAGTTCCCTTTTAATTGCAATGGTGCCATATAACACATGCATACGGATATAAAGTTCTCCATTTCACCATTGAAAGCACTCTGAAAGGAATCTTTTATTCGTTGTATCCGTGGAGGTTCCACGTGCAACACTTGAAATGTGAAAGTGAACCTTCCACTGGCAAGTCGCTGATACGTTTCACAGACACTTTTATTGAACGTTTTACCTGAGCATGGAGAAGTGCTTAAGTGGTTTCAGGCTGATAAAGTGTTTTTCTTTTTTTTTTTCTTTGTTTTGCAGAAAGTGAGTGAGAAAGTCGGTGGAGCGGAAGGAACAAAGCTCGATGATGACTTCACTGAAATGGAAAAGGCACGTCTGAACTTTTCTCATGATCACCGTGTTGAGTTGACGGCTAAATCCAGAGATAATTACTAGATTGTCGCAAGTTTGCTGAACTTACACAGACCCCTGCAAGTCCAGCTCAAAATTAGTCATATATTCAGCGGAATTCAATTCAGACACGTTTCTCAGTATTTTACACTGAAATTAAACTCCAAGAAGAGTTGTTGTGAAAGTGTTGCCTTTAAGTACCAATGTTAACACTGTACACTTGTCTGCTGAGTGTCTCATATTTGTTTTTCATCTGTTATTTCTGTTTTTCCGTTGTTTCACTTTGTGACTTACAGAGGGTGGACACCACCGCTCGAGCAGTGCTGGACATCATGACCAAAACCACTGAGTATTTGCAGCCAAACCCAGGTAACATCAGCTCTGCAAGAAGATCACCTGACCCTGACAGGTTTTCTGTTCTCTATATACAGTTTGGACACCCCCACCGAGTCAATATTTAGATGCATCGAGGGTCTCCTTGTTTGTAATTTATGAATTTTAGCCATTTTTCCTTCAGATCACTCACAGTTTTTTTTCAGTGATCCTCATGTCAGCGGTCTGTGAGTGACACTTCTTTTTGAGGTCTGATTTGCAAGGTTCCTCATTTGCTGCTCATTTTTTCCAACCATAAATTTCCCTTATAGTGGACAAAGTGCTCAGTTTAAGCTGTCACTGACTTTTATAATGAAGCTGCAGGTAAGGTTTTTTATTTTTATGTCGGCCATGTTTGTGCGGAAGTCCTGCACAGTGGAACGACGCACCAACGCTGCTCATGTGTCGGCAAAACCTTCTTGCATCTTCTCTGCAGTCATACAGGGCTTTTCTTGGTCTGAACAGTTTTTCTTTAGTTGAAACAGTTTCCCTTTTCTCCGATCTAATCTTTACTTTTAATGGCATGGCAGCTCATGAAGATTGAGAGCTGGATGTTCCCTGATATCTTGTTACAGTCCTCTTCTACTTGGTAGGCATTGGTTAGCCTCCTACTCAAAACTTTTAGTCAGCTGCTAAGTGTTTCTACAGAGTTTGAGTTGTCATCAGACAAAACCATGACAATTTCTGACCTAATGCAGCTCTGAGGCTTTACACGTAGCTGATTGATATTATTTAGATTTATTTTTTTCCAAAGAGCATCACAGAACTCTCAGTAATCTTCATATTAAATAACCTTGCTAAATCTGGCCCAGAGGTGTTTGATTTAATCAGAGCTTTGCCGTCACAGCCACCAGAGCCAAGATGAGCATGATGAACTCCATGTCACGCATGCGGGGCCAGGAGAAGGGGCCGGGCTACACGCAGACCGAGGCCATCCTGGGAGAGTCCATGCAGAGGTTCGGCAGGGAGCTCGGGGAGGACTCTAACTTTGGTGAGCTGCGGCACATTAACACTTCTGACAAGCACTTTTACAGTCTTCACAAGAACAAAGTGGTATAATTCTATTCCCTCAAGGACGCAGTAACGATGAAAAATGTATGAGGCACTTTTCCAGACAAAATGCCTGCAGTTTACTTAGTTCACAAGGGAAGGCATTAAAGTGATACTTCAATAAAAGCCCTGTCTTTAAAATTGTAAATAGTAATGAGATAGTGTTACCAAATATCATTGACGTATCTTGATTTTTTTTTTTTTTACGCCATACACTGAATTTATTATTTGTCTGTTTAAATTTCTAAATCTATGTTTGTCTTTTCCAGGCCTTGCTCTGATCGATGCTGGAGAAGCCATGCGTGAGCTTGGAGAGGTGAAAGACGCTCTGGACATGGAGGTGAAGCAGAACTTCATTGATCCACTGCAGAACCTCCATGAAAAAGATCTCAAGGAGATTCAGGTACAGACGAAGGAGAGGGGGAACAAAAAGATTAAAGTTGTCTGTAGGTCAAAGATTCAGATTTAATTTGTGCGTGTTTTGTTTTTGTTTTTTTGCAGCACCACCTGAAGAAAATGGAGGGTCGCCGCCTGGACTTTGATTACAAGAAGAAACGTCAGAGCAAAGTGACAGATGACGAGCTCAAACAAGCACTGGAGAAGTTTGACGACTCCAAGGAGATTGCTGAGCAGAGCATGTTCAACCTGTTGGAGTGCGATGTAAGGATTCCTTTATCTTTCTGAACGCCTCAACTCCTGGTGATGAATTGGGGTTAACATATCTGAAACTCCTGTCTCATTCTGCATTACACTGGAGAAATTGAACAACTGATATCGAAATATGCCAAAGAGCCACTCAGGAGCCACTCGGTTCTGCTGCATGGTTTGAGTTTATAAATCTGCCATCAGTCTTCCATGGTATCCACCGCTATGCTCATGGGATAACTTAAGTTTGTACATCGGACCAAATCACAAAAACCGTGACTGACTTTAAAAGACGAAGGGCGTCTTGACTATATCATAATTTATGCATCTGTTTGCCTCACAATGTCCCAACACAAAAATTAGCATGTCAGAATTTCTTCCTTTGTGTCATGTGACCACATTAACATATTTATTCACCAATAGGAGCCTAAAGGCTACACCACACACAGCATCGCCATGTAAAACAGGCTAGAGGACAGACACATAATGTGTTCTTAGTGCGACACAGTCACTTTGTCTTTCACAAGACAGTGTCATTCCCGTTATTGTATATTTATATTCTTACCACTGTATTTATTGTAAGCATTTTTTTAATCCATCATCTAAAAGAGTTTAGGTACAGAAAAAATTCTGATGTGCTGTTAGCAATACTGAATCCACACATTATAATTAGGACCACCAGTTTCAGTGATCCAACTGATCCTGGACAGCAGCTGGCAGCATGTACACTGTTTATCAGAAGACATTTTGGATGATGAGGTATGTCTGAGCGTTCAAAAAGAGTTTTGACAAATGCTACAACTTAAGTGAAGGTAGAGAGTCTGTGTCTGTACAACAACATGCGAAGCGAGGCATTTCAGAGAAAACGATTGAGAGGTAAATCACCCACAGTAATAATTCACCCCAAGTTTAAAGTCTCAAAACTTAAAGGAGCGTTTCATGAGCCTCCAGTGTGGATGTGTCGTCAGTCCTGTGCTTCTTCTCTGGGTACCAACAGATTGAACAGGTGAGCCAGCTGGCTGCGTTGGTCCATGCTCAGGTGGAGTATCACAGCCGGGCTGCTGAGATCCTCACACAGCTTTCCAGTAAGATTGACGAACGGTCAGTACCAACTTTGTAAACGTCTGGTTTTAGCACGAGCCACTGGCTGACCCACGGCGACACGTGGAATATCAGTCACTGGTTTTTCAGAGTGAGATGTTTGAACCGAGGATTGTTTGTCTCTTCCTCCTTGAAGGATAAGGGACACTTCTAACAAACCAAGGAAAGAGTTTGCCCCAAAGCCACGTACATCTCTGGACTTCTCCATCAGTGAGAACCACAATGGAGGCATCCACGGTGCTCGTTCTCCAGGTGAGACCCAGAGTGAAACCTCACATGTTCGGAAACACGACCAGAAACTAGTCTTGATACTGTTCATGTACTGATGATTATCATAAGGGAATCCCATAAGTTTCATTCAAAGTGGAAACACAAAAAAAAATATCTAAAGTTTTAATATTTTCCCCTAAAGGCTAGTTTCTGGCCCGGTTTCTCTTAATTAATTTATATTTTTCTTTGAACCCCCTCAGTTTTTGATTTTTACTGTAAACTTTGAAATATTATATTTATTTTGGTCACTTATACACATGTCACACTGTCTATGTCCTGATATTCCAACATTTCCTGCAGATATTTCACAATAAAAGCCTTCCAGGGAAGAGAAAGCCACCTCCTACAGGAGTAATCGGGCCTCACCTCCTTTTAAGGCTTCTAGCATGATACATTATATATGGAGTGTGTATTGTACAGGCATACACAAAACCATAAACACTCAAAAAACAACATGCAAATAGTGGAAAATAACTTGAAAACCAAAAGCAATAAACTATATTTGAGCGTTTACAGTACATTTATTGTCTAATTTTTGTGTTTCTTTTCCCCAGACGTTTTCCCCCACATTTATTCACTGCACTGAACAGAATATCCATCAGTCCAGATCAAATAAATACAACTCTGCGCTCTTCTCTTTCCCATTATGATTTTTGTTTGTACTTTTTTAGGTGCGAGGTCTCCAGGTGAGCCAGGTCAAACTGTGCTTCTTTTCTGTCAGTTAGCTTCCAACGTCTTTGTGCTCATCACATCTTTTTCATTCACATCGAAAACTCAGAGCTACTTCTACTTTTTTCTCCCGCCCCTCCCCGCCCTCCCCCCCTCGTGTTGTTTCCTCTCCCCTCCCTTTGCAGCAAGGTCTCCAGGTGAGACAAAAGTGATTCCCGGAGAGATACCACAATATCTCTTCGTCAAATTTCTCATTTTCATCCCTCTCTCTTTGATTTTTGATTTTCTTTTGTGGAAAGAAAATGGTTGTTCTGAAATGATCCCAAAAAACTGCAGAAAATCAAGTGCCGTCCGCTTGACTTACGAAGAACGGCCGATCAACAGTGACAATAAAAAGCTCACATAGCAGCGGACGAGCATTTCCTCTTTCTGCTTTGGTCTCTCGTCAGATTTCTGATCCGTCTTATCCTCCTGTTTCTTTGTCTGCCAGTCTCTCCACCTCTCTTGCAATTCGTTGTCTGTTTTGTGTTTCTTTTCACTCTGCCGTTTACTGACCTCATCATTGCTGCGCCCTCTATACTTATCCATTAGTTCATGATTTCTCCATCTAAAAATCCGATTGCTAAAATTCTCGTTTCATCATTGTTTTCTCTTTTTTTTCTCTCTTGCAGCAAGATCTCCAGGTGAGCAAGAGTGACATGGAGAGAGATGCAAAATCTCTCAATCACTCTTATTTTTATCTTTCCTTAAGTGGACTTTTGAATAAGTGTATTTTGTTTCTGTTTTGTTTTCAGTGCAGAGTGCTAATTCAGTGCTCTTTCTGTCTAACCTCTGTTTCTTCTTTTCCGTTTTATTGTTGAAGGAACAGTTTGACATTTTGGGAAATGTGTTTATCTGTGTGTTTACTCCAATAATCCTGCGTGGATGCAGCCGTTTATCTCTGTCAGACAAATTCCACCTACGAGCACCTCTAAAGCTCGCAAGCAATCGGTTTTATGTGGGTTACAAGCACAGGCTATATAAAAGCTGGATGTAGGAAAACCCTTTTAGAAGCTTATGGTTCACCTTCTTGATTTCTTGGATCCAAAAAAAGGCACCAAAGTTGGATGTTTGGATCAGACTGAGAAGCTAAGGACAATATTCACGCTCATATGGTGGTGACTTGCCATGCTCTACTTTTGGTGTCTGTTTTACTCTAGATTTCACCATAATATATAAAAGACACAATATTGAAGAAGACTCCTACTAGAAACTCTGTAGGACATGTTTACAAAGAAAATAAATGCAGTGTAAAACTGCTAACCAGTCCAACTTCTTTTGTAACTAGAAGAGTCGCCCCCTTATGGCCATTAGAAGAAATTCAGATTTAAATCACTTCTACATAGGCTTCAGTTTTCAAAGCCAGAAGCTAGAGGCTCATTTAAGGTACTGCGGGACATAGATGCAGTAACCTACGCACGTAGCTGACTCCGGTGTGAGCCATTTATACTTGTGCACCCGCAGTCTGGCTTGCTCTGTAAAAAATGCCACCCAAACGCTAGTTGGTGCTGTGTCTTTTTTACCAGTCGGGATAATTTTTGTTCCCACTTTCTGCTCCCCTTCCAACAATGGCGATTGAAACTTTCGTCGAAACTTCACCTTCGACGAGTCATACAAATGTTTGTATCTCCGAACCTCCTCAGTTAACCTTTCCTCGATGTGTTCCATCTTTATTGATCCAAAACAATCAATTCTAAAATTGAGGAGATGGAGAAGCAGCCGGAAATACTAAAGTGAAAACACACTTCTACCTATTTCTGTAGAGGTGCATGTCAGCTACGGTGCTAGGGTCTGCGTATGCTCTGCGCTGACGCCGTAGCTACAGCGTCAAATTGAAGCCTAAAGTGCACCGTTTATATTCAGTACACTCTGTGTACACTCACCCAGATTTTATACATATTTCTTGTTTGTGGAGCTGCCTGACAATCACTCAGAGCTGAGAACTACCCCTCTCTAAGTGACCCACTTGCTGTTCATATACTTTAAAATTTTAACAGATTTTAACAATTGAAATAAAACTTTTAATTAGTGAGCTTTAGAGTTGCTGTTAGGCAGGTTTTGTTACCTTTGGGCAAGGCCAGGTGAGCAATAACACCATTCACGTTTGGATGCTCTTTAACACAGGTGCAGTGTTTAACCAGAGGTACAGTGCATTTACAAAAAAAACAGACATTTCCCTTTGAGAATAAATCCCACATCTGTGTCCTTTGTCTATCCACCGTCTTTGCTTCAGTGTTGTGTGCTAATCTGCAGTTGGCTCATTACTGGCGCCTGAGGGCAGAGGGTGGGAAAAAAAAAAAAACTTTAACAAACCACAGAAAGAGTATGAGAGCGGTCTAGATCCTCTCATCTAACCTTCCTCAACAAAGACAACTGATAAGTGCATTACCCAAAATACTGAACTGCTCCTTTAAACGTGTTTTGCCAAGTTCTTATTTGCTGATAGTCACGCTGATCTGTCTCTTGTGCTTTGTCCCATCCTCTCTTCCCCACTTTCAGCCAGGTCTCCAGGTGAGCCTTTCAAAAGCTTTTCCTGTGATCATTATGTTTCTAATCTACACTGTTGCCCGTAAAGTTGGAATAAAATATTTTTACCTCTTCTCTAATGTGATGCATGCTCGAGAGATAAATAGTTTATCTTCTCATTTACTGACCAATCTCCACCAAAGACATAACTGATGTGTTGAAGTAGGAATAAAAACAGGAATGTGTCTGAAAACAAAATTATTCCAACTCTACGGTGAACAGTGTCTTTGCAGCATTTTCTCTTCTCGCCTCACCCCTACTGACTCCCCTTATCGTCTCTAACTCCCTGCCTCTTTCCTCCAGCTCCCATGGACCAGCCCTGCTGTCGCGCACTGTACGATTTTGACCCCGAGAATGAAGGTGAGCTAGGCTTCAAGGAAGGCGACATCATCACCCTAACCAACAAGATCGACGAGAACTGGTACGAAGGCATGCTCCACGGCAACTCCGGCTTTTTCCCCATCAACTACGTGGATATCCTGGTGCCGCTGCCCCACTAGGACGTCCCGACTACCAGCTGTGTCTGCAACAAATCCTGGCCTCCAGCTCCTCCCTTCCAGTATTCCCCCCGTAACCTTTTCCTAAACATTCCTACTACTAACCACCTGTACTCCGCTTCAAAGGAGTCAATACAGCAACAACACAATAACGAACGAAGACGTGAACAAGGTTAATGAGGAGAAAAAGCAAGTGTGCATCAAATGAGAGTAAAAAACTTTTAAGGGAAATGAGGAAAAATCTGCATTGATATTGTTGCTCCCCCTTTATTCCAGGAGGTACCTTCAGGCTTCCATAGTCATTTTTCCCATTGCCGTTCCAGCTTTTGTCCTGGTTTAAGTTGGCTGTCAGTCCGTCATGAGTTTATCAGAGCAGCTTTGCAGAATCACACTTTCTCTCATTCACTGTATTTTGTGCGAACCTCTACAGTAGATAGAATCTTTTCTCTCACATACTACGAAAATAATGTCGGTCCACGTGCTTCATGTTTGTTAGAGACTGTATGTCAAGCATGGTTTCAAGTGTTTTAACGTTTTATCTTATATATATAAAAAAAAAAAAAAGAATATGTTGAGTAGTTTTGTTTTAAATAGTCCTCTTTTTAACAGTGGTCGTCTCTCTTGACACGCTCGGACAGTTTCTGGAGAAACAGCGTCCCTGTCGTGCCCTAGAAACTCTGTCTCTCTAAAGGAGTTTTAACAAAGCGTTGTAGGCGGCGTCATCCGGCTGACAACCGATAGTATTTTTATGTTTTACATATCAACGTGCACGTGTGATTGATTGGTCATGTGTGATTTAGATACCAAAGTTATCTGCGATTTAACTCCAACGGGAGGCGTCAGCAAATCAGCGCGACGCTACAGGGTGAAGCTCGCCGTCTCTAGTTCTTTGGTATTTTATAAGGAGTGGGTGAAACTGTATTCTTGAGTACGTAACACTACATATCTGAGCCAGTGATTAGTGAAGTGATGACATGATTTGCAGAAACCACAAGTCGTGAAGTTTAAACAGTCTGAAGTGAAAACTATGGTGCATAAGTTTCAGTCCTCCGACATGTATTTTATCAGCGACGTGAACAATGGTTGATGTATTGTGATATAATAACTTATAGGACTTAACCGCTCACCGGGGGGGAGACGTTTTTTGCTGAAGGTGTGGCTCTTTCTGCTGCATCCCTACTAGACCAGTTAGTATTCTGTAGTTTAGCTGTCTGTAAGCCACTGATTAAGATGATACTAGATGTGAAAAGGGTTTAAGGAGGACGAGGGAGTGCACAAACAAACGGCTGTCAGAGTGGAATGAGAATTAATTTCCTTTTGTCTTGAAATGATGCAACTTAGACTAAAAAAAAAACAAAAAAAACAACCTTTCTTCCTGGTGATATAGACAAGAAGCCACTGCTTCCCCCTTCCTGTGTCATGTCAGACCTCAGAACAAACTGTTATACATAATGTTTAATATTCTCTGACCTGTCGTGGGCTTGTATGCAATGTTGTGTGGGATTGTTTTCACGTCTTTAAGTGATACTACTGATAATCTGGAACACACATCCACTTGGGTTATCTCTTTTAGTCAGGTGAGGTGTTATTCGCCATTCTTTCACCCATCTTGTAGTAATGTTGTGCGTGTATTTTTGGAGGAGGGGTGCATGTTCGGGTTTGCATACTGTTCGTGTTATGCGCAGGGGCGGGGCTACAGGGGACCTCGGATGCTGAGGTGTTTAAAATATACTGTCTCTGACAGTGTTCAGCATTAAAACAAACATGGATGTCTCTTTAATCAAAGGACCAACACATTATACTCAGTAGAAATAAAATTACGTGATGCAAAATCTAAAATAACTCATATTATTTTTTTAGTTTTTAGGGTTTTTGTTTGTTTCCAGTGGAGAAGCACAAGTTTAACAGACAGTATATTGGGGAAGAATAGCTATACAACTTAAAGAAGTCATGTATTTATTTTTTAATTCCTTCCTTCTTTTTCTCTTTCACTTTTTTTTTAACAATCGTGTGTATCTTTGCCCTCAATGAGGACTGTACAGCTTTTTGTGTTTTGTTTTCACCTTGTGTGTATAGTCGCGCATCTACAGTAACGTATCTTATTTTTGTAACTGTGACAAAAGTATACACATACAGTATAGATGTATATATACCGTATATATTACCCAGAAGTAATGTGACAGGAGGGATTCTCTGTGCTGCACATGATTGTCTTCGGATCGTTTTTTTTTGTTTGCTTTCTGTTTTTGTTTCATTTCTGTTTTATTCTTGCACTGGATTCTAAAACTGCTTGATGTAAAGAAAAAAAATAATGTGATAAGTAAATGTAATTTATTCAAATAAATACCAAGAAATGGTTATCGGCCTTATGACTTTCCATTCAGACATGCACGCCTCAGATGTTTGTTTAATTTGAGCTGAAGTTTAACGTGAAATCATTTCATATCTTACTAAACAGCCATTTCACTGCACTACACTTCTCTGGCTGTTGTTTTCATTACATGGTCGAAGACGCAGCGGGGACTTGGCTCAGCAAATAGAAGAAGAAGAGCGATGCATTATTCACACTCCTGGTGGATCCTCTCTTGTAAGAATCCAAACAGAAAAGAAGTAGGTCGGGTGAGAAAATCTCCTTTATACCTGCGAGGCGACTGAAACAACTTAATAATCCGTTTGGTACAACATAATCATAGTTAGGACTGCAGCTTTACGCACCTTAAAGGCTCAGAAACATACTAAACACACGGAGTGTGTGGGAGATGGGATATACAGTGCAAACTTTTACAACCTGTACAAACAAGGAATTATAACAGAGCTGTTGGAAATGCTATAAATCAATTTCTACCAGCAGTGGTGGATGGGACGTGCTCAGCCTGCTCTGCTTTTACATACTTTATACTCGGTTACATTAATTTAACAGTTATGATAAATGATCAAATTGTAAATTTCTATTAAATACGACGTTGTGACGCCCTGACAGAATTTATTCTGATATTTTATTTTACATTACATCCCTTGCGCGGTAGTTTCTTCTTGTTATGGTGCTCTTTTTGTTTTTGTTTTATGCTCCAGTGCTCGGGTAACCGACGGGAACAGGCTGAATAAGCTGATTAAAAAAGCTGGCAGCATCATAGGTGTCACCCTGGAAGGAGTGGAGCAGGTGGCAGGAGTAAGGACGCTAAGGAAGATGAGGGCCATCACAAGAAATGAAAGTCACCCACTCCACGCCTTAGAGGTTTTCAGGAAGAGCTCACACAGTGAGAGGATCATCCCTCTAAAGTGCTAGACAGAGAGGCCATAAGGCTTTTTAACGATCAGTAAATTTTTATCCCAGGTGTGCAGTTGTTTTTATCTCTAATCTTGAATTCATATGTTTATTTATTTATGCTTAGTTAGGTATGATATGTTCTTTTCTTTCTTTCTTTCTTTTTCTTTTACCTTTATTTAAACTCGTTAGTACACTGAGGCGGGCCTCATTTACAGTGCAGACGAGAGTACAGAGCAAAACAAACAAAATACACAACAGATATACACAATAAAATACCATAAAGAACAGAATGAAAAAAAGGATCGTATAGACCTTTTCTCTGCATCATCAGCTGATGGACCTTATAGACCGTATAGACCTTTTCTCTGCATCATCAGCTGATGGGCCCAGGTGCAGAGTGCTGGGTATTTAAGACATAATGCCTGCACTCAGTGGTCAATGGGTCTTCTGTGCTGCAGCCACCCATCCTCTAAACATCAACGCCTTGATGCACGTGTGCTAACATTGTTGTTGCGCTAACTTCATTGGCACACGCACTAACATTTGAAACATCATAGCGTTTAGTTGTCGTGTGATTTTGAGCCAAAGCGATATCGCCTTTCACGTTAAGACAAAGTTTAAAGATCAACACTAATCTGATCAGCTGGATCAAGTTGTAACTGTATGACAGTGTAACATTTAGGTCCACACCCATTATCTCTCACCACCACAACCACCACCTGTAGTCAATCTGGCTACACCCTGTCTGTGTGCACACGGTTTAACCCCTGCTCTCGTTCTCAGCTGCTCTCCAGGACTGACACACTGATATAAACAATATAGCACAGTGTGGTCTGCAGTAACGTCCTGCAGCACACTAAGTCTGCCAGGTCTTTTGAACAGCATCGGAGCATGTCGCCCTCGCTGTCACACACCCTGTGGCCTGTCGCTCCACTGATCACGGCAAATATATACACAGCCTTCACTTTGTTTGTCGTGGTGCCTGTGAGGTAAGACGACAAACACTTATGCAAACCATAAATTACAGTAACAGGCAGTGTCAAATGTGTACAGGTGGATATTGTGGATAGAGGGCGTTCCTATTAGAGGTTGTTTATCAAACTGTGCCAGCTATCTGTCTGGGGCTCACCCACTCTGCTGTTCAATAAAACTTACACTTGAAGTAAAGCATCCTCTAGTGGCGGTAAGCTTAAGGTGCCCTACGGAGGGCTGGTGTTTTAACAGCTGCTTCCTTGCTTAAGTAAATTTGTTGGTGCTAAAAGGTAATACTTTATACGTTCACTGTACTACACTTGAGAATAACTTTACATTTATAGAACATTTAACGTTTTTAATGAACTGCTGCAGATAAAAAAATCCTGAAGAAATAGAAATAGTAATTAGCTGCACCACATTATGCTTGTCACACATTTATTCAACAGTAATAATAAAGCAGAAAGCGTTTAGTCTAGTTTTCTTGCTAATATTTTTATATTATATCGGGCTACCTTTGGTTCTCGGAAAATGTGGTGGATAATTCTCACTATTTTGTGACATTTACTTATAGACTGGATTAAGGGCAAACACTATCGATCAAGATTGAATAACGTTTTTTATTTGTGATCAATCGTTCTCACATTTTCTCACATCTCATATTTTCCAAGACGTAAAAAAAAAGATAAAAACGTTATCTGCTCCTTACTCTAATGCACTACATCCATTATAAATCCTCACCCTTGTTGCAAATTGTCTGCCTCTTGATGAGTGCTATGTGACAACATCCGGGTTTTTTGTATTGTTTAGCTGACTTGGCGTCCTGTTGGCGTCCTTTCATCTTTAATCAGCATTGTAGGAAGATCTGTGCTGACCAGTTATATATTGAGTATTTTCTTGTGAAACCTGTTAAATGTTCGATCTATAACGTGTCTAAGAATAATTAAAAATTCCCGTCACTAGACCTTTTTATTCCAGAAACCTGTCACTGTAACCTGAAACCAGTTACTGATACTGAAGGGCTCATCGCACCCTGGTCACAAACTTTTTGAACTGCTGCCATCAGACAGACGATACAGATGAACACCAGAACCAACAGACTGTAAAATTGTCTCCATCTGACAGCTATTGATGTATTAAAAGCTGCTAAATCATAATCAATCCCCATTCTTTAAGGGATTGTGCAATAACTGTGGAACGTAGATGTCTGTGTGACTTTATCTTTAGTGTCAAAAGGACTCTTAGCGTATATTTTATTGCCTTTTATTATTATTTAGTACGTTTAACTTTTGCACTGAGTGAATACTCCTAATTTTGTTGTACATGTTAAAATGACAATAAAGATATTCTATTCTATTCTATTCTATTTTACATTTTTGGCATTTCATTATTGAGTGTCCCTCACTTTGCTCTTTTAAAACACTTTGGGCCTCATGATGGACACTATTAAAACAGATGCACGAAAACCATTTCTTTCCTAAACCTGGTGCCTACGTTACCCACGATGGAAATTCAGCATCAACATTTCAGTCTCAGGTTCAGGTGTGTGTGATACTTTGTGACAACAAACAGTTTCAAGCCGGCCACAGAAGCCTGTAACCTCACGTCTTACTTCCTTCCTCTCCCCGTCGGCAGAATTTCATCGTTTTCAGATTTGTAGTTTTCATCTTCAGCTGCCACTGCTTCAGGTGACATCTTTTGAGGTAATTCATCAGCTCCCTCTGGAGGCTTTGTGCAATTTTATTTTATTTTTTTACATATGCAATAGTACTCTGAATGACTCCACATTGACCTGTGTAAAAACTCAGTGGAGCTTCCCTGTAAGCATTCATTCATTCATCTTCTGTAACCACTTGTCCTATGAAGGGTCGCGCGGGGGCTGGAGTCTATCCCAGCTGTCATCGGGCGAGACACGTCTGTACACCCTGGCTCCAGTCTATCGCAGGGCTAACACAGAGAGACAGACAACCATTCACACTCACGTGTACACCTACGGCCAATTTAGAATCACCAATTAACCTAACCAGCATGTCTTTGGACAGTGGGAGGAAGCTGGAGTACCCGGAGAGAACCCATGCAGACACAGGGAGAGCATGTAAACTCCACACAGAAAGGCCCAGTCGGCCTGTGTTGCCACATGCATTTTATGGCTGGAATAATAGTTTCAGCTCAGTCTGTGATGTAATAAACCGTCCTCTTCAACTTTTCTCTAAATAATGTTTCTATAAGGTGGATAAAAAAAACAGGAGATGCTAACTCACAACACTGGTGGAAAATCCATGTCCAGGGAGACAAAAACACACTGACTACATGCACTCACACTCTCCTCTTGTCCAGGTAATGTATGTAATGGCACTTCTGACACATGCCCGCACATACACACAGTGTAGGCCTGAGGAGGAAAGGGGGAGATGAGGAAAGCAATCCAGTAAAAAGCATTCCTCAGACCCTCTCTCCTGGTGGGTGGCCTTCTTGGATGCTGTGCTGCCGAGACGGCAGCTCCTTTTTTTCCGAAAAGCCTCTACAAGCCATTGTGTCTGCCCACGTTGTTCTGTGTTACAGACCCTGACACACTTGCGTGGCTGCTGAAACTTTCCCATCATGCTGTGCTTAAATGCCAGATGATCCTTGACCCCTTGACTCATCACCTGTTTCGCTCGTTGTATTTAAAATACAGGTATCTGCCCTGACGAGCCTCACGTGTGTGTTTTCAGTAAGAGCAGCCGTTTAGACCGAAGTTCAGAAAGTTTTCCTCCTAAAATCTAGCTTAACTGGCCCGTCTGCATTAGTTGGACTCACTGATTCATTTAGTTTGCGTGTAAAGAGGAGCGATGCACACTCAGCCAGCCGCTCAGCTAGCCAGCCATGGCAAGCTTAAACTGGCAGGGTAGCCAGCCACTCCATCATATTTGACATTTGAATCACCCTTAATGCATGAATGGCAGACTGCATATCTGTTCTGGCCAACCCCAAACCACAGCAGACCGCAAGGCACCCACACAAATCACATGTTCTACATATTCAGGGAACAGTAAATATCACTCGCTGATACCACCCACAACCAACAGAACATTAAATCAGGCTCTACTACTAATTACACATGAGTTAAACACACTATATATACTACTGTATGTATTCTTCAAAGGAGAACTTAGACATGAACTTGAACTGGACAAAAACCTTATTAGACAGTGTGATTATCAAAAAGTTAAACTACGACTAATACTGCAACTAAACCATCGTCCTATGTCTCCAAAGATACAAGACACACTCAGTTGACAGTTTATTAGGTAAACTTAGTCAAAACTAATTATTGCAACAGTGCTGCAATAAATCCTCCCTTCATGAAGGATGTTGTGAAACTGTGCTGCATTTTAATATTTAACATTTACATCTACCTTCATTCATTTATACATATAGTTTCCGTGAAGGCTGGGTTATTGTGTTTCCATTTTTATTGTTTATTTGTTCAAATGTATAACTGAACTTTATCAGGGACACAAAGTGTGACACATCTTTTCTGCTGTCAGTAATGAAAGCATGAACAATGTCACGTATCACTTAAAATTCAGTATTGTATTGTGAAATAAATAAATAAATACACTGGTTTTGCCGCAGCGTGTATCATCATGAAAAACTAGGAAATGTGTCTAAGTGTATAAGTTAGTCATTTGATAAAAAGCCACTATCTTAAAAAATAAAAAATAATAAAAATAAAATGAATAAATAAATAAAGGCAATATCTTAAAATAACAGAATAGTCAGAAATGTACATTAAAGTGAAGGTTTTCCAGATTTACAACGTTATATTGAATTTATTACGTTATTAATATGTGAAGCAACTGGTTGAAGTGCAGCCAGCATTAACAAGACATCACAATTTATAAACTGCTCAGATGGTTTTGTCAAAAGTCTCATTAAGTGAGATGTAGCAACGGTTGAGAAATAAAAGTTTTTACGTAAAACATAAAATAACTCCCTGTAGTTTGTCAACTTCAAACACACATTTAGAAAAGTAAATGTGTGCACAGTTTACTATAATAACCTTATATTCTTAACAGTCTAAAAGACCACGTGTTCTTTACCTCAAAACTAAAATAAGTGTCGAATTTAGATAAAGATTTGTGTATTTCTACAACACGCACTCTTCATCATTGTCATCTTCTCCCTGTGTTTTTACAAGTGGTGGGAAAATAAAGTAAATTTACCCAAGTACTGCCGTACTTTATGTGACAGCCTATATTTCCACTGCGCTTCAGTTGGATGTAAACTGTTCTGCTGAACGCACCACTTCATATTATTTGTTCTTTAAGTACAACAATAAAACTCAACACAAAGACACATCATTATTCATCTTTTAATAATATCTAATAGTATAACATTGATAATTACTTTATTTGTATTTCTGCAAATAACAACACTATTATTCTTATTTTCTAATTATTATTCTTCTCATTATTATTATTATCATTAGTAGTAGTATGATTATTATTATTATTATTATTATTATACTACTTCTATTTTTTAAGTATTTTTACAGTCTAACTTTTACTTTTTAAAAAGCATCGGAATACATCTTCCGCCACCGCTTCACACTTTTGACGTCACAAAACAGAGAGAACATTTTAAAAACATCTGACAACGTTAAGGAAAATTAATTAAGAATCTAAGCGTAGATATAAAGACGGAAAAGTGAAAAGAAACCAAAAGGAGTTCAAACTGAGGAGCAGCTGTTGGTGGGAGTGTGACATTGTGTGTCACTACATGTTTTCCTGTGGCGTTCATACATAGTTTCTCTATTCAGCAGGGAAGCCCAGCTCTCAACACCAGACTGAGGCAGCTAATACCCCTGTCTGTCAGAGCCGCTCAAAGAGCAAGTGATTGGAGATGACAAATGAGGCAGTAAGACAGGTCAGGCAGCTATATGGCAGCAGCAGGAGCAGACGCAGAGAGGAGGAGGAGGAGGCGGGGATTGAGAGAAGCTGTAAGTGCTAACAGGGAGGAGGTATTTTACATTTGTGTGTGTGTGTGTCCTTGAATATTTGTTAATCATACCGTGAGGGTCTCCAGGGGTCTGACGCCACACTTGTCTGTCAGGTCTGAGTTTGTTTCCGGGCCTCTGGATTTAACACCGGCACTTTCCCATGTGAGGGTCTCTGTCACTCAGGCATAGTACACACTGGAATTTAAAACAGAGCGTGTGAAAATACAGCCAGAAAATCCTCAATTTGAAGCCCCGGAAAAAGGAAACTGTCACGATCAGCAAACAAAAAGAGTCTGGCCTCATCTCTCTTCATCAGGCTCCATCTTGATACGGATGCTGTATTAGAAGGAATTAGTGTGAGGAGGCTCAGTGAGGATCGAGACAGTTTCAACAACAACAGCACTTAATCCAGTTTAATTGGGCAAATAAGCATCAGTGGAGGAAAATCACCGTCATTAAAACATTTATAAAATAAACACTGTACCATACAGTGTCATCACTTTCCTGCCGTACTTGTCATCAGGTGAATCACACATGAAGCTGGGATGCAGCATTTATTATATTCCTCACTGACATGTGTCACTTCAAGAGTCTTTATTCCACCGGGGTCTGCTGGTGGTTTGATATGAAAAACAAATTCAAATTAATAATCAGTCAAAGTGGAAAGCGCGGGCACATAAACAAGGAAGCGTTGCTGCTATTTAATGATGGCCTCATGCCAGCGACATGGCTTCACACTTTCCCAGTGAGATGCCAAACCTCAAACCTCTCTGCAATTCGGGTTCATAAAAGGTGAAATAGATCGATCACAATACTCTACGTAAGCCTGAGACCCGCAGCAGTACCTTGTTCTGCTTACCCCAGCTCCTCCTGGCACAACTTATAGTTAGCTAGCATTTAATTTCAACATTCATCTCCAAGTTTTAGTCATAGTGGAAGTATTGTTTAACGCGCTGGTTTGGTTTTTATTTAAAAATTCCAATAATCACAGAAGAAGTACAATAAAACCTTTTATGGAAAGGTCATCGGGGTTCGTAAGATAACTAATTCAATTATTAATCGGATCTAATCTTCCATATCTTCCTTCTGATTGCTTAATACAAAGACACTTTAGTCGTTTTTACTCTTCTGTATTTAAAACATATCCTCACGTCTTTATGGCCTCATGACTCATTCTTTGTCACTCAGGAGAGGAGGATCAGAAATAATCTACATATGCAAGTAACCACATTAGCAGCTAGGATATAAACACGTAAGCACAGTGTATGTTTCATGGAAAGTCCTCTAAAAGACACATGAACTAAACTTCTGACAAAATTAAAAGCCTTAATTGATAAAGAATGACTCACACTGGCAAATAATAATAACACTATTTTGTGCCCAGTTATATATAGCTCCACTCCACCAAGTTATTTGTGAAAGACTTGGGGTTTGAGCCAGAGCTATTTGGCAGGTAGCGAGCATGTTAATTTCACTGCAGAGTGTTCCTGGTCATAAATTCTCCACAGCAGTTTTTTTTTTTTTTTTTAAAGTGTGAGCCAACAGTGAACCAGAGAGAAGGGCTTTCATGACAAATGGTGCCAGGTTAAGGGCCAGCCGCACAGCATGCAAAACAGTCCAATGGCACAACATTTGGTGTGCAAATCCATAAGTCCATTCAAATGGTGTCCCAAACAAAAAGTTGATACACAAACAAATCTATTGAGAGTGGAGGGGGGGCGCTCAGAATAAATGCTTAAAAAGATGTTTCGCCGGCTCACTTTTACAAGAGGCTCAAGCCTGACAAAAGAATAGCTCGACACAACATCAGATCACACACACACAATACAAATGATATGTTAATGGTGCAGCTCCTGCGACATTAAAGAGTGTCAGGATTTCCCCTGTTCAGCGTTAAGGAGGAGTCTGAGCGAGTTAGGCGGTAGAACCTGTCTGTTTCTGGATCTATTCTCCAGCTTTAATCCCAGAGACAGTCACACCCATCACTGCGCCATTGTGCAGCTGATGCCTCTCTATGCATGACAGAGTGTGGGCGCTCGAGTTTATTAACCTGCAAGCAGACACACACACACCAACATCAATATGAGCATTTGAGCATGCAGACTCAATGACGTGCGCGCACGCAATTTAAAGTCTTAGTTTTTCTGACTGAATTCCTTCTTTTTTTTTCTTCACCATGTAGGTAAAACATCAAGACGTACAAAGCCCGAGAGTATCTGAAAGACTCCAAAAGAAGTTCTCTTCAGCATGCTGTACAGCTGTTTGCCTCAAAGTGTCGCCTTCAAAGGGCAACTTTAGTCTTATTGTCATAGTTTTGATCATTTTCTGAAGTGATCATCACTTGCAATAACATTTCCCTTAAGTAACTATTAAGCTCTGGAAACAGAGCAACATCCCTACAAGGAAGACTGATGTGGCAAGAAATGGAAGCATTTAGTTGATCACAGAGCCATTTGTTTGGGCGGATTACGCTACATAAACTCTGTGTTCTCAGATCTCAGCAAGTAAAGTCTTATTTTCACAGCGAAATCTACAAAAGTAAGAAGCAAATCGCTCTCCCTGCATTAAATCTGTTGACTGTCTTAAATCAGCTTTACGTATTTGGATTGTTAATATTTGGCTTACTGATGACGCCTTTAATCTATGAACCTTAGATGAACCTCCCTCCCCTTGTTATTCTGTAAACGGATGATAATCGATGGTTTATTATCTAAGTTAAAACAAACCCTCTGATGGAATAAATTGTGAACAGATCCTGACAGCAATCCGTGAAAGCTAAACAAAGAAACAGAAAGTATGCTAGCTTTCGGAGTAGACTTCCACCTGCACTTACAGAGAGAAAAATCCAGGTCAGTGTCAGAGGGAGATTATGATTATTGTACTACAGCATTTCCTTTTACGTTCTGTCTCGCTCGCTTGTATTGTTTGCCCAACACCTGACCCACCCTTAACCCGAGTTTAAAGCTGAGGTTGGCGATCTTTGCCAAGCACAAGCCCAGAGAAACTCACGACTAAACCACAAAGGCCTCCCAAGAGTATCAACAATCGTGCCACATTTGTCTCCACTTTGGGACAGTCTTCGAGACAATGCAAGGGTGACTGTGGGTTTTTAAAAATGTATTATACGTACAAATGCTAACATTGGAAAAGCATTCTTTTCCGGGTAATTACAGTAATTACAGTGGTAGCATATCTTCAGAAGATTCTGATCACAAAGAGAAAGATATGTTGTGTGTGAGTGCCTGATTGCTCGCACACAAGATGTGACTTGTATTGGCTTTTTGCCTTAAGTACAGATAATCCACAAGTGTCAGTGATTGAGGAGGTACAAATCCCGCAGCAACAGACACACAGGTGGCACTGGAAAGAAACCACATACCAGTCAAGATTTCTCTCTCTGTCTTACTTGGCCAGTTATCATGGAAGGCTGAGTCAGAAGGACGGCCTCCCTCTGCACAGCCCAGCTACTGGTATGCATGAAACTTAACAACACCCAAGGTACTGCTGCCGCTCTCCATGTCCCGCACGGAGACTCTCTCACACACACAAATACAAGTGGACAGATCTGCACCACATCCTGTTTGAGTGGTCATGCTCAAGTGTCTCGACCAAGTCATGCATGGAGACGTGGTGGCACCGCTGCAGTTACACGTGTCCTGAAAGCAGTTTAATTGTCCTTGTTCAAATCGTAACCACACCGTGGAAAGTAAAATTGCAAATAATTAATTAATTATAATAGCAAACAGACCCGACTAGTGTCAACAGCATAGACAAACAATCATACCAACAGAAATTCTCTGGAGCAGAAGAATAGAGCGTTAGTGTAAAAGTCTGTCCTATTAAAAAATATACAGACACTGGAGCTCATTCTTATTACGTTTAGAGAGGAGCAATCCAACTCTTTGTCTCCAGCCCATAGATCCTGATCTCTATCCACCCACCCCCATAAAGAAAACAAAAATCAAAAGGAAGTCTCCTCTTCTCTGAACTTTAGCAATACAAGTTCTATATCATTGAACATGGAATAAATGGAAATAAAATAAACCAATTTAACAACAATTAATGTAATGTGCATATGCATAACTAACAGCTTGACAATATTTCTGCCAAAAACTGAAGGCCTTCGTGAGGATGGCTCCAAAAGAAAGTCAACACCCAAAGACCCCTACGTTTAAAAGGCCAACTTTTGCAGCATTAATAAATCATGGCCCCTCCCAAAAAAAAAGATGGGGTGGCAGTAGTGGATTTTATATAACACACCAGTCACTTACCAAGTTATGACTAATTAAGGGCATGGCTGCTAAGGATGCTCCTTCAGATTGCTATCTGTCTGCACAGACACCACCCGTCTGCCTCGGCTCCACTCTCACTCCACCTCTCTGCCCATTTTTGAAATAGCCAGGAGTTAGGGAGCGTTCACAGACGCCAAACTGATCTTCAGTAATCCCGTGGGTGTAATCACAGAGGATTTGTCCATCTTTACGTACGGTCCCCACAGTTCACCAGACAAACTTCAACCCACTGGATAAATGCACTTCATTTGCTTTCGGTTCCGAACTTAGACGCTGAAACATGCCAGGGGTTCGCAAGATGACTGGAGGAAATATTTTGGGAAACAGACCTGTTTGAATTCTTGCTGAGAGCTTAATCAATACTGCTCTCTTTGCTGCACAGTGAATTCATATCTTTGCACAAAAATCAAAACGGGGGGAAACAATCTGATACGGTTTAAAAATGATCTCATTCAAAGCTCTGCATGGTTTGGCACAAGCCTACGTCTCTCATATACTACATCATCCATCCATCCATTATCTACCGTTTATCCTTAGAGCGTCATGATGGGGTTGGAGCCTATCCCAGCTGGGTGTGAGGTGGAGTGCACCGTGAACAGGCTGCCAGTCTATCACAGGGACAACACAAAAGGCCAACCATTAAAACTACAGTCAATTTAGAATTAACAATTAACCTAACAAGCCTGTCTTTGGACTGTGGGTGGAAGCCAGAGCATCAGGAAAAAATTACACTGTGATGTCATGATGAAACTGCTTTTTGTCTGTCACAGAAACTCACCGTTCTATGAGAACCTTCGTTTTTAGGCTGTTGCTTGGCTGGGACCGGTATCCTCCTGGAGAATCTGCTGGTGAAAGCCAAGCTGGCTGTTACCTGCGTCGATGCTTGAGTTAATTCAGCTACGCATTTAACGTACAAGCATGACGGTGGTGTTAACATTTTCATAGAACTCCCTGCTAGACGACAGATAAAAGGATAATTGCCAGTGCCAGTAATAAAAGAAACATCTCTGCACCATAAAATATTTGGACTTTTCTAAAATATGAATCCTCAGACTTTTAACAAAGATTAAAACATAAAAAAAAAAAAACAATTTGCATTGCTCCAATACAGGGATTAACATGATCCCTGACATTACTGGATAAAGATCCCTTTGGCTTTCATATAAATTGGCAGAGGTGCCGTTTTAATTGCTGATGAGTCAACAGAATGATGACTGTAATCCAGGTTTTACGTCAAGCTGAAATGTCACTGTCATGAAGCAGACCGTTTAAAGTTTGCAGCATTTGTTTCTCATATTTGGATAGTTTTATTATATTTGATGTAATCTTGCGTTTAAGTCTGTGTGAGTTTGACGGTTCACACGGCTGCAGGAGGGCAGAGGGTTCGAGCAGAAGGGTCACAAGCTACTGAGGATGGGAACTAATGAAAAACAGTTTTAAAGGAATAATTCCCTCGGCTTTAACAAACTCTACTTATTGTATCGTTTACGTAAAAATCAATCGTCGCCTCATACGAAAAAAACAAAAAAATAAATCCACTGGGTCAATATAATATAATGGCAAACATGCATTTTCAGAGCCAAGGCCCTTTCCACAAGTGCTTCATCTGCCAAGCTTGAGAAGGCATGTCAGATGTTTGACAGGCGAGAAAACACAACGCTCTGCTCAAGGATATCAGTGGACACTCGATGAGTACCTGTATCTTCCTGCTTAGGAATCAGAGGATTTGGGCGGCGGTGAAAGCTTGTCAGCGATGGCACACAAAAGCCTTGTTGTGCACCACTGAACGACGAAAGCTGAGAGATGAGGCTGAAAAGGTGAACTGCCCATTATTGTTGAGAAGATGCATGAACAAGAAAGACAACAGAAGCAATATGACTAATCATATTTAATATTGGTACCACTGGAACAATAAGGCAGCTCTTACAAACTATCCCTTTTTTACTCTGCCCACGTTACTTTCACTCATGGTTTGGTGAGAAGATTGATACCACTCCCATGCCTGCACAGCAGATATAAAACTACGGCTAGCAGCTAGTTAACTTAGCTTTACGTGAAGACTGAAAACGACACGAAACTGGCACATTTAGATCTCACAAAGGAGTAAAAAGGACGGATGTTTCCTCAATGTTTATGTGTTCATTTAACCTGAGCTGGGGCAGCTGTTCCTCTCCAGTATCTGAATCAGAATCAACTTTGTTTGGCCATGTGTGTACACACTCACACATAATTTGACTCCGGTTACACATATTTAGAGGAAGTGTTTATATGTATATTGTAGATCTGCAGGAAGTGTTTGCACATTTGGAAAACGCTTTGTAATATGAGTATAACAGTCTGTTGATTTGCTGTTAGAGGGTGTTTGTCTGACTGTTAAGTTCATCAGAGAGATGATCAGCGTCTGTGGCAAGCTAAGCTAACAATCTGCTAGTAGTGGTTTCATATTTACACTACAGTCATGCGTGAGATGTCTTTCTTCTCATGTGTCTCAAAGCAGGAAAGTAAATTGGAGTATTTCACGAAACCGTCTATAACTTTTCTTTCGAATTCATCCTCAAAAATAATGTTTTAAATGTCTCTCAAATGACATCACGTTACAGGCTTGACTGCGTGCCATAACGTGCCCACACACAGAATGAGTTGCGCCGCACAACTCAAGAGACAAAACAGCAAAAGCTGTACTTCATGGGAAACACTTCGCCGAAGCCACAGGAGCTTTCTGTACACACCTCCTCTGACTCCCTCCCTCACTCCTCTGCCTACCTCGGTGTCAGGCCACAGACACACAGGGAGATATGAATCCATGTTAATGAAGTAGAACAAAATAAGGATGGTGGCTCGGCTTCTTTACCCATCCTAACGTGCGATACTATTGTGCAACCCGGGCTCCTTTCAGGTGCAGGCATGGGTAAAAATGCTCATGTGCGTCTGCCTGGGCTCAGTGCAGGCTGAGACATCTATGGGGTGTTGACACATAGATCCTAACAGAGCCCAACTGACATAGATGCACTGACATTTGCACCCATGTGTAACTTTAATTGTGAGCTTTGTTACAGTGCAGGAGAGAGATACTGTCTCTCTACCAAGTAAGTGGTGAGTCATAGAAAGAAAACCACAACTGACAGTGAATAGGGATAAAAACACAGATCATTTGGTTATGCTGTAATAAATCAATACGCCAAACCTAATAATAAACCCACGGCTTATTCCTACTAAATTGCTTGCAGTATTTTTTTCCCCCCTCAGTGTTGGAATCCCGCTTCTTACCGTACCGCCTTTAATAAGTGTATAATTTTTCAGAGATAATTAGTTTAAGTTGACAAGTGCTGATTATCCTGTTGTTAGTTGAGCTGGTCCAGCTCTGATGTGGCAGTTCTAAATAATCTACCCATGTTTGCTTAGATAATGGGGTGTGGACAGGTCATAAATGCAGCTGTAGTGTTTGCTGTCAACATGGCGAGCAATTTGTTTACACAAAGTCTAACACTGAAATAATCATACTCATATAAGGGCTAAAAGATTTTATATTATTATTTAAATGTCGAATCAAGTGGGACAGTGACATATCTTTGTGGCATGTTTGGTCTATGCTACATGAACCTTTAAGCTGTAAATTTCTATTAGTGCATATTAATCCATGTTGTGGCATTTTTCAAACATTATGTATGTATTTATATCTTCAGTAAGAGCTCATGGAATATAGTCTGGCTACTGGACAGTAGCTTCACCAGTTTTTTAAGAGGCTTCATCAGTTCTGCAGATTTCAGGGGCATTTTAGGTCAACATCATCTGCTGTAGGTTAGGATTAGGGTTAAATGAGGTCAAATGAGAGTCATGGAAGTCAAATAGCATTTGACGTAACATAAAACTGTTTTGAAAAGGGATGCCTGTAAGATGTTCCCAGTGTTTAATTTTCAAGTTCTTAGACTCCAAAATGAACAGTTCACGTGGATCAGTTGCTTCTGCGGTGCCGGAGGCGGCTTCTCTTTCAGCTGCATCCGCCATGCTGTATGCTGTAAATCGCAAGTCGGCTGACAGCTGTCGTAAAACTTCTTTTTTTTTCCTTGTATTTTGAGCGAAACTCACGTCTACGCTCACAGTTGGAACAATGATGCGTTCAGTTCGCAGTTCATAAAAATACATACGCCGTTCATTGCCTTGTTCATGCACAACGCTGCCAGGAACTTTTAACCTAAAGGCAGAGTTATGTTCGACAAGAACCTGATTAGTCGTTTCCGACTGGCCACAACAATTTGAAAAGTCTTTGCTGGAAGGCGTTCAAAGTGTTGCCAGAGTAGACAGAGCTGTGTGCCTCAGAACGATTTATTTTATACTGTACAGTAAAAGCACGAATAAGTTATTGACAACATCCTCCACCTGGTTTTCAGTTCTCAATGACACTCCACTGATGCTCATAAGTAGCAGTTCATCTTGTGATTACACACTGAACAATGTTTATCTAACTTTCTGTGCCAGTGTTCGGCAAGTCCTCATTTTGTGTGAAAGGGATTCACCGCAAGCTAACATTACCTAGCAACCTTAGATGGCTAGCTAGAAAATCAGTAACAGAAACTAGATCGCTAACATAACATGCTAACTTCTCCACCAGGTCAGTACCACTAGCACAGCTGAGGAGCTGTTATCTGTGTCTGTTGTCTCTGTTGTGTTGCTAAATGTTGTGGTCAACGTTATTTCTGTTTGTATTTATTAATTATGTGTATTTTACATTTACATTTAATTACATTTTTATTGACATTTCACAAAAATGATCTTTGCTGTTGTCTATGCAAATTATTATTGAGTGTTTAATTATATCAAAGGGCTTTTGAAGAAAGAACAGGAAATGCTGTCACGTAGGAGATGATTATTTTAAGGTCTGTTATTTAAATTAATTCAAAGACAGTGTAAAGAAGGCATCAAAGACTTTGTAAATATGTAATTTTAAAAAAGATTTTTTACACATTTTTTTTATACATCTTATAAGATTCTGTAAGGCAGACTTGTTGACATGGAACGTGGAGCGGGGAAAAGTAACAGCAAAAAATGAATTAAACAAACTGATTTAAAAAAACATTGGTATCAGCTGTTGGCCATTTGTTATTTTAAACATCAGTACCGACCCACAATTGCTTAATCTGTGGATCCCTCGTGACACGACCACAGAGGTTTAAATATCAGGGATTTGCCACAGGTCTGTAAAACTGATGAAGCCTCTTGGGGGGAGAGACAAAATATTTTTAACAGCAGCCCGCAGTTTATATTTTTCTTACTGTATAATACATGAATGTTTATTCGTCTTGCCTCAACATGTGCCTGACAGCCACACACACACACACACACACATACACCCACACACACACACACATAGTGATTTAACGGCAGGCTCTCTGGCCAGTGAAGTGCTTCAGTTATGTAAACTGGCCCGAGTTTGGAACAACTCAACCGTCAAGATTTTGCATCCCCACCAAGCCCCTGCAGCTCCTAATGCAAACAAGATCCCTTCAGTTTCTCAGCGGTGGCCTAAAGGTAGCGTTCATGCACGCGCACAACACGACAACATTAGACTCAGAAATTTAAAGGATCATCCCAAAAGGTAATGAAATGAAAATGAATTAAATGGAACGGAAAAATGTTTATCTGATGTGTATACCAAATCCATTAATAATAGTTTTAAAGATGTCAAAATATAATCTACAAATACGCAACTGAACAAACTATACAGTACATGGTACTGAAAGTGACCAAAAGTCTTTTTAATTTCATTTCTGGTCTTTAAAAGTAATTTGTCCACACGGTAGAATCAGGATTTTGCTGATTGTTTGTCAGTTCGTCATCCAGCAAAATCCAGCTGTTTCCACACATACATATAAAGTACAACCACGCAACCAAACACATTTTTGACTTACCTTATACAGACTTAAAGTACTGCCTAAAATATTGATCCACAAACTGCAAACTATATTATCAATGGAAAGTCTTTAATATATAGTTTCTTCATTTGTGGATTTTATTACACAGCATTTATTAATTAGATATTAAAAATAAATATATATTCATTTATATCTATGTATATTCTTCCTGTTAAAGCTTCCATTTATTGGATCTTATTCGACTGAGTATAAGCCCTGTTCTTATTTTTTATCCGTACAAAAGCCACCAGCCACCTGTATAGTTGCAGCCATCGAATGTCAAGTGTCAAGTGTTCAAATTCAAATGTCTAATTTGTTTGTCTCTGTTTGGACAGAGCCGTTTCTCACTGGCCACACCAGAAGTATAGGTGACACAAAGTGAAAAGCTCTTCATTTGCCTTGCCTGCAGCCCAGCTCTCTGACGCAGCTGTCATGGCGTCCAGTCATGTGTCGGACAGATGGAGGTCTCTCACAGTGGCATCGAAGCATGGATTCAGGCCCCTTAGCTGCCGACGCTCCAAGGTATACTCATTGATGCAAAGTGGAGCAGTAGGGGCTCTGTTTGCAGCTAAAGCTGCATGAGATTGATGCAAAAGGTAAAGGGGAGCTACAAAGTCAGGCGATAACCAGACAGGTTTTCAACCTTGAAGTGGAAAGAAAGCAATCAATATTATTGTCACTTCTAAATGTGAGCTGTCTTATCGAGTTGCACAACATGATCAGTTCGTAACGTACGGCAGGTAATTAAAGTTACGGAAGCACATCAACACCTCAAAAACCTTTTTGATCCCAAATGTTGACAGTGGAGTCACTTTCCAGCGGCGTAAGTCGTTAATTTAATCCACTGACACAAAGACAGATAAAATCTCAGGAGCAAATATTAGACAGTAAAAGTTGTAAGAGTTCCAAAGAAAGATGCGTCAGCAAACTATGGCAAATGTGAACTTGAGCTCAGGTAACAACGGCCACCCGAGAAACTACTCACCGCTAATTGTTCATAATCACCCAGCATAAGAAGCTGTTTTATAGGCAAAGGGCGAGGTCTGGGGGTGAAGGGTGAATGAATGCAATATTCCCAGTGTTTACACATCTCATATTTACTGTTTAAAAAACACTTGACCTGACAGGTGCAAGTTATCATTTAATTTACATGAAATAAATTGCTCAGTAAAATGCAACTTCCTGGAATCGTCTGTGTATTTTTTTTTTTTAACTCACGTTGGTTTTACAATGTAAAATCTTGTTTATCTGTGCACTGTATATTTGCAAATAAAATCATATATGCTGTATCATATGTTTTAGTTAAACTAAAGAAAAATATATTGAATGGCTTTAAAAAAAACAGCAGCTTAATCTTAATATTGTAAATAATAAGAATAAATATTGGCAAATGCTATATGTAGAATAACCTAGATCATTTCAAAATAAATACCTATTGCTAAATTCTATACCTAAATTCTCAGTTGCTGTTTTAGTTAACTTCAGTTGTTAAATATATAAGCTCCCTCTTTTTAGCAACATGTGCTATCTTGGAAGTCAAGTGTGACTGCAAAGTTCAACAGGCTTGAAGTAACACTTAACAGGTATGTAGATGCTCATGTTAACCTGAAAAAAAAAAAGAAAAAAAAAGCTCCTCATCTCATCACATACCACACCCACCCTATAGCATGGTGCCCGGGACAGACACATCCGTGGCCCTCCCTGCAGGACTAAACCTTTCATCGGCCTGTTTGTCTAAGCAAACCTGCGCTCTCTTTCCGTGCGCTGGCTCTGACACATGCCTGCAGTGTTAACCCAGCCCGGTGTTGAGCAGTGGGAGTGTGCTGCCATGTTTTCCCCTGTTTGTTTAAGAGATTAAGGTGGTGAACCCCAGCACGGTGGAGTCCCCGGGCTTCATACCAGCGGGGCTGCTCAGAGTATCAGCGTTCCTGGGTGTTTGAGTTTAGAGGCTATCTAAGGATGGGCTTGGGGTTTTTAAATTGTACATGTGTGCAGCTATTCCCGCAACACAAGATAACAAGTGTTGTCATCATAGAAAATAAAATATTAAACAAGACGGACTATAAATGTCCAGCGTCGTTTGTGCCATCATTTGACGACCACTTTCACTGGACAGTTTCGATGATGCCAAGGGTTGGTTATTCCTGTCTCTCGGGTTGCTTCCAGGCTTCATAGTGATGGTTTATATTTTGCATGCTGAAATCACAGGAGGGCCTTTGTCTGAAAAACATTTACATCTCTTAACACAGCTGGCTCGCCCAACCACTGGCACAAAACAAACAAGGAAGCAAGATAGAAAAACAACTCATAGGTTAAGTTACCACTAAAGAGGTGTTTTAGTGTTAAACGTCAAAACAACATGGACCATTTTCAACTTTTTAAAATAAACTGAGGTTGGCTATGAAGGAGCATTTGAATATTAAGAGGAAACGATATCTGTTCAAACAGTTCTGGTTGCTGAAACTATAAAGGTCCAACAGGAGGCAATAAATGGGGAACAGTGAAAGTTATTTGTTTATTTTTCGATCAACAACAGTGAAGACTTTAAAATCGAGACAGAAATCATTTGGGAGGCAGATTGTTTTTTGCCTTTTTTTGGGAGGATATCAGACATGTGCATTAAAGCCACATTTTTATTTATTTTTTTTTTAAAAAGAAGAAGAAGGAGAAATGGAAATTTTCACCACAAAGCATGCAGACTTTGTCAAACTTGAACAATAGACCCTTATAAAGCAGAGGTATGTTGAGAGCATGTGATGCTCTAGGGGGTGTGGCCCTCGAGGTGCTCTGTGGAGGTAATACACTCCTCAGGTAAGGCAGAGTGACTCATTCTCACACACACCTTAAACGCCACCAACTACGCTCTCATTCCTGAACTCTTCTTACAAGACGACAGGCTACGGGAATACGCTGAACATGTCCTGCTTTTAATGAAAGAAGATTTATCTGAAGAGAAAATAACTTTCATCTTAGTCGAAGAACAGCTGGACTGGGACTCGAACACTGTGAGTTTGAGCTTTCTAGCAGGATTGCTTGAAGGACATCACTTTTGTTTTGGTTTCTGCTGCCCGTCCAGGATCTCATTTGCGGTGCGTTCATTTTTCTAATCAATCTTTTAAGGGGATATTTTTGAACTGTCCATGACGATGCCAGTAGTCAAAGTGGAGAAAGACTCTACTGCAGACACCAGCTTACCTGCCTCCAATCCTCCGGCACAAACAGAGGAGATGCCCCGAGGTCGGAGGAGAAAGAGACCTCTCCAGCGGGGGAAACCGCCATACAGCTACATTGCACTCATTTCCATGGCCATTGCAAACTCCCCTGACCGCAAACTGACACTGGGGGGCATCTACAAATTCATCACGGAGCGCTTCCCCTTCTACAGAGACAATTCGAAGAAGTGGCAAAACTCCATTCGCCACAACCTGACTCTCAATGATTGTTTTATCAAGATCCCTCGAGAGCCAGGGCGGCCAGGGAAGGGTAACTACTGGGCACTGGACCCGAATGCTGAGGACATGTTCGAGAGCGGCAGCTTTTTGAGACGCAGGAAGAGGTTTAAGCGCTGTGACCTGAGCACCTATGCCACGTATGTGCACGAAACGCCAGTTTTCTCTCCTGTCCAGATTAGCAGGGCAGCTGCCTACACCAACTCCGTGTACCCCAACATGACAGTCAGTCCGACCTACGGGCAGCAGCTGCCTTCTGCCTATTACCCCTCTTCATCACCTCCTGGATTTGGACATAGTCAGACCCGCATGTTCAGCATCAATAACATCATAGGACATCCAACTCCGGCTAGCATGTTGGCAGGTCAAGGGCCAGAGGTCATGCAGCAGCCAAGCCGCAGCTTCAGTCCTGAGGGGCTTCCTAATGGATCCTCTCCCTGCAACCTGGGAGCCTCTAGTTTTCAGAGTCAGTCATGCGGGGGAGCCTTGCCACCCCGCTCTTCTACGCATCCGGCATTCACCTACTCTGGGCCAAACAGCCATCCACACCACCATGGACACCAGAGCTCATATGGACAGAGTCATACCCAGGGCTATGCAACAGCGGGACGGATCCACGCCTCCACATCTGGGTCAGTGGAAACGATGGACCATTACGGCAGGGTCTCCCCAGTCCAGCTGGGTTCTTTCTCCCAATATAACAGCGCTGCAGGGCCTATTGCCAACACTGGGGGATACCTGAGACACCCCACCTATCCTGGGAATATGGACCGGTTTGTGTCTGCTATCTAAACCACTGAGAGCAGAGATCCGAGCATCCCACTACCTTTTTAAAAGAAGATCCGAGATCGAAGACGGCACAGTGAGCCAGACATTCCTGTGCACAAGTGTGATTGTTTTTCTTTGCTCGTGACATTTATTTAGGACAAAAGTGAACAGACTGACCTCTTGACACGACTGTGATTTTCCAGATTAATCCTTGAACCCATTTTGCATACTGACGGTATGTTTAGATACGCGCTAGAAATTTGGATTTAAATGTCAAGGCCTCTTCACAGCAAGAGTGTAAAATATATGTAATTTTGTGTGTGGTTGCAAATTGTTTCCTTTTTTTTTTGTTGTGAACGTGCAAGTTAAATATTTACATTACTTTCATGTTTAAACGACAGACTTTGAACTATAAATTATTGTGCTTCGTGGTCATTGGCTTTGCAATAAGTGGCTTGTATGAAGAACGTGAGCTTTAGTACATCTGCATGTGTTTTGTTGCCCAAATAAAAATGCATATTTACTCTCAATTCTTCGAGAATAAAATATTTAAATTACTGATGATTCAATGCAATTTAAACGATTGCACCAAACATTATACCATCATTTTTTTCTCCTGCAGAAATATTTGACTTGCATAATAAATTCAGCCACATATCACAGTTATAAGAGGATATTATTTTATTCCTAATATCTAAATCATTTGTAATATATTAAAAAGCAACATCAACCAAAAGATCCAGACATAACGCCACCAGGAAGAAAGAAAAAAAAAATCCCCCAAACAATTCTCTTGTGCTTGTGCTGCTTTCTACAGCGTTTCAGCTCAGCTGGATCTGAAGTGTTGTCTGGAGCCACAGTATTAGCAGTGACTGTGACCGGCCTCGAGTAACATGTCGAGACATCGGCACGGCACTCAGACACAACTACAACACTAATCAAGAAAATGAATTGACTTGTAACGTGATATTTCATCCCATAAAGTAAAGACAACACAACGTCAGAAACCTCTTACACACCAAGTCTGCACATCGGACAAGATGGGACTCGCGGCGAAGCACCTCATTATAGTTAAGACACTTGAAGTTTCTACCCAAAAAAAAAAAAGGTTTGTTGACAGATGCGTAGTACTGTTTCTTCCTGCATTGAATGTAAAAGGATGTAAAACTCTAGGATTAAATGAGGATTACGACAAAACAACAACTGGGCGCACACACACACACACACACACACACATATATGTAAATACATATATATATACAGATATAGATATGTAAATACATAGATAGATAATACGCAGCAATGATTTGACTGAGGTTGTTTTTCATCATTTAATAAGAAATACTTACTTTTTTTGTAAACCAGCTTTTCCCCACACTGCTCTTATTCAATATTATAACATTTGGCAATATTTAATATCTAACTATGGAATAAAGAGGTATTAACATTCATTTGACACGGTACACTTCATGACTGCACCATTTCTGACCTCCGTTGAATTACGATAAAATGTGCCGTCAGGAAAGGAAACACTTTTTTTTGTTTTTAATATTTTGACATTGGAAAGGGCATATTTTTATATCAAACTAATTTAACATTTAATAACATTTTATACAACACATCACAGAATTAGCCCTTGGGTCAGGATGTTAATAACATGAATAGACAAATGGAGTGTTTAAAAACATTGGGATTTTTTTTATTATTAGTATCACTTCCTAACACTTATAAAACGCAAAAGGAAGCAGAGACAACTCACAACAATGAATACTAAAAGTAAGAACACTTACAGCCGTGACAAGTTTAAACACAACAGTCATAAATATAAAAGAGACAAGAGACGATAACAAACACGTCAGCCGATGTATTCAACGAGTTGTTGGAGTTGTTCGCTATTCTTCACAGCTTCTGGCAAAGACAGCAACGTCTGTGAGTGGGAAATGAAAACATCTGTTACCTCAAATATCCAAATCGTAAATTATAATTTTATTACAGCATAAATTAAAACAAACAAACAAAAAAAAGCATCACTCACCTCTCTGATTTTATTGATCATGTTGTTTAATATCTGAAGCTCATTCTCACTTTTCTGCTGGTTGGCCTGGTGGATCATTTGCTGTGAGAAACATCAAGACGTCATGAACATCTGAGGTCAGATAATTACTAATAAGACAGTTCTGAGATACGGGTATAAAGACCATCTAAGACAAAGAAGTCAGGAAAATTATTGATATAGGTCAATGCTCACATGTCTCTTTGCTCTTTCGAGGAGTTTGACTCTGGCCTGCTCCACTTCCTGAAGACTTGCCTTCAGTCTCTCCACCTACAGACCAAATTCAAGAGATGATTGACAAAATGGCCAGTTTAGGTGAAATGATTTCTCCTTTTGCTAAAAAGATAAGATTTTTATTTGTCACATACACAGTTATACATAGTACAATGCACAGTGAAATGTATTTTTGTACCTGCAGCCAGTAGTAAAAAAGTACTACATTGCACATAACACGCAAGGTAAACAATATAAGTGTAAAAGAGTGATAGTAAATTAATACACACATAATGAATATAGTTATAGACGTCAAAACTGACGCGATCATACCTCCTTCAATAACTGGATTTTCTCTTCCAGGACGTGTGCTGGGTTGGCTGATTGACCACCAGCCTTCCTCAACTCCTCCCGCAGGAACTGAGTCTCAACCTTCGACTGTTGGCAAGCTCGACGAAGCTCAGTCACTTCTTTTCGCAATTCCTGGAAGAAAAATAATAAACAAAAATAAAAAATGATATATATGCTGTCCCCACCAGGAGTGCCCAGTATGTTTTTTCATTCTTATTTGCTGACTTACATTATTTTCAGTCTTGTGTTTATTTAGAATTTCCTGGGCCTCTTGCACTTCTGCCATCCATTCTGCCACCTTTTTCTCATCCTATAAAATAAAGGAGATGCTTTTAAGTCAACTTGCCAGTGATCCTCTCTGCTTTAACAGATCACTGTCATCACTCAGCAAACGTCTGTACCAATACAAAGATCACCTCCTCGCTTAGCGTCATAGATTAAGTCCAGTAACAGCTGCCCTTACCTGAGCTTTCTGCTGCAGAGCCTGATTTCCCCTCTCCACCAAGATATTCATACGACTGAGCTGATGTTTAAGTTCAGACACTTCAGCTTCATGCCTGCTGTTAGCAGCCTCCTGTTCCACCTGCAGGCCAAAGCTGGAACAAAACATCACACATTACTGAATAAGAAGATAGAGTTTATATTCCCAAATTGTCTTTTGTGTAAAAAAAAAAAAAAAAATAGCATCATTATGTTATCTTAATGTCACAAAAATGCAGATAATGTGTTAATTAATTAACTTCCTCATTTTAAATTTTTAACATGACTGTAAAACTGAATGCTTTGTGTTTCAAACTGTTGGCTTGAAAAAAAAAGGAAAATCCATTTTGTGTTTTTTTACAATAGTTTCTAAACACAACAATTAATTTTCAAATGAGAATCCCATGTGAAAAATGCCATTTCCTTTCAAAACATACATTTTTATAGCACTTACATGGTGTTGTGCATCTCTGCCAGCTGTGCATCTTTGCGCTGTTGCACCACCTCCAGCGTGCTGACAAGCTCCGTGACAGTGGTGCCCAGGTCAGCGAGCATGTCTGCCACACTTCTCTGCTCCTCTCTCTCTGGTTCAAACTCAACCGCATTCTTTTTAGGAGTGATGGCCGCAATGCGAGTGAAGGCGCTGGTGTCACTGAACAAAGTTTCAGACTCTGGAGGGACTGAAGTGAGAGCTGCAACTTAGATTTCAACTGTACCAAGTCGTTAGATGACATTTGAGCCTTTTATCAATCGAGTTACAGTTATGTTCGTTAATTTTTCCTATAAATGTGAGCAGTTTTTCTTAGAAATGGTCCTTGTTATCCAAAAGCTAGCTGTGCAGATAAAATAACTCTATTATTATTTTGAGTCATGTGTCCATTCAAAAGATAGTGGACAATTTTAGATGATGCTTATTTTCTGGGGGGAAAACATCGCAATTGCAACAGCAGCTGACTTAGAAAGAACAAAATATTAGAGTAGGAAAGGAGCATGACAACACGTCATTATCCCCTCTGACACTGGAAGAGAACATTGGGTTCTATTAGGAAACCAACCAGTAAGTAACCCTTCACAGAACTGTATCTACAAGGGAACACATACAACATGCTGCACATATATTCAAGCTATTGAAATTAAATGGTGGTCAAGATGAGGCACCTTAGCCTATTCAGACTGATGTGGCTTAATCAGCATCACTGTGTCACTGATAATTGCGACGTTCAAGATTTAAAAATAAATTAAAAAAAAAAAAAAAAAGCTACCCAACAGGCTGCTTTTATTAGCAAATAAACACCAACACATTTCATTCTAGTCTTAAGAGAGCCTACGTGTGTGTGGGGTGAGCTGGATTACCTGATCCAGTTGGAGTGTCTGTTTTGACGTCTTCCTCCTCCTCAGAAGTTAATGCCACCATGATGCTGTCGACAAAGGAGCTGGAGAACTGATGAGGGTTCCCTCTGTGGACTGATTGAGACTCTTTATCCTTCTGTGGTTCTGCTTTCTGAAATGTAAGGCATATAAACCTGTGTGGGACAAAGTCTCTAAAAATATTTCACTTGCACAATTAATCCAGTTCTTCTAACTACAACAACGGTGAAAAAATATTTCAAGGGTTCAAAACCACAACTAATAATATATTAATACACATTATTTGAGCACATGCAACAGTATATGGAGCAAAGTTGTGAACTCTGGCCGAGTTGTTCTGTACTGTATCATGTTACTGCAAATTACCTCATCCCTGAGAGCAGCATGTAGCTCGTTGGTCAGTCCCCGCAGTGTGTGATGCAGCAAAGTGATTTCAGTGACCGCCTGAGCAATCTTCTCTCCAAACTCCAGCTGGGATGCACTTTCTCTGGACTTTGTGGTTTCCAGCTCTTCCTGCAAATTGATGTTCTCAAGCCTTTATCACACACAAAGAGACAGACAAGTTATTATTCAGTTTATAGAGCAAGCAAACAACTTCAGATTAGCAGGGGGATTTGCTTAGGTATAAAACTGCACATAGAAAGTCTGTTTATGTGTAGAAATATTTACCTTAATCAAATATATTATAAAGCCTATTCAGACTTATATCTTCATTCACACAAAATACAAATCCCTTTCAACAGATATGTCGCATCCATATCTTAAACGTAACACATACAAGAAGCGTGGTAGGCAAAAAGTAAATGAATAAATAAATCAGTGGTTGTTGCGGATGACAAACACCAGACTAAAGAGGATGAAAAACAGCAAAAGATGAGATGGCTGCTGTTAACTCACTGAAGCTGACGAACTTCTTCTTTTAGGTCTTCACACTGGATGTTTCTCTCCCGCAGCGCCTGCAGGTTTGTCCTCAGCAAACGCTCACTTTCAGCAACCTGCTCCCTTGCCAACTCATTCTCCATCTGCAAGAACTGAAACGTGACGAAAAGAGGAAAATTAAGACTATCTGAGATAGATCTGTATAATGAATGAAAACGTTATGATGCCAGAATGAAATACAAAGCTCTATAGGAAATGCTGAAGATTCTCAGGAATGAGAACGAGAGTACAATAAGACTTGTAAGAGAATAAATTATTTATGTTGTATTTATTATTTGTATACTAAGATATTGTTTTGCCTTCATTTATTGACCATGCAGACAGTGGACAGCACGCATAAAAGAACAGCAGTAGGGTCTAAAACACAGTAATCCGTGAACACTCAGTGAGCTAACCTCATTCATTTCTCGCACGCCGCTGAGCTGTGTACAAACATCCTGGAGCTGCTGGATCTGTGTGCTCTGAGACCGTGAGAGGGTCTGCAGCTGACCGAGTTCCTCCTCGCTCTGAACCAGAGCCTGACTCAGCTCAAACACGCGCTGCTCTGACTGACCTAGTGATGCCTCCAACCTGGGCACGGTGAAAGACAAAACACACGCAGCAGAATTAGTTTGCAGAAATGTGGCCAGGAGCTTATCTCGCATAATTCAAGCAACTTCAACTCTTAAAAATTTAAAAGTCATATATAATGTTACAGAACAGACCTATGAATGCTTGTGGCAACAACTGTTAACATGGGATCACAACCACTTACTCATCTGCCCTCTCTCTAGCTTGCTGTATGTCTTTCCAAGACTCCTGCAACCTGAGGAAAAAAAAAAAAAAAAAGGTTTTAAGAACATGCATACTGCATTTCAGAACATATCTGTTTGCTTTCTAAGCTAAACAAAGTGTTATTACGAAGTAATTAGTGCCGTTTCATACTTTGTAGTCTCTGCAGCAAGGGCCTGCTCCAAGAAAGCGTAGGATGCCAGTGTGGAGGACACCGTAGCAGATAGCTCCGTCACCTTCCTCTCCAGCAGGCCGCTCTCCTCTGATTTTTCTGTTAGCTTCTCTCGTAGCACGCCCATTTCTATGCATTTAATAGAAAATTAGCAAATATATAGGCTGATGAGGGAGAAAACCATTTTAAAAGGGAACCAGGGGAAGTTCTGTTTTTACCTGACGACAGGATTGTCACCTGCAGATTTAAATCACTAATCTCTTGTCTGGCAGTTTGGAGATTCAAATGAGTTTCATTCAGTTGTTCTTCAATCTGTTGAGAGGAGGTTATTCAAAATGTAAGATGCAATTTTATCGTTATGTAAATATCCAAATTAAACTAAAGGTGTCTGACCTGCTCCCGCTCTTCAACAGCTTTGTCTCTGGCTGAAATGTGTTCATCCTTCTCTCTCAAAGCCGCAGCAGCCCTCTCATTCAACTTCAGGAGAATGGGAGCTGTTTTCTGCAGAAGGCTTCTGACTGTGTAGAGCTACGAAAACACAAACATGAGCGTTATGAGCATTATCACATGTATGGTTGTGCAGTTATTAGGTCAGGGTTGCACTTATTAAATTAACATACTTCTGTCCTCAAACTGGACTGATCATCCAGGGTTTGAGATAGAAGATCAGAAGCCGAGTTCAGTGTTTCAGCGCAGGTTTTGTTTAACACAACCTGCATGTGAAGAGGAAAACAAATAAACAGAAATAAGACATGGTATAGATCTTAAGCTGAATAAATTACAGTAGAGTTGTTTGTTTTCTGAACCTGTTCTGGGTACGTCTGGTTTAGGGCGGCCAAGAGGTCCTGCTGACACCCCACACTCTTCTCTAGTGCAGAGATTTCTGCAGCGCAGTGTGTCCTCAGCTGCTCCATCGCACTGAAGACCTGAGAAACAATATTTTGTGTATAATATTAATATTATATGATTTATGTAGCCACATCGCTGCTAGTCACTGGGTGTACACACAACTATTGAATGATTAGTACTTACTGCCTCCTTGGCACTGAAAGCCTCCTCCATCTGAGTTTTCATATCATTTCTTTGATTAAGAGCTTCTTTGACCTTATGCATCATTCTGGTCTGTGTGTCCTTTGATTTCTCAAATAGAGTCTTCATGTGCTCATACTAAACAACAGAAGAATAATAAGAAAATTATAGCACTACTAACAGTTAACATGGTTTCCTGATCAAAGATGAGACATCTTTACGTACATGTGAAACAAGGCTTTGATGGTCCTCTTTGACAACGTCACTCATTTCTTTCATGTTGCACAGAGCAGCATCTGTGTCACTACTCAAGGTTGCCTGTTGAGACAAAGACTCTTCACTGTTAGTCATAAACAGTCACTCAATGAGTGTAGGGTGCTTAAAGCCCTTAAGCACACAAACAGGTGAGAGTACTTTATGTACTGTATGCAAACTAACATAGGCTGTGGTTTGTGTAGTGGTTTGTGTCTCACCATGGTGATCCTCATGTCTTTCATTGACTGCGTGAGGTTCTGTAGAGAACGTCCATCAAGCTCCACCTCATCGATCCTTTTCAGAGCCTCCATATACAGGTCTCTGTACATCGAGGTCTATATGAAGTAAAAGAAACAAATGACTGAGACATGATGATGAGCTCTGTGATAAGTTCTTGTATAGATCTAAATGCAAGCATCGTGTTATTGTGAGATTTTCTTTTCCCAAACAGAACATTGGCGTCACGCTTCCTTACCTGACTGAGTTCAGTGTGGTCCGTCTGAACTAGTTTCTCTCTGAGGTCTGAAGGAGCAGGGCCTGCAGGACATTCTTGTGTCCTGGCTGAAGCCAACTGCTGCACCAGGGCCTCAACCATGACCATGCTAGACCTTAGCCTCTGCTCCAGCTCCTGTCTGGGGAGGCTCTCTAAGGTGCCTTGAAGTAAACTGAGATCACATCCACAGACAGTGAGAGGCAGCCAAAGAAATCACAATTGAGTTCAATCACAATTAGTTGTGCCCATAATCATGAAAACTGTGGTAACCTAACTGTGAATAAATTACTTGATCAAGACAGGACACTCACTTCCACAGGAGCGGGTCAGTCATGGTGCAGGAATCAACCACAGAGAATTCCCTCTCTCTCTTAAACAGGCCAGATGTATTGAGGCTGCGGTCCACTAGTTTCAATGGACTTGTGCCCACGCAGACGCTGTGGGACTCTACAGGAGTAGCTTTGGCTGATGGGGCTGTAAGGACAGCAGAAGGTGGAGCAGAAGCAGGGACGACTGCAGGCTCCATCTTTCCAGATGCTAAGATGAGGAACTCTGCCATCTGCCGAAGTTGCTGCTTAAGTGGACCATCAGGAATCATTGGTATGTCCAGAACTGGTTTCTTTACTTCAGACTGCGGCACTGCACTGTCCTTTTCTCCCACATCCTCAACCGGCTCTGAGACTGGACCGGACTGGGGCTTGTGACCTAGAGTTGTGGAGTTGAACAGAGGACGAGGCATAGGGCTTTCCAAATACTCTGTCCATAAACCAGCAGGGTCAATGTTAACAGGAGCCAACAAGCTTTTCTCGTCGTCGAGAGCTGAATCATCAGCCAAAAACTGGTCCTGAGCAGTGAGCTCATTCCCATGAGCCTTTAATGACGGTAGTAAGGCTCTCTTGACAACAGGACTGAGGAACTGCAAATCTGAGGCAAGGGAGGGACACTTTGACAGGACTTTCAAAACATCAGGGAGGTTTTCTGCAGGTTTTTCCCCAGGATTACAAAGAGCTGGTCCATTTCCAGATGAACCAATGGCACTGTCTTTTGACTCGTTGGGGTCAGGAAGGCCCCCGGAAGGAACCTCTGCTGATGATGTAAAATGACTGCAGTCAGGAATCTCAGTCCTTTGAACCACAGACGGCAATGAACTGTCTTTGGGATGTACTGGAGACTTGGAGGTTTCTTGACAATTAACGGTTTCATTATCCAAATCTTTAACAGATGTGTTAGTCACTGAAGATCCACTAATAGCTGGTGAGTCAGAATCTACCACGGCTTCATCCTTATTTGATTGACTGTTATTGTTATCTTGAATGTCACCCTGTGCAACTGAAGCAGATTCACCGTTTTCATCGAGTGGTTGACAGATTACAGCCTGGTCTTCAGGTAGAGGGAAGGTCTTCTTAGACCACTGGTTATCATCTGGGTTTTCAACCTCACCTTCAGTTGTAATGGTCGAGCTGGATGTAACACCCTCCTGTCTGACAGCCTGACTATCAGGTACCACCAAGCTTATCTGGTTGACGACTGCAACACCAGTGCTGCACAGCGATGGTTCCTGGGTGGCGAAAAAGCTCTCACATGGAGGTGATGAACAATTCTGAATGTTACCGTGTAATTGATCTAAATGATTATTACTGCCTTGCAAAGCTGTCATACTTGGATCTGTACCACTGTCATGTGTCTCACTGCTGGACACAGTGTGGTCGGCTGGTAGAGGGAGAGACTGATCTGCAACACAGGCACGCTGTGAATTTTCTCCTCCAGTGCAGTTAAATGACTTGAAGGTGACACCAGGCTTCTCAAAATCATCTGTGGTTTCAAACAACGTGGTGATGATGGGAATAATAGGCAGTTCGCTGCTATAGTAAGGATGATCAGCGTGATCCACTTGACACTGCTTGCCACAATCATAAGAGTAGTTGGTTGAATTTATACTGTTGTCTTGTACAGGGCCACCAAGATCTGCCTTAGGCAGAGGAATAGTCTCATCCTGAAGTCGAGTGGAATCTGAAACTTCAATCTCACCTCCATCACAGGCAAATGATTTCCAGGTGACTTGTTTCTCTTCACTGCAGTCATTCTCAAAAACTCTTGCATCGTGTGTGGTTTGTTTGTCATCAGGAACAGCAGAGACAGGTGTGATCTGAACTTCACAGAGATGGGCTGTACTGGTGTCAACAGAGCGATGCTCTTTCATATCAGGATTGTGATAGGGGTGTTCTTTGTGGTCACAACAGGACTCCACTATCATACTCTGAGAGATGACTGTATCTTCCGTCTCACTGTTATGTGTAGCCTGATCTTTAGGCAAAATAATACTCTCTTCTGCACAAAATGAAGAGCCTGGAATCTCAATCTCACCACCAGCACAGATGAAGGATTTAAATGTTACATCTCCAAGTCCTGAAGCAGTCTGAGTAGTTATATCAGTAGAAGGAGGACTGGTTTGTACCGCTCCTGTAGATGGAGAAGAGTCCAATCTTGACTCTGGGTCACTGAGAGAATCAGCCTGTTAATAAGAATGAGTTGTGGGTAAGAAAATGTTACAAATGGGTTGAGAATAGTGACAATACTTTGAAATGTTAGTTAAAAACTTACCATTGTCATTTTCACAGCTTCTTGTGATTTTGATTTGAACCTCGACGATGGAGTTGATGAGAGCTGAATTTCATTGTCCAGACTTCTCAGAGGAGTACGCTAAGAACAACAGAAGTTGAATCTTTGTTAGTTAGCATGCTCGCTGATAATTTAACATTATACACTCTGAATGACACAGGAGTACAAAAATACAAAATAAAAAAAACTTACCAAGCCTTCCCCAGTGGAACCTGACATCCTGGAGGACATGACGGTGAAGCTCTCAGAAACTATCTACACAACTGCAAAAGAAGATCAAAGAATTTTATATTGAACTTACTGGGTTTCCTGTTGTTGCTGTAACTGCTTGGTAGTAAACTGTCAACACATCACCATTAAAGTGCAGGTTCACAACTTCTGTGTATCTTGATACAACAGTGTGATGAGCATACAGTATAAATGCTGAAGTCACCCATGCTTTAAGGGGTTTTAGCAGCATCAGTCAGACAATCAGCTGGATGTCGATCAATATGCCTTTAAGTGCAAAACTGGGCCGCTGTGGATGAATAGTAACAGAAAGACATATGTTCTTGTATTAAAATAAATGCAACTGTTTAGTACATTAGATCCTCTTGATTTGACTAAATCCGACTGTTTAGCTTCAGATAAAAGAGGAAAATACACTCACTTGCTAGTTCATTAGGTACACTGGTGGAAACAGTCCTGCACTAAATCCCACTTCATGGCTATAATATAATATAATATAATATAATATAATGTTCAGTATATGTTGATACTGTGTCATAAATGTAGTAATTTAACTGTATGATCAGGATGTAGTTTGTGTTGCTGTCAAACTGCTTTAAATAAAAACGGTACAACACAATTTAATTCAATAGTACAAACCACAGCCTCCAAAAATGAAAACAGGGTTGAATCAACAGCTCTCTCCGTTATTTTAAACAAATCCTGAACACCATAATCTTCATGAAGATTTAGTGCAGGACTGATATATTACAATGCATTTGTTTTCACTGGGGTACCAGGGGTAAACTGGCTTGTGTATTATTTTTATTTTATTTATTTATTTACACATAATGAGGAATGAGGATTTTGAGCTCCCCAACAAATCACAGCTTACAGACGGCAGAGCTACTGTTTTAAGATACCGGAACCTACACACTGTCAACAAACAAGCCGAGAAGCCAACTTTATAGCATAATGTGAACCATTAGGTATAGACAGCTGACCACAGCTAGTATGTTACCGGATTCATAACCCCCAATAACTACCCAAAATAATCTTAAATGCATGAATTTTCAGTCAGTGTGTCACTAAACATTAACATTATCGGGGCGTATGCTACTAAACATAATAAAGAGAGCGTTACCACAGTCGTTAGCTAACTCAAGTTATGTGACACACACTTCACAGAGGACGCTGACAAACATTTCAACTGTCCGAGGCGACCTGTTAAATTATGTAAAAGTACATTACCTTCCAAACGTCCCCAGCCAACTTTTATTCGCGTTGCAAAAGTGATGAGTGTACGGTAAATAATTATTGAGTTGAGAAGCCACCATCAACCGCGTTTCATTTTGAAACACAACTGTCAGCGATGTTATTGGTCCATTTCTCTTCTTCGATGGTACTGTGACGCACCACACGGAAGAGCCGTGTGGTGAAACATACTGCTGCCCCCTACCGGAAGGTAACGTTGGTGCACCAGAAAGATAATGTGGTCGAAATGAAATTAATTTTTAATTTGTGGCTTTCCTAAAATATTCTATCTACACAGACAGTCTTAAAATTTATTCCCGTGTAGTTTCATGTCTCCATATTAAAATAACAGCAGCTTCTTCAATTCTTCCTGATGCACTTTGATCCTCCACATCATCCCTCTCATAAACTGTGGCAGTTTGTTAAATTATTCCTGTTTTCTGCAGTTTTATTCCAAATCCTTTGTCAGTTTGTAGAAATATTTTAAAATATTTCTGCCACTGTCAAATCTCATTTCCCCTTAAAACATAGTAATGTCATAACTTTATTACACAGATGTAAAAATTCCAATGTCAAAATTTGATGATGGGAACATGGACATGTATGTTCGTTTAAAAGAAAAGAAGGGGAGGGGCATTTTTGTGTGCTTCAAAATAATTTATTTTACATTTTATATTCCTCATCCTTCATGTGCTGCATTTCAAGTCTAAATAACCAATCTTACATCAGCAATACAACTTCATCATGTAGGAATTACGGACATATCAAGGTGAGGAACATTTGACAGGCTGCTGTCCAGCTCCTGAGCCTCCACTGAAAGGAGTTCTCACACTGAGGCAATGCGGCGCCCGACAGGTTGGACCTGCAGTACCTCCGCAAAGTCCTGTCCAAACCAGCAGGTGATGTCAGCCGTGTCGAGGGTGAAGAAGAAGAGTCTGTCTCTGCAGCGACTCCTCCTGTAGACTGAGCGGGGGTCTGCTCTCAGAACCCCTCGGATGGCGGCGGCAGCTTCTTCTGGACTGCGCAGAAACTTAAACCTGGGTCTGTCGCTTTCGGAGGCTCCTGTGTGGTGCACAAGTTTGTTTTTAAGGCACTTTGCTCTGCTATGAAAAAAAAAAAAAGCTTCCACACTGATCTCCATGACAACAGCACCCTCTTGTGGAGAAACACAGCATCATTTTTCCTGAACACAGTGGGACTGACTTACCTGCCAGGTGTGTGGGGAGGAATTCAGCCAACTCCTTCTCGGCGTGAGGGGTGAAGCGCACCTCCAGACTGGCAACAGGAGGCTCTCGGATCCAGCCAGCAATGGTAGTGTAGGCCTCTTCTCCAAAGCAGGGCTGGTCCACCGTCAATGCTGTTGGGTTAGCTTTAGGAGAATCACAGTCTTTGTTCTCACAACGTAGTTGGTAAACCTCATCTTGGGTGACGTAGGACTTGACCTCCTGCAGCACATTATGGAGTTCCTTGGGCAGAGAAAACTGAGTGCTGACAGTAGAGGAAGCTGCTAAAGAAACATCGGTTTTAGATTTGTCTTCTGAGTGGAAATTCGGCATGTCGTCATAATTACATTCACTGTTTAACTGAGAATCTGAGCCATCATGTGGGTTCTCCTCAGTCAGCGACACAACCGTTTGATTTGGTTGATCTGTGTTTGATTCATAAGGCTCTGAGTCCATGCTCATCCTGGCATCAGGGCAGTCATACTGTGGGATGTAAGGTTTGATGTCCAGGACCGGGGTGCCAGCGATCATGTCAATGTCTGACAGATGTACTGTATCACCTGGAAGATAAAGAGAGGCATGTGTTTCTTTCGACAGTCATTTATTTGATTCAGATCAAACCTGGCAGCACAACATTTGGATGATGAGACAATTAACTGATGGGAGAATCGAACAATGTTCAACACACTGTGGCAGACAATTAGACAGGATTAAGATTACAGTGGAACAGTGAGGTAAAAAATATTTGGGGGACGTAACAGACAACAGGTCTGTAGAGCAAGTCAAGGGTCATTGCGCCTCATGCAGCAATATTTTCTTTTATTTTCTGATAAGAGAGAAAATTCAACGCCCCCTAAACATTATATAAGAGAAGTGTTATGTGGTGGGCAAATATTAAAAAGAACTACAACGTTAGTAAAACTAATATATTGCTGAATAAACTTAATCTAAGCATCTGTACTGATGTTAAAGGAGTGACAAAACATTTGTGAGTCTGTGTCGTCAGAGGGATAGCCTGGAAGCCAATTTCTGATATCAACTGAGTCTGGTTATGCCAGGCTAGCAGAGGGATGCACAGTGACTGAAATTAAATGGCATGACATGAAAGTGAAAAAGGAAACAATGCTTTGCCCGAGTTAAACCCTTCATGGAGGCAACAAGAAAGAGACAGGAAGAGGTGAGGGTCTCACAAGATCGATTTAGAAAGCAGTATATAAGTACGCTTTAAAAGGGATAAACAGATACAAATTTTATTTGATTAGGCCAATCAAATCATTTTAACCACTCTAAATCATATAATGATTTAAATGTGATTAGGTTTATGATATCCATGTGTTCTCTAATTTAAAGCTTCTGTTTCCTTGTGTGGTACTAAAAAGCTGTGGACTGTGAAAACAAAGACAAGAAAAGACTTTTTTGCTCATCTTACAGGAGGACCAGTGAGTTTAAAGAAAATTCTAAGTACGTATGTATTCTTAAAGTCACCATTAAGCACACCTGTCATGGAGAAATAAATCCTGTCTAAATTAGTTTGAACACACATTTTTTTTAATGATACTCACCTTCAATTTTGTCAAGCTTAGCTAGTGTCAGTCCCAAAGCGTTTGGTCGGTGTGGACTTCGTGTCGAGTACACACCAACTCTCTGACCGTTCAGTCTAGGAGGCTTCACTTTGGCTTTGTAACTCAGGTGTCCGTTTTTATGAAAGAGAAAAATGATCCTGTAGAGACCAGAAAACAGAGAAAGAGAGACAGATAAAATAAAAGTCATTACCAGTCACATGGCGTCATATTATTACACAGGTAAAAGGACACTTCATTCAAATAAAGCTCAGGATGCAAATGAATGAAGTTTAAATTCTTGCTTTGGTGAAATTAAATTAAACAATGAGACGAAAACATTAGACATCAACTGTATATCGAACTTCTTAAAGTTGCAAAACCTACAGTCATACACCGATCAGGCATAACATTATGACCACCTTCCTAATATTGTGTAGGTCTCCCTTCTGCCTCTAAAACAGTTGTGACTCATCAGAGAATGGACATGGTTCTTCTGAGGGTGTCCTGTGGTGTCTGGAAACACAATGTTGTTAGTAGGGGCCTTTGGGTCTTGATCAGTTTAGGATCTAGTGAATTTGGAGGCCAGGTCAACATCTTGTGCTGTTCTTCATGTTTTTTGAGTTGTTCCTAAACCGTCAAGGAGTGTCATTGCTATGGGGTGGGGGTGCCTGATATGGTCTAGGTGGGTGCTACATGTCTAAGTAACATCCACACAAATACCAGGTCCAGAGGTTTCCCAGCAGAACATTGTATTGTCACAAGATGGTCAGTGTTATTCACTTCTCCCGTCACTGGTCATAATGTTGCGGCTGACTGGTGCATACTGGATACTGAACCAACAGAACTTCAGTGAGGTGACAGTCTTAGCGTTACCTAGCCAAAGTCTCTGAATGAGCAACACTGTATAGAAACCAGCAGTAACCCTTTAATCTAACGGGATAAATGACGATACACGCTGTGGACTGGATATGCAGGTAACCAGCAACTATCTGTAACCTACCAGACATGGGAGTACTGCTCCAGGCCCAGCAGAGCGTGGTCTGGGTTGTTGAAGACACTTTGCCGGATCTGCAGTTCTGCCCTTGAAGGGCCACATATAGTGGGCTGTCTGGGCGTCCCATTCTTCACGGAAAAACAGGAACTGATGTAACCTATCGGGACCGTCTGGATGCTTCCTGTAATGTTACACATTAGTAACATGGTAACACAGACACACTTTTGCGTTGTATATTTTTTCTTTTGTGTTGAACTATGTTAACATAGCAAGCGTATATTTACATATTTATGAGGGAGCTGAGACAGTTGATCAGTTTAATGATTAGTCATCTGACAAAAAATGGGTTTCTTTGTTTTGAGTTATTTCTTTGAATCTTTGAACTGTGTGAAACACTCGGTCTGAAGATGTCAGGATGGATTGTTTATTCTTTTAATTGTGACTTTTTGGAGATTGCTTTCGTACCGACAAATCAAATAACAAATAGTCAACAGATAAATCACTAATCAAAATGGTACAATGGGTTGCATCTCTTTTAATTGCATCTTTGGCTAAAATAATGTGGCATGAAGCAGATGATATATCTGGATGAGCTGAACAAAAGTCTTTTACAAGAAATGTTTTACAGTTGTGTGTGTATTGATGGTAGGTAATCACCTTGCTCTAGTGCAGCCTGTGGTGATGGTGAAGATGGTGAAGGTGGTGAAGGTAGGGAAGGTGTCTTGGCTTTTTGTTCTTCGCAGTGTCCCATCTTTGACACAGCAGCCTGGACAGATGTCATATGTTTGCGATGAGCTCTAACTGCACTGTCCAACATCTGTCTGTTGGAGAAGAGCAGAGACACAAACAACATGTGAAAAGGAGAAAGCTAGGGCAATAAGACTTTAAAACTATATCATATTTACAGATTTACAAAATGCCAAAACTGTATTAGCAGATTTAGTATGTCAATTAATCCAGCACAGGTAAACATACCTGAGGTTCTTGATTTCTTTTCTCATCACAGAAACCTGCTGGTTCAGTTTATTAACGTGTTCGCCGCAGCAGCCACACAACGGACTCATCTTACTGACCGAAATGATCAAAGTAAGAGCAGACAGATGTAAGCAAGTTAGCTTTTAGCTGCTAAAGCCGCTGCTGACAACAGAAACAAAACACACGCGGAACAAACGTGGGAGTTTTCCAATGCGGAAGTACGTGTTTGATTTTATTGTTGGCCAACCAAGAGCGCTTCAAGCGACTCACCGATGACTGACAGTTCATCTAAACCAGAAGAAACGATTCTGTTTTTGTCGTTTCCTCTGTATTTATTTGTTATTATCGTTATTTATGATATATGTAAAGCTATTACGCATAAATCACTTGGGAATGTTGCGAAATAAATTGCATAAGTGCATATGTTTGCACTTGTATGTCCTGCGCGCCACTGTCTTCTTCCTACCAGCAGGGGGCAGCAGAAAGTTAACTGATGTGTAAAAAAAAAACAAAAAAAAAAACGCTTTATTAGTGAATTACAGAAAAACAGAAAACAAAAAGACCTTTAACCTTTATGGTAGAAAGTATTGGTATATATTTTATCGGATGCTGTGAGTATTTGGCTTTACTTGTACTGTAGTGAGAGCAATTTTATAGTCCACCTATCTGACAGCTGTCATGTCAAGTTATTCTACAGGTTCAGATATAATACAACACACACTTTAAATATAAAGTATTTGCAGCTGGTTCCGCTTCACCAGCTGCCATACTACTTTAAACTCTAAAGCATGAGTTGTCATAATGAAGTAATATACAATATACAAGCACATGACTATGTTACTTTTATTCTATATCATAATATCACTTTTCATACTAGTATTTTATTGATATTTGCTCAAGTAACAATCTGAATGCAAGGCTCTTAATTATCTACCATTTTTTACCCCTGGTGTTTTGTTGCTCTTGCTGAAGTAATCTCTGTGAATTAAAACTATTATTTTCACTTTTTTATATCCAGTATATACAGTTTTTAAAACATCTGATTATAGTGGTAGTGTTTGACTATAGTACATGCCTCAACAAACACTGAACAGACCGAATCATGCAGATAATGTGTTCAGAGTGCTGTCCTGAAGTTAAATATTATTTTTAAGTTCACTGACCCAAAGAGACAAAAGGATTAGTTGTTTGATTATGTGCATGTTTCATCAGCCGCATAAGCAGACAGTATCCATCCTTATCATTATTATCTCATCTAATGAAAGAACGAAACCAGAACATGACAATTTCTGGATGTTTGTTTGGATAGTTCCTCAAAATTCCTTGTATTAATAGTACAACTTATATAAAAATCCATTTTTGACAGTATCAGATCAGGAGTGTCAACACTCGCACATAAAAAAAAAACGTTATAGTTCATATGATGTGAATAAAATGATGAAATCAATTCAATAATTCAAAGGAAATCTAATTTACGTTCTCTTCTTGATCATATCTTTGTCCGTCATTTACATGCTTGTGTGTATGGTTTCATGACTCAGGTAATACTGACCACAGTTAAATGATGTAAGCAGTGAATTTTATTAGATGAATAATTACAAAATTCAATTAAAATATATTCACATTTACAACAACATAATTAGCAGTGATTCATGTATTCTACTTTAAAATTAAAGCAAGCTAATGTTTCTGTTTACTGAATGCAAAGTACAAAAAAAAAAAAAGAATTCATAAGCTTTGCACTGAAGCACAAACCATAATAAATAAGCATACAGGTTTAGTTTGAATTCATAACTTTTTTAAATTAGCAATGCATTAAAATGCACGCTAACCAAAATAATACTCAAATACAAACTGTGACCAAAAAGGAACGAGTCTGGCTTTGCAAGTGAAGCAATATCTGAACAGTGAAAAGTTACAATTAATTTCCCGGAAGATATTCCTGTGGCAGAGTTGGCGCGGACAAGGTTGGAAATGAGTACATTTTATTTTGTTCAGGCACGCTGATGGACAGTGATTCACTCAAATCTGAAAAAAGAAAAGGAAAGAAAAGACAGTTTAATTGAAAGCATTCATTAAAGGAAACTGTTTAACGAAGTCAAAGTCTGAAATGATTTCTTCTGTGGTTGCATTTTCAACACATTCATACCTTGATCAGCTCTTCTGTCTTGCGATGGAGAGATGTCTTCTTCCTCATCTGGGCCCAGGTCCTCAATCAAGACCTGGTCACGGGCCTCCTTGCTTTGTGGCTGTTTGTAAAAGGCCTCCACCCTGAGAGGAGCGGAGGGAGGGGCAGGAGCCGCAGCTGGAGCGGGGTCCCGGGACAGAGCTGGCACTGAAACAGCATCTGGACCTGGAACTGGAGCCTTATCTAGAACTGGATTGTCTGGAGGAGGAGAAGTCAGGGTGGGGGCAAAGACAAAGCTTTGGACAGGATCAAGCACTGGTGCAGGAGCAGGGGCAGCAAGGACAGGAGCTGGCTGGGGTTCCACGGGAAGTAAAGGGGTAAGAGAGCCCTTTATTTGATCTGAGATGACCTCCACTGGTTGGGGCAAGACCGCTACTACAGGGGCATCCTGAGCCACTGCTGCCTCTTCCTGGACAGCAGTTGTCTGAGGCGTGGGTTCAGTCTTCCTGGGCCTCCCTCTCTTCTTTGTGCCGCTCTTATCCTCAGTTCTTGATCTTTTCCTTTGGCTCTCCACCCTGACAGAGAACAACAGCTGCAATTAAGTTAAAAAACAGTGGACACTGATTCATGTCTTTGTGATACTTCTGCAAAGCTAATAGTACAAAGTCCTTGACCAGGATCCAGGGCGTCAATAGAAAGACCAGCTCAACCTTTGGTTGCCTATTGCTCCATATTCAGTATAAACCAGAGGAGTGATAAGCAGCTAGAGTGCTGATAGTGTTTTCACCATGTACTGTAAAGTACAGTGTTGAAAACCTTTACTTCCACCCTTTGCTGCAGAAGAGCAATAATTTTCTATATCATTGCATTGGTATTTAAGTTTATGAACGTAAATTTAGGCCACTGCATTAACTTCAACTTTTCTACAAATTTACCCAAAAACCCACTGGTTAGTTTCCTTCTCCTCTGCCTCGGCTTTTCTCTTCCTGAGTAGGTCTCTGTCACGCAGTCTGCGACGGATTCCTCCTTTAACACATAAAACCCAAGCAGAGAAATATTACATTCATACAGCGCAGCATAAAATCAAAAATGCACTCAGTAGCATTTGTCATGCATGATTGAGTAATGTGAGCTGCTCATTGCACATAAAGGCTTGTTTTAGTATGAGGTTGTTTTGAGGTTGCAAGCCTCTAACACACACTTTTTTCACATTTGGCCTCAATATACACAGACAGACTAAATTTATCAATTGACATACTGAAACGGCTGTGTCTAGGTTGAGCAGAAAGCACCACAGTCTAGGCTCACTCATCTTTTCTAGACGCAAAATATTGAAGGGTCTAATCTGAAAAGATAAAAAATTTACCTTGGTCCTCATTCTGGTCTTTATTTTCCGAGTCTTGTTTCTCTTGTCGCGACGTGTCCTCCATACTGAGTCCTGCTATGAATGAATTCAAGTCACTGAAGGCGGGCGAGCAACGAAAAGACAGCAGAATAACTTCTGACTGTTTTCTATTCCCACCCCTAAATGAATTATCTGGTTAACCATTACCATAGTGCTGGGAGAGTTCTTGCAGCTTTGGTCTTATCATATTTGTAAAGCTGGAGGAGTTGGCACAGTGCTGAAAGAGGAGGAGAAAAAGAAAAGACTGGCGCAAGTTGTGTGTCTGATAAGGAGAAAATGTGTGGTAATGAAGGAAATACATAGCTCTAAAATAAAGCTGAGACTGTTTTAAATTAACAAATATGAGTCGTCTGTTTGAATGCATGTGTGTGCAAAGCTAAAGTACTGCTAAAACTTGAATTTGGACAATCATTCAGTGTCTAATGAGCTTTTTTGTGCTCAAGAATCTAATACAGGTGACGTTTTATTGGGTTTTGAGTATTATTTTATTTTACATAAAGGTCTGGGTTTTCTGTTAACAGAAAATGCGCCACAAGTGTGTGTGTTTTTTTGGGGGGTGGGGGGCGGGGGTGATCAGAGTGAGAAGTGAGAAATCCTGTCTTTAGCTTGACCAGCGACATACTCGTCTTATCTTTCAGATGGAGAGCTGCTCAGTTGGGGTGTGTTCTCAATCTTCTCACAGCACATTGAGGCCATGATGTGTGTGTTTGATCCACTCAGAGAAACAGGCTATCCAGCAGAGCAAATAACACTCAACTGCCAATTGCCTAAAGCCCCGGTGTTGAGGGTTCCTTCATGAAATCCACACGCGCACTTTCTAAAAAATGCTGTGAGAGCATCCAAACTACTGCTGCCTGTGTCTTGTGCATTCTCCACAGCGGTGCACGAAATATTCTCCAGTTTTAACGTGTTGCAGCCCCGCTTTTTAATTCCACCCAGAGACAAGCAAAAACTGATTTGCAACGCTGCTGAATTCAAACTTCTCCTCTCCCGTGTCAATGTTGACTGGTCAACAGATGAAACTGCACATAGTTCAGCTGGTAGCAGAATCATTGGATCCTTACTGTTACAGCCAGAAGCAGAAAGAAGGGCTGCCGTTCACACACAACCCCGCCGTTGCACAATGAAAACTGAAGTCTGAGGAATGTCTGTGGAGATATTAGAGTGCCATCTTCTGGTATACCTCCTCAACTACCAAACACTGATTTAAAAACTGCTTTTATGTAGGGTATATATAATTATAAGAGGCCACAGATTGGGTATTTGGATAGTGTGCCCTTAAATGGTGGATGCAGCATTATAGCCTGAATCCATTTCTTACATTTTTCTAGTATATCACAAGTCTTCTAAACCACCGGGTTTTAAACATTTTGAATATTAACGTTTACGCATAGTTTAATTTAGGACAACTCAAAAAAGGCACGCTGAGTGGACTTCTTCAGGGCTCGGGTGTCTCAGGAAGTAAAGGGGAGTGGTTGGAGGGGGGGGTCACCCCACCCTGCACATGCATACACAATGCTCTCTTCACTGCAACCCAAATACACCCCTCCTTTCTAGTAATGTGCCCAAATGCTGGGGGTAAAATAAAAAAAATAAATAAAGAAATAATTAAATGAATTTATGAACAAACAACAAATTTATTTTTTGCATCTTTTATTATTATTATTTGTCAGAATACACACAATAATCACACAATCGCAAGGTTTGAGTAATGTTAAAATCATCGGGCATTATTTGTTTTTTCTTGCACAGTTGAGATAAATCAACTATTTTTGGTGGATATATATATATATATATATATATAAAAACAGGTATTTTCTGTTTATTGAACAAATAAATAAACAAAGTTGACATATGACCTACTTTTATCCTATAGGTTGAATTATATTTTTCACGTGCGTTCCGGGTATTTTCAACTATTAAAACTGGCTTTACAGACCATAAATAAATAGATTAAATAAATAAGTGTGTTCAGTAAAATATGGTTGAGAAACGTTGTTGTAGAAATAAATTGCAGCACAGCACCGTTACAGGGCAGCGTCATGTTTTGTGACTGCAATGCCTTTTTTGAGGCGATGGGCGTTTCTGGACGTAGATGGCGCTGTTGAGCATATATTTTGTTTCAGTCCCGTTTCCCTCCATGGTTTCCCCTCTCTCCGACTAACTTAGCGTTTGGCTCAGTTCATTATACAGTCCTATATTCTCCCTCCATTAGGGCATCTCTGCCTTTGGACTGAAGATCCCACCAAAACCCAAGAGAGAAAAGTTTCACTTCCACGGGGGCAAGATGGACATGAAGAAGAGGATCCACTTGGAGCTAAGAAACAGGACACCGTCTGATGTGAGTCGTGCTTTTTTTAAAAACCAACCCTTAGTTTTCTGGCTAGCCTCGCTAGCTAGCTTGCTACTTTTTTGCTTTGCGAGTGACCTGTGTGTGGCTAACGTAATGGTGACCACATGGGCTTTTAGGTTGTGTTTCTCGTCTATAATCGGGCTGAAAACACTCGCACAACAAGCTAAATCATTGATGTGGCTGTGGGTTTGGGCGTACGGGGGCAACGAGACGAGAAAAGCCCCGTCTCGTTGCCCCCAAACCGTTACTTTGAAACGGCGATTCCCCCCAGCTCGGTGGCATTATTGCAGCGCTTTAACCGTTTCGCAGCCTCCCCCGGCCAATGGTGCACACACACACACACACGGTTTCAGCTCGACTCCACCGATGTAGCACGTTTGTTAAACTTATTTTTTACGCCGATGTGTTAGCGGAGCCCTGGTTCCTGCGCCGCGTCGGGGCATTCACAGAGCGGTGTGTTTTATACAGACCTTGGAAGCCATGTTTGCTGCTAGCATAACTGCTAAAGGGAGAAGAAGAAGAAGAAAAAAAAATGGGGCGCTTTATTTTATTGCAAAACGCACTTTACACCTCCCGAGAGGTTGACGCTTAAAAAGAAAAAGAGCTTTGTTTAAAAGGCAAACGGGTCATCGCCGATCACGAGTCGTGTCCTGACATTTCTGTGGACCACGCTAGTGTTACCATCAAATGGCCAGATTCAGCAGCGACAACACAAAAAAAAAAAAAAAAAAAAAAAATCAGCAGCCACTTGGTTCACGAGTCATCCATACCTCCATCACTTAAGTCCCCCCACTGATCTAACCTTCCCCCGGTAAACACAAACTAAAACAAATAGCCGCTCCTGTGATCGTGATGCGTTTAAAGGCTCGTTTAAGCTGTTGCAATTCATAAGTTTTAAAGGGAGTGTACGGCAGCTAATTCCCCCTTAAAAACGTTCACATATTTGCACAGCAGCCTGTTAAACATTGCTATTTCTTATACTTGCATGTGCACTTGTTTAAGTAATCCTTTTTTTAAAAAAAATAAAGTATGTCGGATTCAGGATCATTCAGACGCCAGCCGGCCAACTTTAGTGTTTTGTTCCCGCCATATTACCCCCATCTCTACGCCGATCGTATACAAAGATGTAATCTTAAAAAAAAAAAAAAAAGCACAATCATTCAATGCTCCGATTATTATTATCATTAAAGCTAAACTTGACGTTTTGCAGCCAAATATGTCGGTTCGTTAGCCGGCGGCTTCGTTCACCGAGTCAGGCTGCTGGGATGACACGGAGATCCGGCGCACCGCGCTTCATGCGTGGGCAGCCAAACACTCGACGCCCGGCGTTTCCCCCCCTCGACCCGTGCACGAAATAAAACAAATTAAACACCGAAAAAATAATTTGGGCAACGTGTACGCAGTTGTAATCTCTCATTCTAAGCAGCACTTTCCGCCATCGGAGAGTTGAGAGGACTGCATACTGTATCTCAGGAATCGCCATGTTGTCATTCTGTCGTCTTTGAAGCTCTGGGAGAAAGGAACCGTCTCCATCTTTGTTTTTTACTAAATTTCCGTTATCAATATATTTCCTTCGCCACTTCGACGTGAAAGCCATGAAAGCACCCTTTAAACAAAACCGCCAGTGTCGGTGTTTCGCTCGACGACGAGGAATATTCCACTTGCCCCCGTGAAAGCCGGTTAAACGAAAAAAGAAAAGCGTTTACTAAGGGTGTATTCGCAATCCTTTCCGTTGCTGTTGGGTTGGCTAATGGCGGGCAGACAGACCTCTCTCTAGCTGCTCCTCTACCGCACGGCAGCGTTTAAAAGGGGCAATGGCTAGCCTGTAGCGAGCTAGCTCACAAAATCATTGCATTTGTCATTAGTGACTGCATCAGCAGGCCATGGGGAGCTGCTGCCGCTTTGCTCTTCTGCAAAGAAATCGGTAGATTGAGTGTCGTGGCCGGATATATTAACTACACGCGGATCCCAAAGTGTCTTTAGACGCGGACACGGGATCCATTTGGGTGTTTTTACTCGACAAATCGACATCTTTGACGCTTGACAACAACTTTTTTTTGCAACCTTTTTTTTTTTTTTTTTTGTCCAACAATGAATTGCGCAACCAGTGTGAGCTTGACTCAACCTAACTCCGCCTTCACACATGTTTTTCTAACATTTTAAGCAACTACAAAGTGTCTTTTAATCACTTTGCGCGATGTAAAGAGTCGTTTTTACTGAACAGCAACACCCCCTTGTTTAAGTCGTTGCTGTTGTCACCAGTTGTTTATATATATATATATATATATATTATTTGTATATTATATATTATTATTTCTTACTTTGAGTTATGTTTATTGCACCAAACACGAATACATATTATTTATATGTGGCCATAAATACCATCCTGATACTGTTTCTTCGCCCCAAAAATAGCAGTCTAAATAAATATTTTAATTTCAAAACATTACATTTACTAATTTTTAGAATAGATTGTACTTACAGAACAAAACTAACCATTAAACACATTTTAAAAGTGTAATGTATTTTCATCTGACTAGGTTTTCTTTCCCCCTACATTTCAGGTACGAGAACTTGTCCTTGACAATTGTCGATCGGTTGAAGGAAAAATCGAGGGCCTCACAGCTGAGTTTGTCGACCTGGAATTCCTCAGTTTGATAAACGTCGGCCTAATGTCAGTCTCCAACCTGCCTAAACTAGGAAAACTGAAAAAGGTAAGAGCGCCGTGTCACCTTTCGCACACGGCGACTTCCCTGTGAAAGCCGAATCGCGGCGTCCGGAGTAATCTCTCTCCCTTCTTCTCGTCTTTCAGCTGGAGTTGAGTGACAACAGAATCAGCGGCGGCCTTGATGTTTTAGCAGAGAAACTTCCCAACCTCACACATCTAAACCTGAGTGGCAACAAATTGAAAGACATCAGCACGTTGGAACCATTGGTAGGTGTCCAGATGGGTTTAGGAGCGACAAATTTCACATGTCTTCTAAGAATCACTTTGTCTTAGTCGGTGCAGATATTACGCTTCCTATGTTTTTTGTCTCGCTAATACAGTTTTTATTATAAATACATGTTCCTGTGATGAATGTACAGCAGTACTAATGTCAGTCGGATGTCATTACTTAACCCACAGCGTACAAACCCCTGCTACATTCCTAATGTCTGGGCTGCTTTCTGTATACACTTACGTTTATTTAAGTTGCACTGAATCATATACAGAGATACCTTCTTCTAGTGGAATGACATGGGAGGACAAAATATGTACACTGGTCAGCGACAAAAGACAAAATATTTTTTCTAGCCTGCTAGATTGAATTACACGGAAGATATTTATCAATTTAAAGGACAGTTTTACAAGAAAGCTTGTCATAAAGATGGTATAGTACCTATATTGATGTCTGTGAAGGTTCTCAGTCATCGGGACAAGGTACAAAACGCTAAAGAAAGGCAACTGGACTTGTAGATTTGTCTACCTTTCTTGAGGTTATATTTTTTTATTTAATTTTTTTTACCTAAAATTGATCTTCAGTGGCAGCTTGCGGAGAGTTATGTGACCTATTTTTACAATCTTAACGCTTGCATATCCAAAACAATGCTGACACAAGGGCTGCTGCACTTGCAGAGTCTCTTGAAGACGTTTCAGCACTCATCCAAGAAGCTTTTCCAGTTTTAAAAGAATGTGAGCCGTTGCAGTGCACATGTGTAACTCGTGGCACAACTCGAACGGCATCAACAATGATTTGCTTCTCGCCATTTTCTTCATTTTCTTTTTCCAAAAAGGGCTAGTCTTCCCCGGGATATCATATAGTGTAGTGTCGTATACAACATTAGTAACAACACTCCTCTAAACATAACACTCTATAAATCGCCTGGTAGCTCACCTGGTTGAGCAGGTTTGATTCCAGTCTGAACTTCTTTGCTGCGGGTCATTCCCTCTCTTCTTTCAGTCGATTAGCTCCCATGTCTCTGCAAATAATTAAGAAAAAAGGACAGTTAAAGTAACAAAAACTTTAAAGGTTATCAGTAATACTACAATACTTTAAATAAACTGTGAATATCTATCATTATTGTTGGATAAAGTATCATTGTATACTTGATTCTACAAGTTAGGAGTGCAAAAATTTTTAATGCATCTCTAGTAGAGTTTTTGTAAATACAATTTAGAAACTTGATAAGAAAAAAAACACTTAATGCAAGAATATGTTGCAGAAGTGACACAGAGTAGTTTTATTTGGCACCACGGGCTGGAACATCCAGATGCCACTGGAGATATTAATCCAGCGACGCTAGCACAGGAGGACACAGCTGAGCGGCCGCCTCTCATGTCTCCACTCCCTCTGATCGACAGAAAAAGCTGGACAACCTGAAGAGTCTGGACCTGTTCAACTGTGAAGTGACAAACCTTAACGACTACAGAGAGAGCGTGTTCAAACTGCTGCCCCAGCTCACCTACCTGGACGGCTACGACATGGAGGACAGGGAAGCCTCCGACTCCGACGGAGAGGTGGACGGAGACGGCGTGGACGACGATGAGGATGAAGGTAGGAGGTTCACTGGCAGGGATCTGTTGACAGTAATTTATTCCTCGTCTAAGTCTAACTTTTGTTTAAATATTTTTACTATAGGCAAGACATCTGTGTTCATTAAATGTCTGATTAGATTAGATTCAGTTTTATTGTCATTACACATGTTTAGGTACAAGGCACTGAAATGCAGTTAGCATCTAACCAGAAGTGAAGAAGCAGTGTGTACAGAGTTTGTACATATATATATGTGGATTTAAATAAATTAAGCCAGACAGTGTTCCAGTGGACAGAATAACTATTGCAGCAGGATATGTAGAGTATACAACTATGGTCAACAGCAGGGGCATTGTGTTGATTGTAGCATAGCTGTGCCATAAAGCTCCATTACTGTTTAACAGTGAGGCTGGTCACAGTGCTCAACTGTTGGACATGTTCCTTCTTCTTTATGAAGAATATGTACACAGCAGCTTATTTAGAAACCACAACACTAACAACAGCAATAAAATGTGAAACGGTCCTTCGTTATCACGTCTGTGTATTCTTCTGCTTTCTGGATGACTGATCCTTTTTTTTTATTATTTGCGATGCAGAGGGAGAGGAGGAGGAGGACGAGGATGGAGAGGAGGAGGACTTCGACGAGGAAGAGGAGGACGAGGAAGACGAAGAGGAGGTAGAAGGAGAAGAAGATGATGATGAAGTCAGTGGCGAAGATGAGGTAAAAAAAACAAAACAAAAAAAGTAGAAGAAGAAGTCTGGCGGGGTGTAAAAGCAGTTCAGATGTGTTTGGGTTTTTAACTTGTGAAATGTCTTTCTCATCAAGGAGGAAGATTTTGGCCAAGACGGAGAAGTAGACGAAGAGGATGAAGATGAGGAGGAAGATGAAGATGGTATGTGTTGACTTTAAAATGGCGCCACAGCCTGTTTTAGCTTCACGGATTAAAAACTGCATTGAACTCAGAGCTTCTCAAACGCTGTCAAGTACTGCAACGATCTCTTATCTCTTTATGACTGAAGACTCCTCACAAGGCGCACTCTTATCTCAGGGACATTATGATTTTGGTCTCGATTTGTCTCTTGAAGAACGGCAAAGAATTGTCTTAGTGCTTACAAATACAGTCATGTGACTCTTTAGGGTACATCTACAGTCTGTTTGTGAAGCCAACTTATTTTCATATACTTCAAATTAAAAACTGAAAATGCAAAATAGGTCTACACGGTGTAGTGCTTGGGGGCAGAGTTCAGGAGTTTCATGAATTTCATCTTTAGTCGTCTGGTTCTGCAAACGCCGTTATCGGTATTTATAGAAACGAAGATTGGCCTAGTAGGGAGGATCATTGCTAACTTGATATCGGAGGATAAGTCATATCGAGGATAATGTGACACCTACTGGATATTCTGTTTGCTCTGTACAGGAAAAAAGCGGCCGCTGTAGTGATCAGATTATGACTGAAATAAGACTAGTGTTCTTTCAGTCATAAGTAAAAACTGAAATTGTTGATTGGTTGAAATCCTCTCCTGTGATCAAGTTCTTTTTTTTTGTTAGGATAAAAGTGTTTCATCAGTAGCGCTCCAGGATTAGTAAACTATTTTCAGCAACGGGGTCCGACTATGTTAAAATCCAAAGCTTAATTTACCCTCTGTGTTTTAGCAGCTGCAGTGTAAACTCTATATACGACGCAGGCGCATGAACCGAGCTTAACTCGTTGTTCACGGCCAACTTTGGCTGTTCAACGCTCAAGTCTTCGAATGTGAACAGCAGAAATATTGATGCTGGACTCTGTTGTTATCGTTGCAATATAAAATAGTTGCATTAATATGTTGTAAAGTCTAGATTTTATGTTTAATCATAATTAATTTAGGCTCATGAGGCTACCAGAGTGCACTCAAGGCTTATTTCATCTAGAGATTCGGTGCAGATTTCTCCCCCCTCTTCTGGCTAATCGATCGGTCTAGAAGTCGGTATAATTTCAGTCAGCCGAGATCGTCTTTGTCTGACAGCAGCCCTAAAAATCTGGCATTAAAAACCAGAGAGGGCGCTACCGAAGATTCATGTCTGACGCTGTTTATTTTGAGCTCGTAATCATGTAACATTATACCAAGTAAGAACAGCAGAACATGATAGTGACCATTCTTAAGCTCTGCCCACGAGAGGGTGTCTGATGATTCAGTTTATGATAATTGAGACTAAATAGGAAGATACTTCTACAATATCTAACACCTGAAGACTGTGTTTAATCTTGCCTTCGTGCTCGCAGGTGTAATAAAAATAGTTTGTGTTCATTGTTTGGTAACACAGAAGTTTATTGGTCCTGGCACCCTGACGCCACATGATACAGATTTTTCCCTTTGCCCCACAGAAGCAGAAGCCGGCAAAGGCGAGAAGAGAAAGCGAGACCAAGAGGACGACGACGACGACGACGATGACGAAGACGACGATTAAAAGCAAAACTGAAAACGAGAGCCTACCGAGTTACCCTTCCTCCCCCACAAACCCGAACGTCCACCCTCCTACAACTCACACCGCCTTTGTAATCCACGTCTACCCGCCCAGCTCAGAGCTCTTTTTATGGGGCAAGACTGTACCGGATGGGTGGGCCGAGTGGAGCTGCCCCCCCCTCTCCCTTCCCTCTTCTTATTTTCCTCTCCCCTTTGGAACTGAGAGCCACCCAACACCCTCCACCTCACCCCACCCCACGGCCCCCGAGGTTCTCAGGCAGCCCACCACTCAGCATTCCACAATTTCACTGTCGACCCCTCTTTATGTATTCCCGTGTGAGGACTTTGGGACTGGTATCTAGTTTTGGGTCTGTGCTTTTAATATTTTGTTGGATGAATTATTTTTTGTTGTTGTTGTTGGGTTTATTATTTTTCTTCTTTTTTTTTTTTTGTCTTTAATTTTTTTTTCTGTTCCTATTTTTCCCAATAAAATTATTGCTATAGCAGCTGTGCAACCAGCGAGCCATGATTTTTAGAGTGGCCGCCTGTTGCACAAATCAAGGTTGTAGCTACATTTTTACTTTCTGTATGACAAAAAAACAACTTTGTAAATAAAATGTTAACATTTTGCGCTTTCCTCTCTCCCTGCTTTGATTTTGCGGCGCTCCAAAAAGGGGACGAAATGATGGCCGCTGTTCTCTAAATGTGTTTTCTTCAGCGGCGTTGATTGAAAAAAAAAAAAAAAAAACAAGTTGATTAATGTGAAGTTATCTTTTTACAACACTCACATGCCTATAGATACAAATTATTGTTCAGTATTATAACAATTAATATAAGAAGTCTTCATTCTGTGCTAAGGTCTACTTTATCCTGAGCCAACGAACGGTTATCTGTCCTTTTAATGTAAGACGTGTCTTCCCCCGACACAGAAGCTATTTTTAGACCAAAAAGACGTTTGGAAGACAAATCTTGATTTATTTCTCAGCCAAGCTGTTTATTAATTTCATCTTTCCTTTGTTTTCTCTATTTAGGCTCTTATGTGGTGTTACTTGGCAAACCCTCCTCATTTTGGCTTTGGCTCAACTTAAAATACATCCCTACACAGAACAATGGATTTATATGTTGTTGTTTTTTTCCACAGGAGAAAGGGATCACTTCGCAGCCAGTAGGAACAATTGCATACTCTTAACCTCAGCTTCACATATTTACATGTGAGAAGTAGCGCCGTTTTATGAAACTATTCTTTAAACAAAATTAAAGTGTCGGATATGGAAAAAATAAATCCTTCTAAATTTTAGCTTCAGCTCGATTTAGACGGATGAAATGGAGATCTCCCAAAGTATGAAACTCTTTGTGGTGCTATAAATAAAACTGTTGATGGGAGCTGATCTCCCGTCGCTCACACCGGAATCAGGAAGAGGGGATATTTTCATAGCCCTGTTTGCTGCTTAAACGCTCATATGGGAAAGTTTTCCACTGACAGAAAAGTGAGTAACTTTTGACAATTCAATGTTCTGCTGGGGAACTTTTGGACCTGGCATTCATGTGGATGTTACTTAGACATGTACCACCCACCTAGACCAGACCAGGCACCCCCACCCCATAGCAATGAGACTCCTTGATGGCAGCAGCCATCCCCAGGAGGATGCAGCCTGACACAGACACACACAAAAACGGTTTAGGAACAACTCAAAAAACATGAAAAACAGTACAAGGTGTTGACCTGGCCTCCAAATTCATTGGATCCCAAACTGATCAAGTATCTGTGGGATGATCCACAGAGGCCCCTCCCCTCAACCCATAGGACCCAAAGGCCATCACTAACAATACTGTACTGCCAGACACCACAGGACACCCTCACTCTCCTGTCAGTGGCTTTAATATTGTGGCTGATTGGTGTAAAATGCCGCGTGGAAGAACAATTTATTTTCAAAGCGTTTACGGCTGCTGCTTCTTTTAGAGCCTAAACATCTTTCAGACAATCATGTAGGGATGAAAAATGTTTCCACGTTTTCCACGTGTATGCAGCAGTTAACTGAGGAAGCAACGCTGCTGTTTTTGTAACAAACTCGAGCTCAAATATTAATGTTTGTGCAAGTGACTGAAGTTTCATAACTTCATTTGTTTGGAGAGACAATATTCTGCTCTACTAGACAAAATCTACCAACGGAGACAGATTCATTTCTCAGAAGAATGTAATCTTTTATGAGATGTGTTTGTTTAAAAAAAAAAAAAAAAAAAAAACGTTTAAAAAATATATATATTAAAAGAAATGTGATAAATCCTTTTCTTAATTTATTAAATACACTTAAAAGACATCAAAATAAATGCATCTGAGTCAGGCACAGTGAGGCCAAAACACAAACCCACCGTTAAAATGAAATAGTTTATTAAATCAGACAGCTACAAGAGACTCCGCAGTGACATTATTGCTCCTGTGTAATGTCAGAGACTGTCAGAGGTCTCGGGCATGGATTGAGTTTCTTGTTTTCATTTGGCTCATTGAGTTTTTGGTCCAATGGCTTACTGCGACTACTACATTCATAACGGAGCAGCAGAATGATCACCCTGTGCTGCTCCACTAATACAATTTCAGCCGAGCAACAACAGTCAGCACCGTACCACAGCGACGCGATGATTCATCCATTAGACAACTTGCAGGAAACCTCGAGAAATACATTTATGAAGAAACGATTTTTCTTCTGGTGCCGTCCACACAGCCTATTATTAATAATTCATACTAATGTATGTTATAGTGAAATTAAACTGATTAGTACAGGGTTACACATAGACACTCAAAGCAGTGGGTATGTTTTGGCAGTCAGGATTAGTTGGCAATGTGATTTGATGTAGATGTGTAATTCAACTAACCTTTATTTAACAAGGATACGCTGAGAATTTAGAGTTGTCCTACTAGAATAATCTGAGTGACACAGAGGAGAGACATTTTTTTAAATAATAATCAAACTCAGACAAAAAATGGGGGTTTTGACTTCTGTGAATCATGAATTGTGATGGCGCACTTCCCATGATAAAATCTGTACTATCTTTTTGTTAGAACATCTAGTTTTGAGTCTACAAACCTCACTTCTAAAAGACGCTGCTCCAGTACAACTCACCCTAACCTTCCCCAGCGCAGAGAGGTCTGAGCAGAAAGAATAAGAGGACACACCTGTGCAGGTGCACAGAGCATGTTAGAACAAACCTATATGGTTTTATTCATTGTAATTTTTCTGATGGAAGCCATAGACGAAACAAACGTGTCAGGCTGAGTATTGGGGAAATATGTGAAACACATAAAAGCATTGATTTTAATATTTCATTCAGATAAAAATAACATAACACACAGTGTCTCACGGGGACAGTGACGAGGGAGATACTGTTTTTTCTCAGATTTTGTTCTCAGAGGATTAAACTCTATCAGAAAGAAAATTTAAAAATATATTTTGAGCTGTAACTCTGTGTTTTCAGTGTCAGTTTCTTTTAAATACCATCACTGGAAGAGCATGTAATGTTAATAAATGGGTCAGACAGATGCAGGAAAGAGGACAGTCAACAACTGAGACACTTTAGCTGCTGCTGTTGCTGTTTAACTAGTGATCTTCATCCTTTCCTGAAAGCAGAAAAGTATTCACAAGCATTCACAAGCCAGCCTGTGATTGTTCTTCAGTCTCACATTTCAAACAGAGCACAATAAGAACTTTTTGTTGAAGGCTCGATTAAAAACTATGAAGAAACATGGACCTGATTAAGCTCACCGCAATGTTTCTGTGATGGAAAAGAGGCAAAGTGGAGGTAAAACTCGTTACCTCCATTGATGTGAACAGTCGAATCAGCCTTAAAGCAAGAGAAATGGCCAACTGTGATAACAGCAGCACGTGGTGAGACCTGTCTGTGGGCAGCGGTGGCGGCGGCGGTGGTTGGAGCAAATGCTGCCGCTCCTGGACAAAGTCAACCACAGATGAAGCCGTGCTAGAACCGTCCCGCCAGGGGTCAAAGAGGTCACACACTTCACAACTGCATTGAAGCCAGTGTGTCTTTTTGTGTGGCGGGCCTGTGCTGCAGTTTCCATGTGTTTCCTGAAACATGAGCCAAATCTGGAAAATCATTGCGGAGAGATTTCGCCCCTGGGTAAAATCAGGCATGTTCATTCATATTGTAACTGACTGGTTAACCTCGGATCATAATGTACTGCTGTGTTATGTTCGGTGGCATTTATCCATATGTACTGGTTTGTCTCAACAAGTAGCTTAAAGACAAGGGAATGTTTTTCTTGTGTTTGTTGGGGAAAACAAAACAAAACAAAAACAGCTGCCCCAGTTCTGAAAGCAACAAATTGGTCCGACTGCTCTGCACCAGGAACCTTGAACACCATTCACACGTCCCCCGAGGGAAAACGCATTTCTACAAGCCATCATGATGAATTCTGCCTACTGCTCAGTTCAAATGTATGCACATTTTACAAGCCTAAGCTTTTACAAAGCTCATAAAAGAGACATTTTCTCACAGAGGTTTCTTTAAACAGTCTTTCCAAAGAGCTCAAACAGAATATTGGGAACTCCTGTTATTATTATCTGAGGATAACTCTTAGATATAACAAGCATCTGGTAAAATATATGATTTTTTTCGGGGTATAATCTTGCTTGCTGTGGAGTTTCAGCCATAACAGATGACTAGGCACGAGTAAATAAAGTTTGCCTTGCCGTTATGGGCCTGTAGACATAAAAAACTGAGCTTGACAATTCAATCTAGGGTTTGGGAAAAGCCACACGCAAATAAATCCTCACTCAAGGTCCACTTACTTACAAGCTCCATCTTCTCGCGGAGACAGTTTAGTGCCATATTGCGCCAAGAGTCAGAAATATGGAGAGATCTTTTACTAGATATGTTTTTTTAAAAATGCAATATCAACATACATCAAGATATAGTGAACTTACTGATGAACGTATTGAGAGTTGTGCCCTGCGCTGGGAAAACTCATTTTGCAATACAACAATTTTGTTCATTAATTTAAATTTTAAGTTGAACAAGGGGAATGCTACAAATAAATCTTTAATCTGACAAATGTATATTGTTTTACGGTATCAAATCACTCACTCCTAACTCCGGTTATCACAGCCTCAGCACAGGTACTCAGTTTTTATTGCCGTTTATAAAAACCTGACAAGAAATCAGTAAAATATGATTATAAAACCCCAGTATTAGAGCAATAAAATATTGGCTTTGCACCGAGAACTGAGTTGGGACGCCAGCACATGAGATAAAAGTAGTGCGGCGCTCAGGCGGTTCTTCACATCGACTCCAGGAAATCAGGAAAAACAGGATTTTGCACGTTTTAAACATTCTGCAACGCTGTGTTGGCCAAAACTGCAAATTCAAGTACTTGACTAAAAGGTGTTTTCATTGACTGTATTTAAAATAAATATAAAAAAATTAAGATCAAAACCGTTACATGGCATCAGTTACAGAATTGGCTGCAGTAAAACGGATCGATTTTCCACCAAATTTCCAGTCATTCGTAAAAATAAAAGAACAAAACGCAGCTTAATGGAATGGCAGGAACACAGCTGGGATCACGGTATTGTCATTCATTTAGCTCACTCGCATTCAAGCACCCGTACATTTCTCATTAAAGACTTGATCACCACAGCTGTCTCCGTTTACAGTAGTTTAAATATTTTTTTTTTAAAAAAAAAAAAAAAAAAGAAGAAGAAAAAAAAAAATCACCAAGCACAGAAAATAAATTCAGCACTATCATACAATCACACAGGATGTCTGCTCCGGCCCTGCAACGACTTTCAGACGACACACAGGCAGCCACATCATTCAGTCAAGACGGGCACAAACATCCTCTTGTCTCTCGGCTACAAAGAGCTTAAAAAGCTAAAAATTACAATAAACTTGCATAGGTGTGAAGCGTACAAAAGAAACGGGAGGAAAGGTCAAAAGGTGCAGAGTGTATGTACACGAACAAAGAATATGTGCACTGTGTGTGTAGAGTTGACGAAACCACTGACTGGAAAAAAAAAGCAAAACACCCAATCCAGATTTCAATCACCCCTGTGCAGTGAGTAAGCGGGGCTCATTAGCCAGGATCTTACCAAAAGTGTGGCGGCTTTCAAAATGGGGGTTTAGTAAGTCTGTACAGTAATGCATGTGTCCCGTGAAGACGTGACGGTGGCTTAGCGGGTCGAGAGAGTCCTAAAGTGAGCTCTGAGAGGAGTTTTTGATGTTCTTAATCTCCAGCTCCAGCTGCTTGATGTGCACGTCCCTCTGGTTGAGGAGCTCCCTCAGCCGTCGGATTTCCTCCTGCTGCTTGTGGAACTTCAGACGCAGCTGTGGACAAACACACGCACGTTATAGCGGAGTAAATCAAGCGTGTCGCGTCCGCCCCCGCGACCGTCCCCTCATCACTTTCAGGCTGCGGTTTGCTGCTCTGATTAAAACATATTGTTCTACTGCTGCACTAGTCACCGCAGTCTGGATCAAACAAGCTGTTAGTGCATGAAAATGCTGATAGGGTGTTGATGGCCTTCAGTTATGATCAGTGAGGAGGGAAGATTTAGATAATTCACCTACATAAAAGTACCATGAGCACACTTTAAATATACTAAGACTACAGGAGCTTTGGGCTGCACCATGTTTTAGAAAATGATCTTATTTTATAAAATATTAGTCTGAAAAGTAAGAAGGAAGTGAACATGTATGTAAAATACAAGCACTTCAACGTGAACCTAAGTACAGTACCTGAGTATTCACTGTCTAACACTAATCAGTACCGTGCATTCACAGCAATGACGATTGCATCATGTCAGATTTTATTGCCCTGAGCTTTGCCTCTCAGGTCACATAAAAGCAGCCTTAACCATTAGACCCGACCTAGATACACAGATCAGCCAAAACATTATGTCCTGATATTGTGTAGGTCTCCCTTGTGCCTCCAAGACAGTTGTGACTCATCAGAGAATGGACATGGTCCTTCTGAGGGTGTCCTGTTGTGTCTGGCAACAGGATGTTATTAGTGGGGGCCTTTGGGTCCTATGGGTTGCAGGGAGGGGCCTCTGTGGATCAGGCTTGTTCCAGTGCATCCCACAGATACTTGATCAGTTTGGGATCTAGTGAATTTGGAGGCCAGGTCAACACCTTGTGCTGTTCTTCATGTTTTTTTTAGTTGTTCCTAAACCGTTTTTGTGTGTGTGTCTGTGTCAGGCTGCATCCTGCTAGGGATGGTTGCTGCCATCAAGGAGTGTCATTGCTATGGGGTGGGGGTGCCTGGTCTGGTCTAGGTGGGTGGTATGTGTCTAAGTAACATCCACATGAATGCAAGGTCCAAAAGTTTCCCAGCAGAACATTGTGTTGTCACAAGGTTGTCAATGTTATTTACTTTTCCTGTCAGTGGTTTTAATGTTGTGGCTGATCGGTGTATATAGTTAAATCTAAAAAATCGTATCTGATGTATACTGTGTCTTTGTGCATGAAAAATACAAATTTCAAAACACATGATGACACAATAGGCGGAGACACCAAAATCATTTAGCACCTCATTCTCTGTCCTGGGAGGAGAGCTGAGTGCGACGTCTTCTCCGTTGCTCACGGGCGTCCAACTCTTGTCACCCTCTGTGCGGCCGCTGTCGTTTTTGGCATCTCTGGCTTCCAGTTGGTCCTGAATGTAAGCGAGCTGCAGCATGCCCGGTCTGCTCTGAGACCTGCGACTGTCCAGAGAGCTCCCTATCCCCTTCGTGTCCGAGAAGGACTCTGCATCCTGACTTCCAGGCTTCAAAGACATCAGCAACGGACCTAGAGGACAAAGGGAGCATGACCAGGGGAGAGAGATGAGTCACTTAGTCTGTATGTTTTATTCATCCTCCACACTAAAGCGTCACTCGGTAAACTACAAGCTCTTGTTTGCAAATTTGGACACATAAGAGAGTGCAGCTGAAAAGGTAGTGATAACACTGAGCATGTGTATGATGTGATTAGGGCTGCAACTGACATTTATTGTGCCAGGCAAATAGTAAAATGTGTCAATAAATTAATTAAAAAAAATGAAACACAAAGGCTCCAGCACCTCTGCAGCGTACACAATTATCTAACACACACGTTATTTCTGACCTTTGTTGATGCCACTGAGCCACTCCTCTGCAGTCAAAGCAGGCCTGTTACTGGCCGTCATCGGGTAGATGTCTTCTTGGTACGACTCCGCCTGGAAACAGATGCACAGCACATTCAGCTTTTCAATTTATTCAGCTCAGATGTGCTTCTCATACAGTGGGGTCCCGCTGTCGTCTGTGTACTCTTACCCGGCGGGGTACGATCATGGAAAGAGGCTCGATGAGACTCTTGATTGTCACTAGTTTGTAGAACCTGAAAACCTCGCAGGAGCTCACGTCCAGACCTCTCTTTGGCATCACACCTGCAGGACGACACACACAACCCCGGACCATGTCACTACTTCACACCCATGTCATCACACCACTCCTGTGTTACTGCAGATATTGATTTTATTTTGCTGAGAGTTAGGTACAGTTACCGCAAACTAAAGGACTGGTTGGTCGGTCGGAAACAGATATGAAAGATATTTAAGTTGCCTCACAGGGAGGCGTTGTAGAGTCGTATAGCCTGAGAGACAAACAACCTCCTCAACCTGTCCGTGGTGGAGGACAGAAACAGCAGCCTGTCTCTGAACGAGCTTCTCTGCCTGACTATGGTGTCGTGTAGAGGGTGGTGGACATTGTTCACGATGGTCCGGAGTTTGTTCAAGGTCCTTGCTTCTGCCACCGATGTCAGGGACTCCGGCTCTGCCCCTACCACAGAGCCCGTCTTCTCTATCAGTCTGTCCAGCAGCGAGGTTCCCTTCTTCTTAGTGCTGCCTCCTCAGCACACCACAGCGTAGAAGAGGGCACTGGCAACGAAAGTCTGGTAGAACATGTCCAGCAGCTTCCGATATTAGACATTACACGATCTTAGCCTCCTGAGGAAACAGAGACGGCTCTGTCCTTTTTTGTATACCCAGTCTATGTTAGCCGACCAGTCCAGTTTGCGATCCAGCTGTAGACCCTGAAAGGTCTGAACCACCTCTACAAACTCCCCATTGATGGTTACCGGCTGCAGGTGGGGCCTGCACCTCTGGAAATCCACTACCATCTCCTTGGTTTTAGCTGTATTGATCAGAAGGTGGTTTGCTTCGCACCATGAGACGAAGTTGTTCACCAGATTCTTGTACTCCTGCTCCTGTCCATCCCCGATACACCCCACAACTGCAGTGTCGGCTGAGAACATCTGTATATGACATGACTCTGTGTTGTAATTGAAGTCCAAGGTATACAGGGTAAATAAGACAGGGGAGAGCACAGACCCCTGTGGTGCTCCAGCGCTGCTGATGATAGTTCTGCACAACTACATAATCTACAAGAAAGGGTGTACTACTAACTGCAATACGCAAAAGGTGTGTTTTTAAAAATTAAATAAATACTTTAAAAATCCTCACATCAAATGTTACACGTACCACACCGCACACAGCCTGAACACGAGTAGTGCACAATAGAGCAATCAGCTGACTTTGTGCTTTGTCGAGGCTTTCACTGGACAGTTTTTGCAGGCAAAGCAATCATATTTGTAAGATTTCAATCGTATACTTTACAGAGTGTCTTACCCAGATTACTCTAATCTGTTTAAACACAACTGTCTGATACACTAATTGTCTGCTTGTTTTATTTTAACCGTTTGCACGGCACACGTTCTACTTACTGATACTTGCTATAATCCTTTAATCCCTTTATCCCGGTTGGCTGCTACAGCTTTTCACCTGTTTACCCTTGTAATGATTTCACATCCGAGTGTTGTTTCAATGGATAATCGGGACAATGAACGTGTTTCTTTAAGTCGCCAGTCAGTTCAAACATAATGCTACAGGTCCTACAGCCAAATCAGTGGGTGGTTAAAAGTCCACTTAAAGCACTTCCAGAAATTTTATTCTGTCTTCGACCGTAGCAAGCAAGTAAAACACGAGTTTAAAAATCATAGAGAAGAGATTGCATGACTGTGCGTGTACAGCCTGTCACTTCACATGATCTACATCAACATCCCTTAGATCAGCTGGTTTGGCTATTCAAATACGGCAGGCTTGTTTGCATGGCACCTTTGCTTACAGGTGCAAGAGAGTGAGGAGACAGGCGGAGTCTCCACACAGGGAACAACAGCTACATGTTAAACACACTCGGCTATGGAAAGAGTTCAATGAAACGTCCAGAATAATGGAGATTACTTTAGGTGAGAGAGTTTAAAGCTGTGCATGAATGTGTGTGTTCTTACCCATTCCTTTCTGAGGCGAATGTGAGCGGTACTCCGTCAAGTAGTGGAGGTACGGTTTTTCCGAGCTGATCTCATAGTACCTGATATTTCCGTCACCCTAAAAAGTCAAAAAGTCTTTGTAACAATCTTAACAACAGTGTATTTTTTCTTTTTCTTTATTTATGATTATGATTTTAAAGGATTTCACCTTTCCAGCAAGGTAGAGCATGTGTGTGTCGGGGTCGTAGAAAGGAAAGATGACCCCTGAAGAACCATCCAGGTTCTCTTCCAGCAAAGGCACAGACAGATCATCCTACAAACACACAAAGACACACACAAAAAAAACGTTTTATTTCAAAAAACACTCAAAATTATTCCCCCCCCCCGCTATGAAAACACTATCATTTAAATCCACTGCCACATAAGAAGCACTCTCCAAGCGCTGAATTAAAAACAGAGAGTGCTCAATCCTTAATCCATGCTTTGCCTTAATCCTCAGCACACGATTCACTCTCACACATCAAAACCCACAGGCCTGCACGCGCCGGCAATTACTACGAACTAACAGGTGTGATCACAGCAACCGGCTGATGACAGAATCACAAAGAGAACAAGTTTGGATGTGGTTTAACACGGAGAGAGATGCCATTCAGATATAGTCAGTGGGTGGGCGGCTTCAAATGATGCTGCATCTCAGCCACTAGATGGCAGAGTTGTGTTTGACTCCACATAACTGGAGAGTAGTGAAGGAAGTGTTCAGAGAAATTATTTAATTAACAAATAAAAGTATTAAATTCAGAAGAAAGTAGAAAAGTGCCATAACCACACTGTTAGCAACAAACATTTATATGTATTTAAATTGGGTTTCTGTGTGAAATTGATGGCAACTGCCAGACATCCATAAGGGGTCACAAGCCAAGACTGAGATTAAATATCTACCAATATATGTGTTTATTCATGTAACAGGCGCTATCTAATACGGCAAACACTCATAAACCACAGTTTATTTAGAGAGCGTGCATCAGCTATGAGAGTCTCATTTATCCTGGAGCGTTTTTAATTTATCTGTGTAATTAATCACAGAGCAAGCAAACAGACTCACATTTTCCAGGTGAACCCTTGAACTTAGGGAACAACATGAGGTCTCTGACCCATGAAGGTGTGTTGGGTTTAAAAGGGTGACCTCTCCAGCAATACTCTTCTACATGCTGATAAGGACATAAAGGCAATGGCTGACCTTTGTTTTCGTCCTAATTCATTGAGGTCCTGGTACTACTGTATGGTACTACTATTGTATTTGACAAGATTGTCCTGTATATATGTACATTCATTCTTTCATTTATCCTCCTTTCCTTCTGAAATGTAAGTGGAGCTGAAATATATATAATGAAAGACATAAGAAAGAGACAAATTTGCACTAGTCTTGCCATAATGCATCTTTTTTTTTTTTTTGTGTAGCATTTGAAAATCAGCATTTTGTCCCAGAAGACTTCTTGCAGCGCTCTCAGCGTTTCCGTGGCGGCTCCTACCTGATCCCACAGAGCTATCTGTCGTTCGTTCCAGCGTGAAGTGCCTGATGTGAGAAGCATCTTCATGTTCCCCAGGACCAACACCTTACTGGCTTTGTGCGTCTTACAGTTGGCTTCCTGAAAATAAGAGCATTAATCAAGCATTACGAACATTTATGTACATCAAAGAACTTTTTATAGTAATATAAAGGGATGTTTATTACAGCACTGTCCTATAATGTCTCTTTTAAGTCTCTAGGAGCTTGTTTGGCAGGCACAGGAGGATGTTAGAGCAGACTAGTGTGAGTTGGCTGGTGACCCAGAGGTCTGTGGAGCTATGCCGTGGGCCAGGCGAGGCTTTAGGTGTCAGATTTGGCTGTGAGGTGCTGGGTGAGTGCCTGGGTGTCCAGGCTGGGAAGGAGAAAAGGAGCAGGGAACCACGACTTACGCAACATTGGCTGCGATGCAACCGTCCGCCGGAGCTAAGACATGTGCATTAATTACAATTTCTTGTGTGTGCTGTTGCTATAGTTTTTATCTTTATGATGCTATAGCTTTTAGTTTTATTGCTGCTGAACAATAAATGATTGCTGTATTTCAATGTTATTTTTTTTTAACCAGACAATAGACAATAAAAAACTTCTGTTCTGTTAATTATTTACTCTTCAAAAGCATTGTGTTAGTTTAAACTATCTACACGTTGATGTTCTTTTACTGTCACATACGTTCTTCAAAGAGATGCCGTTCAACGCCAATTTTTGTATCGAGTAAGTCACTACCTGAAAACACTTCTTGTAATATACTGCGAAAGAAAACTGACACAAAACTAGAAGACTTTTCCTAACCTTAAACTACACCCTACAGTTCAAAGTGTTTCGATCAGGGTTAATTGCTTTTTGCCGAGCCTAGCCTCCACATCATGACTGTATAAACAGATTTACGTGAGTGATGCACACAAACACAGCAGTACCTGCAGCAGGTTTCCTGAGCGCGGCTCCATCAGTCGGACCTTCCTGTCCTTGCAGGTGGTGGCGAGGACGCTGCCGTCCGTGTTGAAAGACATGGACAGGACCACATCTGAGTGGTGCCTGATGGTCCGCACTGGGTTCTTTATCACCTGCTCTGGACAGTCCAGGTTCCAGATCATTACCTGGAGGTGGAAAGACACACACAGGAAGAATGACATCAGACTCAATATAAACTTCTGAAACATGGACTTTGATGAAAGTGAAATGTCACTACAGGGGAGAGGGGACTCGCTGCTGTCTGTGGGTGTGTGAATAGATGGGTTACATGCAAATTTAAACAAATATCAAACATGTGGACAATAAAGGTGCTCTTCTTCAACTGTGTATTTATGGCAGGTTGATTATACAGTTTATTTTCTTTATGTCAGATATCAAACTGGATCAGATCTCTCTCTTTCCTTCTATTTGGTAGCTTGGTTCCCTTCATTAAAAGCTGGAGTGGACTACAAGCAAAGTATTTTATACAAAGAATGATTCATTCACATCATAACGAAGAGCGTTTCAAGCTGTTAAAAGCGGCCAGGCTTAATGAGGGGCTGAGAAGCATGTTATCACAAGTAGTTGCACAAATGGGAATAACGGTGCATACTTTCCTTATCTCAAAGGAATTTGTGCTGTTGCGCTCAGTTGTGTGTACCAAAAGAGAAAGAAGTTATTTGCGCCAGAGAAAGATTTTTTTAACCCTGTTTAAAAAGGGGAGGGAGCATAAATCACACAGAAAATACATATTTATTAATATAGTCAATAGGTGCGAGAAGACGGACACTAAATGCTGCCGTGAACTGCTGTGGGCGTCACGGCTGGCACGGCTCTTCCTCTTCTCACCTCCACAGCCCTGGCCCATCACTTCATGAAGTCGGCTCGCTGTCGGACTCTCAGACTGATAAACTAGCAGCAGCTTTAGATGTTTCAGCTGCAGTTGAATGACCCAAACCCTACTGATCCACTGAGACTGGACACTGAGAGTCAGAATTTAAGGTTTTCAAAGAAACACCTCTGTCACATTCTCTGTTATTAAAGACATGAAGTGCTCACGATGCAGCGTACACTATTTGAATTCTTTAGGGCCGTAACACACCAAGTTGGTGAGCATCCATACCCCAGTTAGATGTGTTCTGCACTGTTGACACTAGTTGGACAACCTGTCCACTGTTGCCATGTAGAATCTAGTTACCAAAGGTCGCCAACGGTGACAACTAGCCGTTGAATAGGCGACAAAAACTGTTTGTGGGAGGGATCACTCTGATTGGCGGTTCAGCTTAGTGAACCAGTACACAAGACAAAACAAAATAGCAAAGTTCAAAGGGTGTAAGTACGCTTTTAACAATCTACATCGTCACGTTACATCCAATAAACAAGTATTTTCACAACAACACTGTCATCTATCAGAATGATCCGGAAGAGGCCACCTCTCTGTGACGGCTTCCTAGCTTCCCTGCCTTCCAGCTAACAGTAGCTTCTGAATAACTTAACACAGACTGCTGCCAGCTGCTGGTGTGAAGAGTTATTTCCTTCCACGCTGGCACACACGGGCCAGCAGGGAAGGAAATAAGGTGCAACTTTTTGGCCCAGACAACGTGAGGAGATGTCACAGTCGGCCCACGTTGCCGTAAATCTTTGATGTGGGTTTGGTGGGTTCATACCTCCACAGATCAAAGCACCAACAATCCTACCCAGTCCTATCTGTGTGTAACTGTGCTGAGTTTGGTTGCCTAGTAATACACAACTTACAGCAGGTCACAGTTCGGCTCTTGTTACCGTACGGTCATTTAGCCATAAAACTCTCCAAGCTTGTGTTGAAAGTAGTGTGTGCGTGTTTGTGTTACCTGGTAGTCGTAGGCTGTGCTGAAGAGGATGTTATTAGCAGTTGGGTGCCACTCAATGAGGCCCACTCTGCGGCTGTGACCCTGGAGCTCCTTCCACGGTACTGTCAGGTTTTTCAGCACACCATGAGGAGGGATTTCCCACACTTTCACCTGCAGACACACACACACGCACAATTTAACAAACGCAAAAATAAGAGATGGTTTGAAAAACAGAAAACAGAGAGATAAGCGACTTTAATATGTGAAGCAGAGACACATTTTATATAGAAGAAGCTAAACTCTTCATTTGTCTTTCTGTCTACAGGCGTTTGTTCTGAGCCTATCTGCCAGGTCAGAGCTGAGGAATGTGAGGAATGACTTGTAGTTCTTCTCGAAGGCTAAACGGCGAGCCAATAAAATGATCTCCCTGCTGCAACATGCTCATATTCCATGAGAAGTAATGACACGTCAGGAAAACCATTTAGAGAATTTGCTACGCGTGTTTGTTCGCGTGTGCACAAACCGTGGTGTCCTCAGAGCAGGAGGCGATGGAGTAGTCGTTGAACGGATTCCATTTGACGTCCAGCACGTTGCCCCTGTGGCCCGACACTCGAGGGTGGTGAGGGTCAATCTTACCCGTCTGATGGAAGAATACACAAAATTACGACACAAAACATATTAACTTGTCAGCATTGTAGTCATTTTCTCATGTCTGCTGAGTATAGGGATGAACAAAATCTGCCTCATAACATAAAAACAATAATTCACCATCGTATGGCAGGTTATACATTGGTCAACTAGGAACTAGACTCGTTCTATGGCCGTGATATGCCAAGTTGGGTACACATAACGCTTGGTGCTCAAATACAGTCCTGAAAACACTGCTGCAAGGCAACTGTGGAAGACACCAGGGCTAAAAGTTTAGCAAGCTAACGACCGGGTGAGTTATGTAAGAAATGCAGAAGAACATAAAACGTTTTCCGTCGTTCATATGGACTTTTCTTGTGAGCACGGTAAACACGACCACATTTGAAGGCAGCAGTAATTACATAGATCTCTCTGGCTCAACTACAAACGATTCCTTTGCTCCACTCATATGGAGATTACTCTTATTGTAGTCAAATTTCATAAAACAGCAAAAGCATTTTATATGGAAAGAGCATCAGCTTCCTGCAGGGTATAGACTGTTAATTAACTCGGCACAAACAAACGTTTCATCGATTTTCAGTCACTTTAAACAGAGCGTCGAGCCTGATCGAACTGGCATGTCAACTGAGCTTAAAATGCGTGACAGTCACGGCCAAAAGCTGCATAATTATGTCACACAAAGCGGCAACAAACCAATATACAGTGCGTGCTGGGGAAAGGAACGAAAAACAAGAACATTCAAAACATTTAGCAACAAAAATAAATAAAAAAAAAAGACATAAAATAATGCATTTCTGCTCCTTCTGCTGGCTGCCCCCTGAATGCCCTTTATGGTCGTATCGTTAAAATCACAGGAGGCGACTGGTGTCTCAACTCAAGCAGACCGGGGTGTATTTATGAGCGGTGTATGTAGAGCAGTCAGAGCGCTCAGGCATTGGTTGACATTGGTTTTAGAGGTCTATAAACTGATAGCAGTCCTAAAAGGTGTTTTGGCTACATGCATGCGGATGAACTATGTTTGTCTCTCCTCCATCTCCTGAGGGAAATCAGGAGTCAAGCTGCTAAATGCTTGCTCGCTGCGTTCACCAGTGAGTTGCTTGACCATCACTTTAGCAGAGCTTCTTTACTGCGAATTTCCGGCTGCTGCGCGTGGAAACGGCATTGAACCAGAAGAAGCGAAAAACAAAACAATGACATAAAAGACACTAAAATGCAGTAAATGAAAAGTATTTAATTGATTTAGCTTTGAAATATTTCAACAGTGTCAGACTCACAATTGGAAGCTAAAAGAAAAATAAAATAAATGCAGCAGAGACAGATTGTCTTTTTTATTCTATGCATTATTCTTACTTCTGGCGCATACGTTACCCATAATGCAACTGTACTGCTTATAGTTCAGTCTGGGATTAAGGTGCATTTTGTTTGTAGTAGCTTATGTTGCCTCGTGCTGATAGACTTAAGCAGAGATGAACAGCAGTCCATAGCTTGCTTCTTTCTAACTCAGCACCACCAGATTTATTTTATATTTTTGTCCACCTTGAGTCTTTAGCCACAACCAACATCAACTCAAGTGACGCCCCCTGAGGACATTTATCAGACTAGGCACGGCTGCTTCTTTGCATACATAAAATATTGATTATCACAGCTTTAAACTCAGACAGACAAGGAAGTGAAGCAAAGTCTTTACAGATCTAACCACGACATGTCAGTCTGAGCAGGTTGGAGCAGGCATCGCATTTAGCAAGAAGTCCAGCCTCGCATGACATTAACATCAAACCACTCAACCCGAGGGGAGGAATTACACCAAACGATCATGACACACGGCCCTCGTATTTGATGATCCTGTGACAAGGAAAAGTTACTCAAGATTTTCTGCCTCAACAAGACGCCCTATTATGATGTTTGTACAAACAGAACCTTCTTTCAACACACCTGCAGGCTACATTAATGTTCAAGGTGAGGTGTGTTTGGAACGAGGGAATGATGTAACCATTATCTCCGCTTCCAGTAACACAAACACATGGAAGAAGGACTTCTGTTCTCATAATTATATGCATGAGCTGCTTAACCTCGCAGAACAATGGCTTTACTGTTCGTCCACACACAGAGGTGGGAGATGAAGGTAGTGGAGGAGGGAGCTCTGAAGTTTCATCTCCTCAAGACAGTGAAAGGAGGGGAAGAGGGGGGGTCAGAAGATGAGTTATGCCATTCCTGAGCTCGTATGCAATTCATACCCTATGCCAGGAGGGAGGGGATAACTCAGACAGAAAGAGAAAGGGGGGGGGCGAAGTAGGGAGAGGTGTTTAGATTGATGAACCACCCCAGACTGGAGATATATAGCGAGACTGTAAATTTAACCAACACACGAGTGAGGGCGTTCATTTGTGAGTTCAGCTTTGTTATTGATAACACCGGTAGATGTGCTAATGCGTATAAATAATGTCTGGACGAGTGTTTGATGGATCACGTTAAAGGAGATTTTAGTGATGGAGATAAGACATAGAAGACTACATGCAATGTTTTGGTTACAGTGGATGAGCTGGTGGCGGGATTCCTTGTATTTCGAGGTTCGTTTTGACTGCAATGGTGCCATGCTATTTATAAGCTGAGAGCAGAGCTGTCTTTTCCAGGTGTACTGCTTGTGCACACAGGAACAAAGACAAAACCACAAGGGATTTTGAACATGCAACCCTGCTTTTTTTTTATGTTCAGTTTATGATTTATCCTGTTGTACGTCTGCAGTAATTTTGTAATAAACACGGAGCTTACAAATCATGCTCCTTCTTCTAAATAGTCAAAAAAACATCTTTTTGAACAGTCTTGATCCAAAGCATTAAAAGCAAATAAAAAATACAACTCATGAATTTTTGTGTGCGTGGTCAGAGGTTTGGAACTTGGGATTTATTCTTCCCTTGTTTGTAACAACAAAAACAGAAAGCAATGTCATCTCCCATCTTTAAAAACACGACACCTGCCTGTCACTACGGTGTGCAGATACTCACATGATGGACCGAGAGCACAAGGAAGGCCCCACCCCCGGCGCACTCGGTGATAACGGCCAGGAAACGAGGGTTGGCGGCACAGAAGTTGTTGTCCTGGACGCTGCGTGTGATTGGCACGCCATCATAGCAGCTCTCCTTGGTGGCGGCCTTACCAAACACGTGGCGGAACTTGGAGCTGCGGTACTGAGGACGCCATGTCATCTGAGAGGAGAGGGAGGAAGGGAGGAAGAGTGAGGTCAGTCAAGGAGAGTCATCCATCTTGCACAGTTATGGTGACTGAGCTTTTTATGGGCGTCACTGCTTCTCCCGCTTTCTCACGAACAAAGGAGAGCACTGTAGGGGACTATCTCCCTCAAAAACCAAAGTAGAAGTTGTGAAAGCAGAATCATTTTAAAGTCATTTATTGTGGCTACATGCCCGAAAGCGTGTTACATCACTTTCAAATTAAATCAAAGCACAACACAAAACCAAATGTGTGCATAGAAAGACTGTGTATTACCGAGCACACCATGTACACATTAGATGGCATTTTAAGTCATTTAAAAACTTAATATATGCATGTGAAATGTTTTTTTTTTAAAGTTTATCTGTTTTAGCATATTGCATCATTTTAGCATGTGTGCCATGCAATGTGGGTTAAAATGAGGGAATTACATGTAGCAAAAAGTCTGGTCAGCTGGGAAACCAACCAGGCAATAAGCTCCTGAGGGCAGTTTAGCCCATTTATTACATGCATCCAATAAAATGTTTGATTAAATAGTAAATCATCTCACTTTCTATCTTTTTCCCTCCAAAAATGTGAATTCAATTTAAGGGATTAAAAATGTTTATGTGATGTTTACACTGAATATTATCACACATCTTAAATCTTAAATAAATTACAAAAAGCATTTGGAACTGCTGTTGGGCTCTGCAAATACACTACAGTGCATGATGGACAATATTATTCTCCAGTATGTCTGCCTCAGGCCAACAGTACACAGTATGCATAAATCATGGTGTTCCACAGGGTAGTATTTTAGTTCCACTTCGATTCTCATTATTTGTTCGGTTGTTTTCATATTATTCTGCTTTTGTTGTGTCCCAGAGAATGTGGTAAAACAATTGCACAGTATATAATCTGTCAGTGCTTGGTTGATACCACATCTGTAAATAAAGTTTAGGTTATTGTTTGGGTCTAGTTTAGTAAAATGTGTTTGTGTGTGTGTGAAGCAGTGCAGCAAGCAGTCAAGCATTTATTTTATGTGGTTGCATCCTACGGTCTATGGCTGCATCCAAGAGATAATATTTGCATGTCTAAAAATAAGTCCATAAGCACCAGCTTATGCAGCGTCCTCAAATCCACGCTAAGTGATTCATTTTTTTAATTAAATGTATTGAAGCAGATACAAAAACATATTGTGGCCACTTTCTGACAGTATTATGGTTTTGATTTAGAAATCTTAAGGATATTTTTGTTTATATATATATAGAATTATGATAACAGTCATATAAGGCTAATCTAAAGCATTATAATCTTTGTTTGGGAAACATTTCTCAAAATATAGGGATGAATTTTCAGTTTATGGACTATTAATAGGATGTCTAGAGTAACTGTTGAAACATGGCCCACGTTAGATCATTTGTTTATGTGTCGTAAATGACAACATCCATAGTCAAAATTATGTTAGTGTTAAAAACGTATGGCCTCCTTTATTTATATTCTTTTCAGGATATTCTGCAAATAATATGAGTCTCTCAAACTAGTATACTACACTTAATGTAAAAATCTTGAGTCTCTTTTTAGCCGCTTCCTTTAAGCCAGTCGATGCATATGTCATTATTGTGAGAGATAAGTGGCTCTGGTCCGTTGGGATGACGGCTGGCCAGCCAGCATGTCTGCTCCGCTACTCTGCTTGGCCCTCTGCCTGCCTGCTGCGTGGTCATTACTTATGAATTAGGGGTGGAGGAGGTTGATGGATGAGAGCGCAAAAAATGGACTTATAGTAGACGCAGGGAGAGCCGACCGATCACACGTCACCTAAAACAGTCCCTGTCACCAAAAACAATGACATCATTCTCCTGATTCATGTTGACTGCCAACTGGCCTCCCGTATGATGGCTAAATAAATACATGGTCCGCATGATGCAGGTGTGGCTGAATGGAAGCTGAGCGAGGAAGTAAAACAGAGGGAGAGCAGTCGGGCGGGGATCATGACTTCATGTCTCGGTTTACTCTTCCTCCTCTCACCTTCTACCCTGAGGCCATGACAGACAGCCTCGTGCTGCCACAAAGGAATGTTTCCCCGCTTGACAAAGAGCTTCTTTAAAGTTCGCAGGTGTTTAAGAGTCAGACACTATCAGTCACACATGGATGTGACTGATAGTGTCGGACTCTGACCGTGCAGGCGGCTGAACCTGCAGCATTGACACGGTTAACTCAGCAGCATGTGCTGCTGGGGAACCAAACACATTCTGCATTGCCTTGGTAAACTAAATACTTAAAAAAAAGACATCGTATTAGTTTTAAAAATGGTGTATCTTCCCTTTGTCTTTGCTGAAGAGTCCCTACAATAAAACATCACACAGAAGCAGGGCTGCAGTGACATGTTATTTTACTTTTGTACAGCTAAATGTGCCAAATCAGCCAATTTGGAGAGCTCACATAAACAAGAACCGTATATTCGCTTTTGATTCAACTGATTCAACTGTTTGTGTCTAAACAAAAATCCTTACAACAGTTTCACAGAACCCAAGGATGCATCTCCATATTGTAGGACGTCTATGTATTTGATGATAGGATTTTTTTAAAACATATTTGAGAAGTTGGAACAAGCAAATGATTGACAATTGGTTTGATGCTACAACCAGTCTGAGCTAGCATTTCTGTGGAACTCCACTTTACCACTGTGGAAGTTTCACAACAACAACAACATGCTTAAACCTGCAGTACTAATACTGATGTTTGGGAGATTTAATGTTGATTTTTGCTGCACTTTGCTTTTAAATCAGCAAGTACTCACTAAAATGACAAATATACACCGACCAGCCACAACATTATAGCCACTGACAGGTGAAGTAAATAACATTGACCGTCTTGTGACAATACAATGTTCTGCTGGGAAACTTTTGGACCTGGCATTCATGTGGATGTTGCTTAGACATGTACCACCTCGACCAGACCAGTCCCCCCCACCTCATAGCAATGACACTCCTTGATGGCAGCAGCCATCCCCAGCAAGATGCAGCCTGACACAAGAACACACAAACGGTTTAGGAACAACTAAAAAAAACATGAAAAACAGCACAAGGTGTTGACCTGGCCTCCAAACTCAATAGATGCCAAACTGATCAAGTATCTGTGTGATGATCCACAGAGGCCCCTCTCCTCGACCCATAGGACATATTGTAAAGCTCCCCACTAACAACATCATGTTGCCAGACACCACGGGACACCCTCAGAAGGTCCATGTCCCTTCTCTGATGAGTCACAACTGTTTACGAGGCACAAGGAAGACCTACACAAGATTAGGAAGGCGGTTATGCCTGATCTGTGTATAAACCACATAGTGCCAGCCCATTCAGTAAATTTCACTGGATAAATAAAGACGCTGAAGTGATTGTAAAGATGCAGCTGTTTCCATTTTCAGCTCCACATAACGGATAAAAATGCCTCAACCTATTTAGCAATTGTGAAAAGAGCTGCAAGCTAATTTTTCTTCTTCCATCACATTTTGTGTCAATCATTTCATCAATGGCCTGTTGTTGTATGTACCAAATATATTGAATAATTCACCTCTTTAACTATGCTCCGCACCTATTGATCTACATTCCCACAGTGCGTCACTTGTTATTCTATTGATGTCAACTAAAACTTATCTGGTGCCTTTAAACACTCATCTGTTCCGCAATGTTTTGTCACCCAAAACACATTCATGGTGATTATCAGCCTTTAGCATCTACTCAAACATGTCAAACTACAAACACGGCTGACGCCCATGAAGGTATGAGAGGAATCAGCGTGAAACGTCACTCGCAGGAATTAACTGCTACCTGCTTTAAATTTCTATTTGAAACCAGTGTTGTGAATGATTCTTGTTAAGGGACTGAATGCAACGATCTGGAAGCTACACGCAATTACTAACTAGAGCACATCTGGGCTGCTATAATCAGCATTCATGTATTGCTGAGGCTTACAAGACCAGAGGGAGAAGCTTCCAGGGCCGACGGCTAAGACGTCTTGTCACATCTAAAGCAGGTTGTAATCAGGCCAGTGGCAGCTTCCTCCTTTCAGCTGCGTCTTGCAGCAGGTACACAGCAGGCTGCCTGGTGGGCGGCCTGTCTTGGCTCCTCGCAAAACCGATGACGAAAACATTAGTCCTGCTATTTTTACTCTGGCTTCTCGCTGATCAAAAGACAGCCAGGCATGTTCACTGACAGCGGAAAATGGTTATATTCACAAAGACGTCTTTGATTCTTTGCTAAATAAAAAGAGGAGGTGCAGTCATTTTTGTCAGTGGGAAATTTATTTCGGTCCATGACCAGTGAGTCACAGCGGCAGCCGCATAAAGGGGGCAGTAAAAACAGCCATAAAACTAAACTGAAAACACAGATATGACTTTAAAAAAAAAAAAAAAAAAGATATATTGTACATCTGGTTTGCTCTGCCAGAGAGCTTGTGTGGGTCTGTACTTGTATGTGGATAGCATGCATATTCACCTATTCCTCACCTTGAGGCTGTCTTTTAAGAACCTCATAACTCATAATCACATATACTAGCAGCCACTCCTCTCTTTGGCTTGCAAACGCTCACGGCAAGGAGAAGGTTCAAAGTTTAGTTATTGGTGTCAGGGTGTCGATGACGTAAGCAGCATAAGGCCTACAGCTAAGATGTTGGAGGCGCAAAATCTCAACCTGTTGTCTGCAAGAACCCTTACCCAAAACATATCGACCTCACGACCCCGAACCTAATCCCCACGCCCACCGCCTATAAAACCGAGAGTGAATGAGCCCTGCTTTCTCCGAGTGAAGATGTCATGTTTTGTAAACGCTCGGAGGGAAATTCAAGACCTGGACTGTACAGGTGTGAGCGCGTGTCACGACGGCGAGCGTGTACACGTATTCATTGTGTGCGTCTGAGTGAGCAAGAGACGCCTCCCTTTGTTTAGACTGTCTGATATCATACACAGATGACAGCTTACAACCTCTGTCATGTAATAGGATAACAGACGCACTGGTAATCCAATAGCACTGCCATAGAGCGCACATGCCAGCGAGTATGAAAGGATAAGACAGGATAGGCCTGCGTTTGTCTGTGCATTGGATTCACTCCGTTTACCTGGAAATGCTTCACAGGTACTTTCACAGTTACTCATAAACCTTTGAAGTATAGTTTCTGTTTTGTCAGAACTCTGCCTGACTTATCAGCGTGTAATTAATCCAAGTTTGTACAAACTGGCTAACAATAGCCCTTTACTCTGGCTCACTGTTTTATAGGTGTATGAATTCATGAAGAGACAAAAGGAAATTAATGATTAACTTGTACTGAAGTCTGCAGGGCTGGGCGTGGACGACCTGAGTAAGGTTCATTTTAGCTTCACAATAGGATTTCCATAATTTTTTGATCAAAATATTGACAGAAACGGGGCTGTTGTTGAGGTGCAAGGAGCTTCCACTAGATCCGTCTCTTTTCAGGTATTTGTTTTAGTCTCATCACAACTGAGACCAACAAGATCAGACCAGAACCCACCAACAACACAGCATTATTACATGTTTTTTCTATACATAAGTGTATGAAGATGTAATTAAAGTGCCAGTATGGAAGATTTTCAATTAAATAAAGGTATCACTGAATGAGGTAATACATGAGTAAATGACAAGGTGACTCGGCCTATGACCCACTACTGAAATATTGTAGTGCAATATTTATATATTTTCATTCACTATTAAGCTTGTGTCTGTGGTTACAGTCATGGAAATAAATGCTAGAGAAAGCTACAGGTGATATAATCTCTATAAACAGACATCTGAGATCAAAAGTGTCACTGAACATATCCTACAGCTACAGTTTCATATTAAAAGCATTTAATGCAACTGGCAAAACACAAGCTGACCTTTAGGAAGAAGCAGTCACAGCGGATGTGATGTGTTTTGTCCCCGAGCTACCTTTAAACTTTCTGAGAGTCAAGGAGTAATGGAACAAGAAGGAGCAGCCACAGTGAGCTGTTAGATGAAGAGCTGCAGACCTCCCACTTCTCAGTAAGGTAACCAGCTCCTTTTTTTATACCCTGCTGTTCAAAAAGCCCATTATTTGGCTCTTTCTCTTTTCTTCTTCTCTTTCAATACTTTTTTTTCCACTGTTCCCAGATTTCTCTGACCTGCACTTTAAAGTGTACTTTCCATTTTCACCAACAACCACTTCAAAGTAAAACTTTAATTATTAACAATTTACATCTTATTTTGAAGTTCTGGCCATCACTTCTATGGGCAATTATATCTTAAGCGTATATAGTGAGTTTACTACTTAAAGAAACACATCCCATGATCAAACTGATGTGATTATATAGACACAGATTTTGGAGGTAGAACATAGTAATCTCCCACCATGCACAGTAAAACTGTACGTGTGCACAACTATGGAAAGTCAGACAGCAAAGCTAGTCTGTTTCAGATGTTTGTTGACAAACTGTTAATGAATTCATTATTTTCCTTCGTCTTTCAAAAAAGTTTGGGCTTTGATGTAAAATCAAGGATTTCAATACCATTAATGACGGCAGAATAAAAATAAACTACAGTTCCATGGCAGGAACAAATACAAACCAGAAAACTAAAACAAAACGTATTGAATTGTCCATAGTGAGCAGGTATCCCATTAACACCAGTTTATCCTTGAGTTTTCCATTAGTTCTTTACTGGAGAGTGAAGAGAGAGTGCACAGCTCCTGCTCTGCAAGTCCATTAGCTACTGAAGGACATACATATGCAAGCTGCAAAAACAACAAGATACAAATCATATGAGCACTTACACTCAGGGAGCTCAGCTGTAAGCTGACACGGGGCACGAGACAACACACTCATACTCGGACCAACAGTAAGGCTGTGCTAAGAGAAATGTCTTTCGGATTCATTTTCAGCATCCCAAAAATTCCAGTATTGCAGTGTGTTGGAATACAAACGCGTCACACAATACAGGATATAAAACAGTTTACAACTAGAGTTGATAAAAATCTGGCTTACATTTATCCTATTGGCAATTTTTAAACTGACACACTTCGCTCAGTGCCAGCAGCTCTGTCTTCCACCAGTTAGCAGAGAAGCCAGTGGATGCTCATGTGTTTCATAAACCTTGACATGAGAAACAGGATAGCAGGCTTAATGAAAAGACCTCAAACAGACTGCAATTCAAACCACAAGGAGCACATTTCAGCGCATGGTAGTGTTTTGAAGGGTGGACGCCACCATAAATAGTCATCTGTGGTTAAAGATGACTTGACTGGGGCGCTGGTTGATGATGTCATGTTTTTACTGTTGTGGAACAGTTTCAGTTCCATATTGATGTTTTTTTCCTTTTTTTCCAAGCAAAAAATAGAAGATATTTCCACGCTTATGGCAGCGAATGAGAGGCTACTAGTCCAAGATTTGGGCCACGGGATAATTAACTCTGCTGTGGATAAATGTGTTTCTCTTCAGGGATGTCTTTTTAATATACATCCATTCCAGTCCAGCAACAAGCTGGACTGAGAGAGAGATTTTTGATTCATCCTGTTCAAGCCTGTCTCATGGGCACGCACACATACTCCTGAGTTTGAAAACTCAAGGTAAAAAGTGAGCTCCCACGCACAATCTCTCTCTCACACACACACACACACACACACACACACACACCCACACACAGACACACACACGCCACATGCACAGTCTAAAGAGTAACAGATCGATAACAGACTGTCAAACTGCAGAGATAGGTCAATGGGAGCAGCTTATGAAAGAAGCGGACAGAGAAACAACACGGAAGAGAGTTTCCAGTTGTCCAGGAGGGAGTGGGAGAGAGGCAAAGTGGGAGTTCAGCAGCACTCACCCTGTCGAGTGAGTCGTCACTGACAGAAGCAGCAGCAGCAGCAGCAGCAGCAGCAGTAAGTCCTTGACTGAGAAAAAGTTACTCTCTGTCTTGAGTGACAAGCCACAGCAACAGAAGTAAAAAAAAAAAAAATAATAAAAAATAAAAATAAAAACACTTCAATCACTCGTCATGGATCAATGCGGCTTCTGTGCGTCTTCACACATCCACACAAGCTGAGGCCAGGTCTAAAATCTCACCGCCCCGTCCGAGCTCGTCTTTGATGTGCACGGTCCGCGCTGGCAGTCAGTCAGAGGAGACGAGTGGGTGGGTGGGTGTGTGTGTGTGCAGCATGAAGCCGAGAGCGTGTGTGAACAAGCAGGGAGAGGGCGCAGGAGTGTGTACACTCCCCGAGAGGGAGGTGACTACAAGGAGAGAGAGAGAGAGAGACAGAGAGAGAGAGAGAAGGGGGGAGAGAGAGAGAAGCAGGTAATCGCACTCCCTCCCTCTCCCTCTCCTCGAGTGCCACTCCCTCCTGTCACTCCTCCACAGAGTTTGCTCAATCAGGATTTCTCAATTGATCTTTGGAGGAAGAGGAAATGAGAAGAGGAGGAGAGCCATACTTCAGACCCTCTTCTGCATCCTGATTGCTCAATAAACACATCTTACTCAACTGCAAATTCAATTAAATAAATCCCTGGTACTTCAATCTCATCTGTATGTGGAAATGTGTAAAAATCTGAATGAAGAAGTTCCCAGAAATTCAATTCAAAGTCGGCTTTTGAAAATAAACTAAACAGGAAATAAAATCAGGAGAAAACACAACAAGTCAGTGTTTCTACTCCGCAGTAATACGCTCCCACAACTTTAATGAACACAAGAGCAGGAGAGACGTTGCGTTCATCAAAATACGCAGGAAAATAGGTCATCCTCACGGCCCGGGGGTTTGGAGGGGTTCTCCGCTGATGAAACATTATGCTGTAGTTTCCACATAACGTACCAGTAAACTTTAATATAAAGCAGCAACTAGCACTTAGCGTCACTGTCATGTGATCACATTTAAATTTAGCCCGTGAAATCTGAAAGTGACAGGCTTCAGATTGTTTGATTTGTCCCAGCTCAACCGAGAACTGAAAGATATGAAAAGTTACAGTAAAATGTCCTGACCTATTAATACATTAATTGAAGAGTTGTAGAGACCAATACGTGCCAAAATGATCATTCCAAAAAAGACACTACGTTTCCCACAATGCAACTCAATAACATCTTCTCTCCCCAAGTGTGATATAAATGGTATAATCGTTGGAGTTCTCCTGAGAGCAGGACAGATTGTCTCCCCTACAAACGTGATCTGACAACTCAAATTTAAAAAAACCTTCACGTAAAGAGCATGAAGACGTTCAGTCAAATTATTGGACTGGCTGCACTGTTTGGCAGAACGCCCAGCGGCTAGAAAACCCACTAAACCACACACGCACATGGCTTTAGCTGGGCAGCGCTGGCAGTCACTCCACGTCAAACCCAACCATTACGTAACAACGGCATTAGCAATAAAGGCTAGGCTAGCGGGTCGATATGTGGACAGGGTGAAAAAAAAGAAAAGAAAAAAGCTGGACACGGACAACTGGCCTTCACGCGGTCAAGCCGAGGGGATGATCAATCAGTTACTGCACAAACGTGAGCTCCTGCACGCCATCTTTACACAGGCGTATTCAGATTAATGTGCCTGCACAGTGTTCATTTCATTTAAAGATGGTTCAATGCACCACTTTTTAATCACAGCGGTATTTTAATCCTTAGCTGTCGTGTGAGGTTTTAGATTGAGGTTGCACGAATGAACAGGTGAAGGTTACAATGCTATATACTCACATCTGCATATTAGTGCAGGTGTGTTGATGCAAGATTGGTGTTACAGTTTGCACTTTGAAGGTAGAGCTCATTTAAACTTCCTGTGACGTCGCTTTAGACAGAACGGACCCATATTTTGGAAACTCATGAAATGTTTTGCATGTGGAATCTGTGAAGTGAGCGTAGATAAGTAATTACATAAAGTAGCTCCGGTGAAGTGGGAGATTAAAGGAGTAATGAAGCATGACAAATGTATACTAAAACAACAGTAAAGAAAGTAGAGTAGGTATTTATGGACTCATGCAAACAATACTCATTTACGACAAGCCAGGAACTCAGCTCCCCAAATACACAACAAAGTCCAACGGTCACAGAGAGTTTATGCGATAAGAGACCGAGCACACAAAGTGGTGAAGAGGCTGGGATGGGAAGCCATTACGCAATAATTATTTAAAATCGGCGAGAACGAACATCCAGAACACACTAACATCAAGAGATGAAGGAAACAACTTGAGGATGGTATAGTCCAACTAGATTCAGTTCAATGTACGAATGAGTCTGTCAAACACGTGTCAAAGGTCTAAAGCATGTCTCTTGTCACAGCACACAATCTGATTCTCTGGTCATTCGCCGGAAGCCGATCCATTTGTTGTTATTCGCTGTAGTTCTTTCATTCAGCCCTTGGCTCTGGATTCAACCCTGGTGTTTTCAGAGTGTGTGTGTGTGTGTGTGACAATTATCAATAAGGACAGGGCACGAGTCCTAAAAGCTTGTGACTCTTTCCAAAGAGCTTCAACAAGAGGCTTGCTCTCTAATCAAAGATCCCACAGTTGCAGGCTAATAGGTAGCTACTGTGAGAAAATAGGCCAGACCCTTTGACACCACAGACACTCAATGACCTTCCCTCCTTCACTATGTCATTGTTGACTAGCCGCATGACTGTGTTTTGACTGTAAAACATCTGGTTTCTGTGTTTGAGTCTGGTGCCTTCACTTCTGGAGCAAGGTGTAGGTTGTGTTTTTTTTTTTTTTTCGTACAATTGTTTTTTAAGACTTCAGGAGTTCACCAACAGAGCAAACAGCGCAGTCTCATTCAAATATACACTTAACTGAACAGGTGCAGTCAATAGCAGAATAACTCATGTGCAGCTATTGAAGACCAGTGTACACAGAAACCTACATTAAAGACAGATTAATTTACCCGAGCCAGTCTGAAAGCAAACACAAGCCAAAATGACCGGTTAGGGCAACACCTTCCTTCCATCGTTTCATACGATACCATTTTAAGCAGCACTGAGCATGAGGGAAACAAACCAAAGCCTTTCTAGTTTATCATACATTTGCATGTTGTCTTAAGCTCTGGTTATGCTGCTTTAGTATTCAAAGGAAGAGACATATCTGCACGGAAACAAACAAGACAATATAGCAACACATCCACTATTAAAATTTTACAAAATGTATTTTCTTTTGATCAACTAATCAATTAATTAAGAAATAGTAGAGATATAACAATATATCCCAAGATTTTGCCAACCAACAGGTCCATACTGTTTGTGCAATCTACATTGAAGTTTCTGTGCAGCTGGCTGAGGGGAAACAGTGAACACTTAATATTTATGTCCTAATCCAACAGAAGACATATGGGTGTTTGAAGCCAGTAACACCATGTGTACAGACCTTCACAGTGTCTGTACCTGGAAAAATCTGTCCGTGCAGATTCAAATCTGCCTGGAATAGAACAGAAGAAGAAGAGACAATGACTAAAAGGCAGATTAGGCTTTATGCGTCAATTTGACGCCGTAGCTACGGCGACAGCGCAGAGCATGCTCAGACCCTGACGCCGTAGCCTGACGTGCACCTCCCCAGAAATGTAACTACACGCCGTAGCGATGCAAACCGCGAGAGCTGTGATTGGTCCGCTTGGTAGCAGCGTGTTTCCGCTTTAGTATTTCCGGCTGCTTCTCTACCTCTCAAATTGATTGTTTTGGATCAATAAAGATGGAACACATCGAGGAAAGGTTAGGTCAGTCGTCACTTTTGAAAGTGAAGCAGGAAGTTGAAACAAAAATGAACCCGACTGGCAAAAAAGACACAGCGCCGTCTAGCGTCAGAGCGAGCCAGACTGACGAGCGCACAAGTACAAATGGCTCGCCCCGGCGTAGGCTACATGTGTAGGTTGCGCCGCCTTTGAGATGGACCAAGTCAAGATTTTTCACATTTTCATTGTTGCTGCTACGTGGATCCTGGCTTTCTTCAACTTTTTTTGAACAACTACTTGCTCTGATGCCACCATGTTTCTGTGCCTTTCTCAAATTCATCACATCACCTGATGATTACCCCAGGTGGGGCAAACACGTGCAGAAAGAATGAACTTATTCCACAGCAGATTATGAAAGATAGATAGATAGATAGATAGAAATGGTCATATAAAGCATTTACATATGGTAACGGATAATTACGTCACCCTTCTCAAGTGGAAAATTCCCTATTGGGCTAGCCTGTTAAGACTGAGGCGATCTCACTCTGATTGGGCTATTATTTCCATTATTATCAGAACAGCCTACAAGTGGCAAGTGTCCATTTGCATACCACATACAACGATGAAACTGTGACTCCCAACAGAGCTAATCCGTGGTACTTTAGTAAGTGAAAACCCCATCGCTCTGAAAGCTGTAACCCGACGTATGACTTGATGAATGAATTGTGAATCTTCGGTGTCCCTGAACACACCACTAATTGCTTGTGTGTTCTTTGAGAGCAGCTGTTGCTTGAAAGGAAGTATGGTGACAATTTAGGAAATGAGTGTATCTTTACAGAAAGAAAGAAAGTAAGTAAGAAAGATTAAGGGATCACTGTTTCCAAAAAAAAAAAAAAAAGTGGGACATCGTGTAAATAAAAACAGAAAGTCATGATTGGAAAGTCATGAAATTGATGCCAGCAGCACTTTTCCAAAAGGCTGGGATGGGAGCTTGATTAGAAGTTTGAGACCAACGTTGACTTAATCTGATTCACAAAAAAATATAATCAAGGGCAGTCAGATCCCTTTAAGGTTGTAAGGACTCAAGTCAGCAACATTTACTCAGGAAGCCAAACAGCATGTTGTTTGAACGAAGGACTGAGTTTTGTAAGGTAAGAGAGGAAAAACAGGTGGTGCTCATCAAGCAAATATTCAAGTGTTCTCAGGTTCAGGAGGAGAGCCGAGTGTCTGGCTGTCAGTGCAACAGAAACACATCAGTTCATTTTATTGTTCAAATGCTTTTTTGTGAGTCTGACGGATGAAAACAATGGGAAAGGAATGTTACAGGTTTTAAATTCACTTGGTCACAGTAACACCACATTCCTAGGTAATTTGATCTACAAACATTTTCTAAATCTAATTTCCAGAAAGAAAACTACACCGATCAGGCATAACATTATGAATGTTGTTAGTGGGGGCCTTTGGGTCCTATGGGTTGAAGGGAGGGGATCATCCCACAGATACTTGATCTGTTTGGGATCTAGTGAATTTGGAGGTCAGGTCAACACCTTGTGCTGTTTTACATGTTTTTTTGAGTTGTTCCTAAACCGTTTTTGTGTGTGTGTGTGTGTCAGGCTGCATCCTGCTCTGGGGAAGGCTGCTGCCATCAAGGAGTGTCATTGCTATGGGGTGGGAGTGTCTGGTCTGGTCTAGGTGGGTGCTACATGTCTAAGTAACATCCACATGAAAGCCAGGTCCAAAAGTTTCCCAGCAGAACACTGCATTGTCACAAGATGGCCAATGTTATTTACTTCCCCTGTCAGTGGTTTTAATGTTGTGGCTGATCAGTGTATATCCCTCTACATGTATTAAAACTATATATTATTTGATGAGAGCTGTTCTTTGTGCGGTGACTTCACAGCTGCAACTAAAAATAAACATCCAACTGTGAGAACGACGTGCTACAAAGAAGCACGCAAGACTCAGCATGAATAACCAAGTTTCTGATCACAATCTGCTGGTGTCTCAACAGACAGGTGTGACCAAGTAGGCAGATAAAATCGCTGGATTATGAATCTTTGCCTCCGCAGCCTAAACCTGGGAAACACCTACATATTTCAAAGTCTATTTCCAGCTGCTCCATGAGGCAGCCTCTCCTAAATTTATTCTCTCAGTAGTTTCTTCTTGTTAGACAAATACATTTTCAGGAAGCAGTCCAGAGAGAGACGGGTCAGAGGTGACGGCCTGCTGATTTGTGATCCATTCAAGCTGATCAGAGACAGACAGGAGGTGATGAGAGGAACAAAGAGTTTGGCAAAATGTCCAATAGTCATTTAAAAACTTTCCAGCTGATGTCTCCAGATAAAGCGACACATTTCATCATACGGATGTCTAAAGAACACCGGGCGATGGTGAGCTCACCTCTATTCCGCTTAAATCCACATGACTCAGGCGGTTGCATGTCTGTGCAAGCGCACCTCACCTCTCGTCTGATTCACTTCAATATCTGCATTAACACAGCTGTTTGAAACAATGCCCACTCAGTGATATCACAGCTTCTTACCTGCTTACATCAACTTTGGCAGAGAATCGCGGTGCGCGAAGCCAATCAACCCTGGCCTCACATCAGAGAGGAGCTCAAAAAATACACTTTACTCACTCTGAAGATCACAGGAAAGTTACAAATCCGTTATATACCAAGTGGTTTAAGCGCACCTCTCAGTTTTCACACATGCGGGATAAGTATGATGATTATAGACGTGAAGAATGCATTAGTTCACACACAGATACGGTACACACAAATGCCTGCCGTCCAAGTGTACAATAACAAACATCTGGAGAGTCTGACAAGCTGGATACCAAATCACTTTGCTTATTAACTTACAGAAAGAGGCCTCAAGACTCACAACTGTAACGATCGCACCACAGCAGGTACACACTTAGCAGTTGAATATGTCAAAAGTACTGAAGTAACTACACATTATAAGCAGTGCCTTCTCTTACATGTCATGTTGTTTCAAGGACATGCTGATTTATAGTTTCCTGGATACGACCGAGTAATTTGAATTTGAATGTTTAGCAGCCATAGCCGTCACACCTTGTTCATTCACTGACTACTCCCTAACAGACATTCAGTTGTTAACTCAATGAGCAATAAATTTGTTCATTCATTCATCTTCTGTAACCGCTTGTCCTATAAAGGGACACAAGGGGGTTGGAGGCAGGGTACACCCTGGACAGTCTAACTAGCATGTCTTTGGACAGTGGGAGGAAGCTGGAGTACCTGGAGAGAACCCACATAGACACAGGGAGAACATGCAAACTCCACACAGAAAGGACCCAGTCGGCTCATGGATTCAAACCCGGAACCTTCTTGCTGTAAGGCATCAGTGGTGCAATAAATTCAAATTTTGTAAACAACTAATCATCATTTTCACCATCGACATCGGCGCTGGTGCAGAGCTACAAACAGTGGCGCTTAAAAGTATCTGCAACCCTAAGAATTTTCTACATTTCTGCATAAAAATGACTCAAAACATTTCCACTCGAGTCCTGACAGTAGACGAAGAAGAAAACCCAAAGCAGGGCACTGAACGCCACCTGAGTCTCATTATATTGGTTGGAAACACTTCTGAACAGATGGACTCTAAACTGGCCTTGAAAATACCAGAGATGCATTGACTTTTGCACCTCACAGATATGTAATATTGGCTCGTTTTCCTGAATAAACAAATACCAGAGCATAATATGTCATTTAGTTCTCTTCTTGCAGGAAAAATCTGCTGATGTTAATAAAAGTCATGGCCTTTATAAGAAGTTAGCTGGGGAAGCTAAAGTTAGGAGTGAGAGCAGATAAACTGTTAAAATCCCCTCAACACTGTCTTGTGTGCAGAGACTACTTTATTAATCATTACATTTCGCTGCCGCCGTATCTACAATGTTCATATTAATGACCCGATCTCTTGGTATTTATGACCTCGTACGGAAAGTCAAAATAATGATAAGGTCCGAGTTCATGAGTTGTAACGTATTTGCAGACGTTTTTTGAAATTACGCAAATGGATGTTAAGTTTATGATTTGTAACTTGGTCACAGGACGTTTTCCTCATAGCTAAATGTCTGAGGAAAATACTGATATTCCCAATGGTCTCATCCTTTCATTATGACTTTCCATTAAGTTCTTTAGTTTGTTAAATAGTCGCCTAGCCGTGGTACTGTGGTGACTTAAGGCTGATGTTACTTTTAAACGTCGAGCCTTTTCTGCACACAACTTCCCTGCATTTCCATATCCAATTTAAATAAAATAAAACAAAAGAAAGCTCAGCTAAGTAAGCTAGATCTCAACTCCGTGTGGACCAGTTGTATTACACAATTGTGGGATGAAATAAAAATAAAAACCTCAGGAGGTAATTATAATTCTGGATCATGTCACATTGCAGCACAGAGAGCGCTGTGTTTCTGAGGTCGTAGCCTCAAGAGGGTTGCTGTTATCTTGTATTAATTACAACTAAGCGAAGCTGCTTTGAGCACAGCGACTCGCCCTTCACAACAAAAGCTCAGATGCAGTTAAAAATACTCAGCATCAAAGAGAAACAGGATGAGGGGGAAATATGCAAGAGCGCGAAACAAGGCTGTTCTAAAATTAGCACGGGAGGCATCTTTTATTGCAGAAATTATTATTTGTTAAATATATACATAATAAATGTTGAATGACAAAATGGCTGCGGGGTTATTAATTATTCAGCAAAGCCAATGAGCTTGTCCCCCGGAGCAGACCAAGCAAGTTAAAGGGATCCTTATCGTCTAAATGAATACGTCTGTAATGGAGAGCCTCGGCTGCTGAAGGCCACCCATCCGCTCTATCCATAGTGACTGTAGTCAAGGTGAGTTTCACTTTCTGTGTCTCGAAGGGATTAGCTTGCCTTTATATAGCCTCGGCCTCTCTCCATAAACAATACACTGACGGCGCACTGCTGCTGTGCACACCCCGCCATCGGGCTATGGGAGGCCACTGCTAATCAGATCAGGCCCATTAGCTAACTGCATTAGCGTGTTGTGATATTCGACATGGAGAAAGTGCAGCTCGGCAGCGTGCTAAGGTCAGAGCATTTGTGACATGGGGAGACACACACTCCAGATGAGAATATCTTCAGCAGTGCACTTTCATATTAGCCCTTTATTATTTGCACTTACTCACTGACATCTATACCTCACATAGGCCTTTCACTGGCAGCAGCCTTGCTAGCAGCAGTTTGGCACAGCACTGATCTGAGCTAAATGCTAACACGCTAACATTTAAGTCAAATACAACATTTCACATCTTAATCTGAGCATGTTATGGTAACATTCACATGGTAGCACTAAAAACAAAGTGCAGTGGACGCTCATCTGGAACAACGTAGCTTTACATGTGTATAAGAGTTATGCAATAAATTCGACAAATAGAGATTTCTAAATTTTGATTATATAGGTATTTCAAAGAAGACAAAAGTATTCACAGTCCATGAATGCTTGTTCCTTCTTTCTAGTCAGTGGATCACCTAAAACCTCTGTGGTGCAGTAATGTCTGCACAAAACTCAATTTCCATTGTCAAATACAAAAAGCTGCATGGACTTATTGTAACACAGAGCAAGCTGCTTTGACCCTTCACATACAACAAAGTGATCTTGTATATATATATATATATATATACAGTGGGGAAAATAAGTATTTGATACACGGCTGATTTTGCAAGTTCCCCCCTTATAAAGAATGGAGAGGTCTGTAATTTTCATCATAGGTACACTTCAACTGTGAGAGACAAAATCTAAAACAAAAATCCAGAAAATCACATTGTATGATTTTTAAATAATTATTTTGCATTATATTGCATGAAATAAGTATTTGATACACTAGAAAAACAGAACTTAATATTTAGTACAGATCCAATTACAGAGATCAAACGTTTCCTACAGTTCGAGTGGAGTTTATACCAAAAAGTTCACTTTTGGTCTCATCTGACCACATGACCTTCTCCCATGCCTCCTCTGGATCATCCAGATGGTCACTGGCAAACTTCAGATGGGCCTGGACATGTGCTGACTTGAGCAGGGGGACCTTGCGTGTGCTGCAGGATTTTAATCCATGACGGCGTAGTGTGTTACTAATGGTAACCATTGAGACTTTGGTTGGTAACCATTGAGACTTTGGTCCCAGCTCTCTTCATGTCATAGACCAGGTCCTCCTTTGTAGTTCTGGGCTGATCCCTTACCTTCCTCATGATCATTGACACTCCACGAGGCGAGATCTTGCATGGAGTCCCATCCGAGGGAGACTGACAGTCATCTTTAGTCCCTTCCATTTTCTAATAATTGCACCAACAGTTGTTGCCTTCTCACCAAGCTGCTTGCCTATTGTCCTGTAGCCTATCCCAGCCTTGTGCAGGTCTACAATTGTGTCTCTGGTGTCCTTAGACAGCTTTATGGTCTTGGCCATGGTGGAGAGGTTGGAGTGTGATCGATTGTGTGTGTGGACAGGTGTCTTTTATACAGATAACGAGTTCAAACTGGTGCAATTAATACAGGTAATGAGTGGAGGATAGGAGGGCTTCTTAAAGACCAACTAACAGGTCTGTGAGAGCCAGAATCGTTGCTGGTTGGTAGGTGATCAAATACTTATTTCATGCAATAAAATACAAATTAATTATTTAAAAATCATACAGTGTGATTTTCAGGATTTTTATTTTAGATTCTGTCTCTCACAGTTGAAGTGTACCTATGATGAAAATTACAGACCTCTCCATTCTTTATAAGAGGGGAAACTTGCAAAACCAGCGGTCTATCAAATAATTATTTTCCCCACTGTATATATCACTCTAGTGTGAGGCACTTCTGCTAATCAACTTGTAAATGTATCAGCGAAAAGCACTTGTTGAGTCTAATGTGCAATGTACACATTTGCACTTACCGCGTCAGAGAGCGAGTCTACATTTGGTCTGACAGCATTTTTCATGAGGTACAACCATTAAAGCTACTTTAGACCTCGGGAATCAATATGGGGAACGCACACATCAGTGCAGGAGGCATCCACTTGGCTTCATAAATAATGAATCAAGACTCTGCTGACCCATCTGCCTTAAGACCCGCTGCTGACTGCGTAAATAACAGGAGCGCCCGTTGACGCTAATCAACCGAGGGGAGTAAAACAATAAAATCAGTCTGAAAATATGAGATGTTTGTTATGGACACCTGATCAGATTAGAACAGTAAAAATATATTAACTTTGTTGAAGGCTTGTGACTTTTGTTCCATTCTGGTCTTAACTACTGTTTACATGCACACATACTGCGTGTTAGAGGATCAGCCTGGTGATATGAAACATTTTTCTATTCTTATGTCAACACATACAGTATTGTCTGTGTTGACAGCGTGCGATTCAGCTCATCACATTACTGGCATATGGAGTATGTGTTAATCCGCACCTGAAAATAGTCTTCAACAAACACAAAGTTTGTTCCTGTTTCACTAAAATCGAAAACACTAAGCTGTTTATTATTTAATCAAATTTAGCAAGAAACATTTGATTAAACAAAAATGACACCTAAATCCTTTAAACATATTACTTTTTTACTTTTTTATTACTTTTTATTAAAAAAAAGCGGTGATTAGAGGATACAGTCACATTTAAGGTAGTCGTGTTCACCGTGTCCTCTTTCACATGGCCTTCAGTGTGTCACCTCCTCACGGCATGAAAAACTTGTGCAAGAGCAGTGCACACAGACCCACAGACACTCTCTCTATTTTCTAAAGTAATCCCCTCCCTGTTGGCCCCACGTGGGAGCAGCAGCAGATAATCCTCAAACAGTCGGACAGCTGTCATGTCAGAAACGTGCAGGACGACCTGCTGCGACTGATGTGACTGACAGTGATGTAACAGAAAAAAAAGAGGAAGCTCAGACTGAAAATGTGAGCAGGTCTTTTTTAAAGCTATTGTTTAAAAATAAAATAAAATAATCATTATGCCTGGCTGTGTGAATGACCCCCGCCCTGCAGTGACAAGAAACAGCAGGCGGCGGTTTATTATGCGAGGACAGTGGTCTTCAGGACAATACCACAGAGGGACTGTGGTCACATGCACAACTCTCCAGTTACATAAGAGCATTTTAGGATTTCCAAACCATTGTCAGGACAAGTACTGTAATCATCCTTAACATCCACCAGCAGATTGTTTCCAAAAGCCTGTGCACTTAAATACGGCAGATATTACTCACAGGGTTGGGCCTGATCGTAGTGTGTTGAAGAAGGTTTTAATCATCATGTTGTCATTGCTTGAAAAAGAAATAACAAAAGGTCTAACCATATTGATTCAAATGGTTTTACCATTAAGCAATAAAAAAGCCTTTGCTCAGGTCATTGGTTTTGCTGTTACAGCCTTATCTGGTTTTGTATGACGCGGTTGTGGTGGCAAGCACACAGACATTTACTGACTTAGAGTGAGTTTACTGAGAGTTTGCAGACGTTTCAGCATTTACTATGCCATAATCTCACTTACTGGCACCTGTGGTCACTGTTAAATTAAACTGTGTATATCTAAATACTCAAGTAGATGTTTAGAAAAAAAAAAAGGACACAAAATCACAAATGTGAGGGCTCAAGAACACGAACATGATTCAGCAGGTCTTTAGTTACGATAATCTGCTCAAGAGTCCTGACAGAGACAGAATAAGTCTGAACCAGTTGTTTCATTGACAGCTTGACAACAGTGGTATTAACCAAAAGAGGACACAAGCACTCTGAAATCACCTCTGCCCTGCTGGGCAGAGAGGCAGGCCTTCATTAAGCTTAGTGAAGACTGCACCCCAGGGGGAGACTTTTGGCCTCTGGGGGCTTTGTTCTGGAGATACAGTCATGTATGAGGCATCATTTATTGGCTCCACCATCACCCCGAGGAGCAAAATCTGGTCTGTAATGGCAAAGCAAACAGTGGACAGAGGCCATTGCTAACTATTTATTTAAAGTGATATTTTTATGTATCAATATAATAGCTGACTGACAAAATAATATTTATTAATTAAATAGTTATGGAGACAATTTAGGAGACAATTCTTCTTAAGATGTCTCATTTGAGTTCTATTAACAATTTTTGACCTTCAGCTTTTATGAAGGTAGTGGGACTGTTCATAAACACAGTGGAGTTTTAAGATAAATACAGACCTGGGTCTCTAGCATGCTCTCAGTGACAGTGCTAAAGATTAATCGTGCACCGACGTTTCCATCTTAGTTTAGCATATTAGCATGCTAACATCTGCTAACTGACACTAGATTCAAGCAAGTACCGCTGAGACTTTAGTCATAAACATGCATTATGTATATGGACATTTTGACCTGAATACACCAGTAGAGAATCAGTAAGTGTGTGCATCATCAAAGTCAGTAAGATTGACAATTCTTCTGTTGTCATTGCATATAGTACGGGTACATGCACAAAGAAATGCATCTTGGGATGACTATTGTACAGGCTATGACTATGATTACTGTGATGCATGTACCATTCAGCAAGACAATACAAAGTTTTCCATTCACACACATACATATACACCAACAGGTCGGTCCGTTACATAATGACCTTTTAATTGGTTTCCTCACCTCTGTGAGGACCAACAACTTACACCTCAACCATTATAGGTGCAGCAGCTTGTATGCATGTTACGCTCAAGTGAAAATACATCTATACTTGTACTCTCTATAAAATGTCTTGTTTTGTCTACACATTCTAGACCTTGACAAAACAATCTCAAGGTTAATTTAATAGCTGGCGCTTGCCCTTATTTCACCTTTACCAGAAGACTAAATATGCTACTAAATATGATGAAACTACACCCAAAGATGTAGCTCTATTACACACACACACACACACACACACACAAGGCTTATTGTGTTTTATATTACTAAAGCAGAGTGTAATCTACGAATAAATATCAAGAGGCTTTGGTGTATGACGCATTGTGTTTGTCTGGAACTCAGCTTATACATCCTGTTGGCTTGCACTCACTTCATTGCTCAACATGACAGCTGCATATTTCCTCAAGGAAATTTCTGACACTCAGGGCCTCAGGTTCAAGGGCATATTTGCTTAAAAGCACACCTTCAATTTGCTGTAGTTACTGCAGCAGGTAGGACTTTGACACCTGGGAGCAACCTGTATTGTCCTGGAAACCTGATCTCATGTCTAGTTGACATGAAAGACAGCGAGATGTTGTACAAGATAAACAGACGAGAGCTTCCTTTTCACACGATAGAAATCAGTAGAAAAATATCAGATTATCAGTAAGTGAGCTTCTTCGTAGCAAACACCTCATGTCACAGGTCTGACGTAGATGGGGAATCTCAGGTATGCGTTAACAGTCTGTGTGATAACATGCCAGGAATAAAGGTTAGTGTTTTTTGGCCTAGCACTAAAGTGAACAACAGATTTCACTGGAGACAGAGAAGAATTAAACTGAAGAGAGTACAGCGCCTACTAAATGCAACAAAAATAATCATTAAAACAAGTCTGCAACTGTCAAGATGTTTTTTCAACCAAGTTCAAAGCCAGCAACAAAGTACAAGGTTTATTTTTGGTCGAGAGTCTTTTGTTTCCCACAAGTGTATGTGTGTTGTAAACTCATTAGTCTAATGCTTATTTTGGCAAGAGTTTGCCCATTAGTTAGATGACAGGCCTACTTGGATGTATCTGGTGTTAGCATGACACCTCTCCACACAACCAAGCATTAAAAGGCATGACTCATACAGACACACTTTCTACTTTAGCTCAACACTTTACTGCCCCACACAGCCCGAAGGAAACTGTTCAGTGAATGTGAATGAATAGCTGGTCGTGCATGAACTGAGTTTCAGACTTATCCTGTTAAAGGCCAGCATGAAAATTTGCATTAAAGCCAAACTGTACTAACTGACATTGCTGTTTATCTCGTCTGCCCTGATATGAAGCAAGTGGGAGAACAACTGCAACATTGCAACATATTTAAGAAAGAGGAAAATGCTAACTGTTTTCTCCCAGTTAGACTTAAAAAAAAAAAAAAAAAACATCATGCACATGATAAGAGGATTACAGCCACTGTAAAACAATGTTATGCGAGTATTTTTCCAGAATTTTTACTATATTTTTAAAAATAAATAAGGAACAGATATAAAGTCAGATTTCCCCTCCCCCAAAAAAGTTTTACAGTGACCATAATCCTCTTCTGCATCAAGTGTCAATACTGAGCAAGATATTTAAGAGGTTGCTAGCTTAGCTTAGCACAAAGACCTGTTAATTGAGGTTAAATCCCTCCTGAAGCTAGCCTACATACAATATAGCATATATATACAAACATATTCTGTATATCTTGTTAGTTTAATCTGTACACTGTGGATTAAAGTAAAAATACAGACATATGTGCTAAAGGTTTCCGTTCGTTTCCAGCTTATGCTCTGCGCCTGCTTAGCTTTAGCAAGCTTTAGCTTCAACTCCATGTGTAAGGGGTAAACACTTCGCCTGGTTCTGTCAGGGGTAACAGCTGGCTTAGCTTAGTTGTGTCAGGGGTAAACAGCTAGCCTGGTTCTGTCAAGAGGTAAACAGCTAGTCTGGTTCTGTCAAAAGGTAAACGGCTAGCTTAGTTATGTCTGGGGTATACAGCTAGCCTGGTTATATCAGGAGAAGCCAAACAGCTAGCCTGGTCCTGTTAGGGGTAAAGAGCTACGTTAGTTATGTCTGGGGTATACAGCTAGCCTGGTTATATCAGGAGAAGCCAAACAGCTAGCCTGGTCCTGTTAGGGGTAAAGAGCTACGTTAGTTATGTTTGGGGTATACAGCTAGTCTGGTTCTGTCAAAGAGTAAACAGCTTAGGTATGTCTGGGGTATACAGCTAGCCTGGTTATATCAGTAGAAGCTAAACAGCTAGCCTGGTTCTGTTAACTGTTAGGGGTAAAGAGTTAGGTAACAAGTGGTGACAAAAACACTGATTATACCTTCGAGTCCATTAGCGTAGCCTAGCAGCTACCCTAGTGTTGGTTTTTCCAATTCTTAAACTGACTTCTATAGCAAGCTAATTAACATAATGCATCTTATTTGTTTGTCTGCACATAAACAGAGAACTGTCAGCATGTTTGTGAACTCTGGACAGAGCCAATCATTTCTGGTCTTTACGCTAAGTTGAGCTAAATACCTTTCTTAACTGATAAATGTTAACCTTTGACTTTAAAAGCACGCATTTAGAACTAACAAGAATTAACTGAGAAAAAAACCCACAATAAAAATATATTTTGTATATGGTGTCGTTACTCTAATGTTGTTCAAATTATTTAGCTCATGACCATTCACCTACAGCTTGGCCTCAGATAAAAAGCTAATGCTAAAGAAACACTGACAACTGTGACTGACATAAATATCACAATCATATCATATTAGTAATTTCCAAATAGCAACACCACAACACAGAAAACAGTGGTGTTCAGTGCAGTGAAGCATGAACACAACCTTCAGTAACTATTACGCTAGTTTACAACCAGCACAGTAAAGTCATATTCTTACAATACAAAAAGCCCCTAACCATAACCTGTAACCCCCTGTTACAGTGATGTGCAGTGACGCAACAGAAGTGTGAACTGGCACTAGTCCTAAATTTGCCCCACTGCTCTACATGTGGTGAGCATTAGACCCGGGTCATTAAACACAGAGCTCTCAAACTGCATTTTTCTTTTGTCTTAAGTTTGTTTACGTTCACCCAGACAGAAGTGAGTAAAAACAATAGACCCAAACCATCTGGTGAACTGGTGGCCTGACTACACACATACAACCACACGCAGAGCAAATGTAATAGATTCCACTTATAACTAATGATGTGTCTGCAGACTTAAGGATGAATGGGCACTGTCTATTGTGAATATACTAGTCTACTTGATAGGTGATATTTGAGATTGTTAATCGTTTAGTTTGTAAAATGCATAAAACAGCAGAAACGTGCCCATCACAGCTTCTCAGGACACAACAGAGCGCCCTCAAATAATTCTTGTCCAACAAATCCGAACATATTAAACTTTCATTGATGTGAATTTATTAAATTTCAAACTTCAAACTCATTTGGTTGTTGCATTTTAGCTTAGTAGATGTCGTAGACAACCAATCACTTTAAGACAATAATAAAAAATTATCTTCAAAAATTCGCAGTTTGCAGTTTAGCTTCATATAGAGCTAAGAAAATATTGACATTATACATGAATTCATTGCTGATTATTTTTACATTGATTTTCTAATTAACTGATCAAGCCATTTTTTTGTGATTAAGTGGAGATAAAGAGTCCAGCTCCAGCAGTTTTCTATCAGTGTCAATGCTGGAGTCAGTTGGTCGTTGAATTGATTTGTCGACTAACAGAGAACTAATCAGAAGCTATTCTGCTGATCAATAAATCGATTTGGTCATTCTTCTGGCAAAAAGCATTTGCTTCCATCTTCTCAAATATCAGGATTTGATTAATTTATCTGTCTCTGTCTAATGATCACCTCAGTGTTTTGGACTGATGCTTAAACTAAACTGGTAAAGAAAATAGTAGTTAATTGCATCATGCAGTTAATTTTCTCAACTTTGAATTTAAAAACAATTTAATCAGGAAAAGCTTCATGTTTAAGCAGCTGGCACAAGCTTTTTCTTTTTGCTTGTCCAGAAACCTAAACCATGAATTATTCATCCTGATTTATGGAGATTCATTTGGTAATCAACTAACTGACTGTTGTCTCACCTCTATTCTAATAAATGAAATGACAGATTTTGATGAACTACCTCTAAAAGATCTCAGGTGTAGTTTGTCATGTGACCTGTGTGGACGCTTCCTACTCCAAACAAAATAGAGCACAGGGTGATTGTGTCTAAAGATTTGTTCATCTATAGACTAAAAAAAACACAAGTGGTTAGTTTCAACCTGTCTTAATTGAGTTTTGGACATTTTTTCATACTCTCTGAGACAAAATGATGAACTTTTAAAAAACATTTCTGACATTATAATGCATGAAATCATCAGCCACTTCCATAGTTTTTATCACTTTAATCTGTGAGGAGGAAAATATGATCAGGAGATCAGCTTCAGAGCAAACAGCTGTCCTCTCCTGTCTCAGATCATGAAACACACACAGTGTCTGAAATAAACTGTAGTCTACGTGTATTTGTAGGATTTTCCACATGCAAACAAACATCGTGGGTGCCTCAACAGACCAGATCAAAACACGTTACCTGTGTCCGATCTGTGTCTGTGCGTCCGGACCCAGAGGAGGCTGTGAAGCCGCATGGCAGAGCTGCAGCTCGGAGCCACGCTGCAAAGTGTGCAGCCCAAAATAAACCCGTCCGACTCCCTCCGACACAATCCGTTTGCCAATCACCCCGGCTACATAACGAGTTCAGACTGCAGGGAACTCACCTTTGAGACGGTCATATGGCGAGAGATGCGGCGGCAGGTGGTGGTTTTCCCTGGCGAGGACTCCGTGGAGGGTGGTGGTGGTGGTGGTGGAGCTGCTGCTGCTGCTGGAGGTGGTGGTGGTGATGGTGGTGAACTTGTCGCTTATCGTGTTATATCACCGGTGGTGGTGGTTGTTGTTGTTGCATGGTGGTCACTTAAAAGTCATGATGCTCGGCTTAACCTTGAGAGTCCCAGACATTAAAAAATAAATAAATAAAAGCTCATGAGCAGAACATTTCCCTCCCCTTCAAACTGCAGGCACCGTGGAAAAAAAAGGAAAGCAGGAGCCGGTGGAGCAGGAGGAGGAGGAGGAAGAGGAGGGCGGTGGATGAGGAGAGATGGCAGCATGGGATGCGACAAGGGAGGGGCGAGGCAGTCCAATCTAAATTATAGAACATGTAATAAAAGGATCTCGACAAACTCCAGACTACAAGGAAACTAACACATGTTCAAAACGATTGTATCTACTTGTGTATAATTCTGAGATCATTTTCAGTATTTTCATGTACTTGAGCTCAAGTGGACTTTTCACTTTGTGCACATTTCATCTGACAACTCTAATTTGTAAGACACTGTAACATCCTTACAAACTGCATTAAACACAAAACGATTTTCTGGTGTTTGCAGGTGCATGCATTAGTTTAACGTAGTATACTATACTGATGCAACATGACAGTGTGAATGTTTCTTACTGTGTATACCTTTATGTCATGTACAAAATACATTGGCTAGAAAAAAAACTTAACATTTTCTAAAGCACTACATTGGATTCCGATTAAGGCCCTTGTGCATCTAGTTTTACACGTTTCCCACTGAAAATTACACGTGGTTTGCAGACGTGGTTCATATTACAAAATAAATTCATGTTTAGTTCAAACCGGGAACACAGGACAGTGTTTGGTTTCTGTGGCTCTGTAGGCAAATTGGACTGAAACTGCCACGTAAAGCCTTCCGAGCTAAAGCTGACACTGAACAGTGATCACAATGCAGTTCAGGAAAAGGATCGGTTTTGCTCCTTGGCCTGAAGGCGAGTGTGACGGGTGAAATGTGGCTGTTGTGAAGTCACTGTGCAATGCATATCATTGTGTTTGCATAGGTCCTCTATGCTTGGTAGGTTGTGGGTGTGTGGGTGTGTGTGCTTCCTGACATAATCCTGCACAGCTGTGTTTTCTGAGTAAATAGAGACGTTTACCTGTTGAAGAACACGAGGAATGCTTGATATAGACTAATAATATTTAGATGTTCTAATATAGATGATAAACATAGTCCTGGACTTGTAAATATTCTTATTTGACATACAGATGTCATGCTGTGTGTGAGGTTTAGTGCACATCTTCATGTCAGGACGTTTAGTTCCCCCTAGTGAGAAACACAGACATTACAACATGATTCACACGTCACACAGGCGACAAACTGCTTTTACACAAGTCTGACATTTACATTCAGTTATGTATTTATACACTCTTTATACTCTGGAGAATCAGTCACACAGAACACCAACAGTACACCAACAGTCTGCCATTTCCCCATTGCGGGACTAATAAAGGTTTTTCTTATTCTTACACACTATGAACCACCACAAGGATTAAAAACTGACGTAAACAAAATCAACACAAACATCTTTGTGAAAGTACATTATAAAGTTGTTTTCCATGCTGAAAGAGTCGTGCAGATAACAGGCCTTTTACCTCATTCCTCTACATTTGATTCAGACACCAAATGAAGAGTTCACGCTCAGCTACATGAAAACCACTGAAGAATTAAAAAATAAATAAATAAATAAACAACCACAAAACTACACAGTTCACAAGTGGCAGATGTGAGACACTGATAGATTTTAGCGACTGCTCAGAGATCTTATAATCCATCAATAAATCCTGTGTGCCAATGCAGAAAGGCCGCTAAAAACACCTACGAAAGGTATAAATAAATAAGCACTTTAACATTATTGCAGCTAACATTTAGTCCTACGCGTGAGATATCCATGTGGTTATCATTATCTGCTTAATATGCACTTTTTAAAGCACGCGTGGGACTAAATTAACACCTGAGAAACAGACAAATAACATTAAATATTCTGATGAGATTGTTAGCGTGAGAAAGCAAATGTTTTGACAACAGTGACCCCTACTGAGGTTTGAGTGAGGCTAACTGTCTGGACATTGTCAATCAAACCTTAACAGTTATTGTTTTAATGATCTAACACAATACAACTGTGTTATGTTGTGCTCGATTTTACAGGTTCAACTGTAAACGTACAAATTTGCTGTTATAAAAACATTTTATAAAGATGGTGTGCTTCATTTTTTCCCCCCAGGGTTCTCGTAATTTAAATCCAACTCGCTACCATGCTGAATATATGGGTCATAAACTTCATTTAGACCAAAATGAAAAGCTCGGGGTGTTTTGGCTGTTGATGATTACAGCAGCAAAACTGTGGCACATTTGACCATGCCAATGAAAAACAACCATGTGATTTATGAGGACGCATACATGTGAATATATATTCACAACTGCCATTGTTATTGTCATAACTTTTCTGTTCTGCATTATGTTTTAATACATACTCTTACTGAATTGGTTAGTCACATAAACCAGTGTTTTTCAAACTTTCTTGAGCCAAGGTACATTTTTTTCATTGAAAAAATCACAAGGCACACCACCAACCGAAAATGTTAAAAAAAAAAAAAAAGAAACTCTGTAGCCTATATTAACAATATAAAGTCATTCTTGTCAAATTGTCTTGAATATGAATCAAACAAACACAAAGAAAAAAGTCATATGTACACAGACACTAGACAATGGCATATTATTTGCAGATAATAATTAATTTGTTTTCAAAAAATGTTTTTTAGACCAATTAGGTGAAATTGGATAATTTCCCACGGCACACCCGGCGATCTCTCACGGCACACTAGTGTACCACGGCACAGTGGTTGAAAAACACTGACGTAAACAATACGTTAACTCTCCATGGCTGATGGCTCCTGGCTGCAAGTCCAGATCAATCGATCGTGGCGGCTAGCAAGCTAACGTATGTTTATTAACGTATGGTTAACGCTCATTACAGAACTTCCGGGTCACATAAACGTGACCAATTAAATATTAAAATCAAATTCAGTTCTGTGGCCCGTTTTTCCATTTCGTATTTTTGAACTGAGCCTAAAATTGATATATTCAGGCGTTTTTAAAATTTAATTCAAAATCATTAAAAATGAAAACAAAATAAAAAACAAAACAATATTTCTGTATGTGTCTGCATCTCTGGTTAATACATAACAAAATACATCTGCACCACATTATGGCTGCTGGTTATGATTTAAAAATGAGTGAAGCTCTGATTTATTATTCTTTTTTTGTATAGATTAATATTATGTATATTATATTATGTGACAACTGAAGTGAAGGTGGAGAGAAGCGGGGTAGTTCAATTTATAAGAAAACTTACTTTTCTCGAGCACCTGATAGCAGCTGATAATAGAGGTAATAGTTATAACTGCAATGTCAAATCAATGATATTAAGGATGCTGATTTATTTGCAGGTGTTTTATTTCTGACAATTCCAGCTTGAGATACTGTAAACACGAAATTAAACAGTATTCATTCTGTGAAGAGACGAAAATCCTTTTAGTCGTCAAATCTGCCAAATTAGTATTAAAATGTTTGCATCACGTTAGTATTGAACAGGAACACATGAAACATTCAGACAACACTCAGAGTCTCATTGTGGATTTAGTAAAATTTAATTTATCTACATTTTCCTCCATACAGACATACAGATAGATTCTTTATTCATTTCAATGTGGCTCTTAAATCGTTAAGTTACACAATATACAGAAGCTGGAAGCCAGGACTGGACAAAAAGTTGCAAAAATATTCATCTTTACATCTTTTCTGTCAGTGTTTTGCAGCATATAGTAGAGCAGTCAGGTTGAGTCGTCAAAGTGAAACAGAACAACTCTCAGTGTTAAATACTGCAAAGCTGAACTCAAACTGACTGAGGTTTAAAACTCAGGGTGAAGCACAGTGACATGTTGCAGGTGATCCTAATGCTGCAGGTGCATTGTACTGGTGAGAGCAGAAATGCAGGATGGGGGGGAAAAAAAGAGAACCTGAAGAGCCCGCCAGCGTGTTGACAATGTAATGAGGATCAGAACAAATGGCTTCACGGCTGCATTTTTTGCTACATTTGAGATCCTCCTCTCAACATTTTCCAGATGACTTGAGTGTTAAAATTAACCTAGCATTTTTTTTTTTTTTTTTGTGATTAGAAACTCTATGACAAGACATTACAATGAATACAAGACTGGTAAAATCCATCACAAACTGATGGTAAACATAGCAGAGATGAATGCACTGACGAGTTCAAAGTTCTGATCTGATGTGCTGGAGGTAAAGAGAAATGAAGACAGCATGGCAGCTGGGAAGAGAAACTGCTTCCACATACAGTATCAGTCCTATTCTTCAATTTCTTGTGTGTGTGTGTGGAGGGGGGGTGTTTCTGCAGTCTTTCTGTCTGTTGGCAGACACATTGCTCTCATTTCTTCTTTTAGTGTTTTTCTCTAGTCCTCATCTTCATCCTCCTCCTCATCGTCGTCGTCCCTGGCGTCAAGGTCGTCTTCATCTTCCACCTGTAGGGAGAGTGTCACAGTCTAACTAAAGCAAACAGACAAAACAAAGCTGAGTGGTCTCACACAAACCATGTCTTTATAGGATCTATGATAAGTCTCACCACATCTGGACCTACTACATCGAATGACGTGTCACTTTCACCATAGTAGTGGAAGGGGAGGAGGACGCCGCATGAAATATGCAGACTCAGTTGCAGACTTTTTACTTTCAGCTCCACCCAGTCACTGATAATGCTGGGAACTAATTTATTTGTTCTATTATTAAATCTTTAACACAAATCAACCCAAAGTAGAACAACTCCTTTGTAGATGATTAAATCTTCTGCTCCTATTTTTTTGGATAAGAGATGTTTCACTCTCGATAACAATCACAATCAATATTAGAAGAGTGTTTCTACCGTCTCTCCCAGGGCTTTGAGTTTGTGTTTGAGGCTGTGGATCTTCTGGTCCTGGTCTGCCAGCAGCATCAGCAGGTCGTCCTGCTCCTTCTTTGACTCTTGGACCTCTGTTTGCAGCTTGGTCTTCTCCGCCTGCAGGATGGCCACCGTGCTGGTGGCTGAGGCCAGCTGCTGCTCCAGCTCCGCATGGCTCTGCGATAACTTCTTTGCCTCCTCCTGAGCCGCAGACGAGGAAGGAAGGAAGGGAGAGGTGAGAGGAAGGAGACAACTGAGTGGCATAGATAATAGATTCCTAAATAAGAATGATGATGAAACTGGTCAATAAAAGCTACAGGTAAATGGAGGTGAAGTGATTTTCTTACACACCTTCAGTCTCTCTGTCTCAGATGACTGTGCTGTAAGTCTGCTCTCCAGCTCTGCCAGTTTAGTGGCGTCTGATGAGTTGTCACTGCTGAGGGCTGTATCTGAGGACTGAGACAAACCACAGAGAAGTTTAATTAATCAAACTGCTAAAGCATATTTATGCCAAACTGGTGTAAGGTTGTCGCGATTCTTACCCCAGCTTCAGCTCTTCTGAGAAGATCTTGTCTCTCTGTCTTCAGCTGGGTGATTTCTGCTGCCTGGGACTGGACCTGACTCCTTAAAGCCTCCAGCTCCTGCAACAAAGCGCACATTTAGCAACACTAAATAAAAACAGACTTAATACAAAAACTGAAAAAAATCTGAAAATGATGAATCTGATGAAGGTGATGAATCTCACCTGGAGTAGTTCTGTGTTGTCTGATCCTCCTGCTGGACTCTCCGCTGACTTCTAGAGTTACACACAATAAAAACAAAATACATAAATATAACAGATAAGATTGAGTTACGCACAAACTAACAAAAGCTGTTCTACCAAGACATCTTAACAACTTTCCATCTACTAACCAGGGTGTTGATAAGTGTGTCTTTGTCACTGAGTTGTGTCTGAAGAAGCGTGTGTTGCTTGCGGAGCTCCTCCACCTCCTCTCTGAGCTGGGACAGCTCTTCTGTTTGCAGCCCGTTCACCTGAGAGCTGTCTCCCTGACTGTTGGACTGACTCTGGTTGTCCTTACCTGAAGTCACAAGCACAAACACATACACTCAGTTAAGATGTCTCATTTACAGCAACAGGAACAGGAAGTAGTTATTTTAGGTTGAATGCTGCATTGTTATCTTTTGCACTGTAGTGAAAATAATCATGTGAAGAGTTCAGAGGAATTCTTTGGGTTTGTATCTTTACCTCTTATAATTCTCACCCGTTCACCTGGGAACTTAATACAAAGTACAAATTGCAGCCTTGTCAAAGGGAATTTCACAATGTTTCACATTTTGAGAAGAGCCAACATTAGATTTATTTAGAAGTAGAAGATGAGACGATTGATGCCACTCTCATGTCTGTACATACACAGTAGCCTGAGATGGGACACTGTTAGCTTAGCTTAGCAAAAAGACTCGAAGAAGGGGGAAGCAGCTAGTCTGGCTTTGACTAAACTTATCTTCACTTCAGAAATTAACAGTTTGTATCTCTGCTGTATGAGAAATGTCAATACAAGAACTTGTTTTTAAGTCTTTCTTAACTAACACTTTACCCATCCTTAAGTATTTCTGTATCAGTGTCACGAGTTATAGTGATGGCTGCTAAATGGGGTCAGGATGTTTTCCTTGCCAATATCACTGTGACAACAAGACTGAATGAAATCTCAACAATGTCCTGTTGTTGAGATTGTAAAAGAAAAAAAACTATAAACTCTGTCTGACTGTCCTTGTGGTTATCTTGTGCATTCTGCTGTGAAACTGTATCTGAGGACATCAGTCGCTGTGTATCACTACTGCTCTATATCTCAGCAATGAAGCAGTGAAATGTCCTCGTAGACGAGCTGCGGTGATAAACATGTTGATCAAAGCGTTTATCTTCAAAACTGTATTCTTCAATGACCTAATTCTTTCCCCAGTGTATCTAGAGGACACAAGACATGTCAGCAGATGGCTGGAGGAACCCACCTAATTTTAGTTTGAGGATGTTGTACTGGTCTTTGTGCTGCTGGATCTGGGACAGCTGCTGGGTGACTGTGGTCTGCATCTGTTCGTTCTGAGAGGTCATCGACGCTACCTGCTCCTTCAGCTCTTGGATTTGAGCATCCTGAAGTTCACACAATGGAAAAATAAAGTTGTCAACAGGTCAGTACATCAAATACAAACTGGAATGTAAAGTGAATGAGTCTGCTGAGTGGTTTACCTGTTCTCTAATCAGCTCTTTGTACTGAGTTACAATGTTGTCGTGTTGCTCTAATGTCTTCTTCACCTCCTCTTCCTTCTTGTCCTCCTCACTGGACTTGTGCACTGCTTTGGTTATCACGCCTGTGTGTAGCAGAGAGAGTAACATCATTCTTTAAATCCACTAACTTTCTGCCTTAGTCCTGGTGACCTGCTTCTGTTAGGATGATGTAAACCAGACAACTGAATATCCAGACTAGACTGAGACAAACCTTCCAGCTCTTTGACCAGTTTGGTAAACTCGTGATCGAACAGCATCTGCTCCGGAGACGGGAATACGGGCTGCGGCTTCTGGGCTGCCCGTGAATACAGTTCATGTTTGGTGATGAAGCCGAGCTTTTCTACAAAGTTTTCCTTTCCGATGCGCTTCTCGATGAGCTGCTTTAGCTTCTCCCTGAAGAGGACAGAGAAGAGGTTATGATTCAGCTGTAGCCTTATTTGTGAAACACCAACAAGAGAGCATCTGCATTTTCTCTCAAGTATCTAAAGCATGGTTACCGCAAGTAAAGGTAATAACAGGAAAGATCACCAATTGTGTCTGCAATTCATACATTCGCATTACAACAAATTGCTCAAGAAACAATTGTAAATCTAAATAAAAACATAAATAAATCTAATCCTGCTGTGTACATACTGTATAACCTTCTGGTTTGCCAAACATTTAGAGTAAATATAGTTCAGAACAAACAGCACACATGTGGAAGAGACTCATTGACACTCACTTGGTGTAGTTTTCCAGTGAGTTGTCGTTATAAAGGATACAGATGCCCAGAAGCAGCGCACACAGGCCCTGCACCAGCCTTTCATCCTCCCCCAGGTTCTCTGAGATCTGAGCGGTCAGCTACAGGAGTCACAGAGTCAAGGATTCATTCAGCACCAGTCACTTTAAAGGCAAACAGAACCAAACCGACATCAAAGAACTACCGGCAACGGAGAGCGACCGTCCCCTCACGTCGTGGTGTGTCTGGGACAGAATTAGCTGGCACACAAAAACTGCACCTGCGTGAATGGAAATAACTCTTCACACAAGCAGGTGCATGTATTCTGTATTTGTCAAAAGTTCAAACAGGAAGTGCTGCTATTAGCTGGGAGGTTATGAAGCTAAGATGAGCTACGAACCGTAGTACAGAGCTGGCCTCTCTTGAATCAGATAGATAGATAGATAGATAGATAGATAGATAGATAGATAGATAGATACTTTATTAATCCCGAGGGAAATTCATGTAAGTTAGATGGTCTATAGTTCATTCATTCTAGGTCACCCATTATAACGTCTGACTGAAGTTATGTATCCACACTCACTGATAATCCATGTGAAGATTAAACTGAATTCATAATGGATAAAATATCAGGTCCATTAGAAGAAACAAAGTGAAACATAGACAATGATTTAAGAAACAGTTTGTTAGCTGTGATGATTGTAATGATACTGACAGGCTGCTTGCTTTAAGGATACAAAGGGAACATTTTCTTGATTGTGTAGAAAGTGCGTGACAGCAATCGGACAGTTGCTGATCCATGTACACAGCAACATGAGGAGGCCCACCCGGGTCTGCACTTTACTGCCCTGTAGAGCACAACAACAAGACGTATGTCAACATGTGGTACGCTACAATGACAGAAGAAACACTAACAAGGTGCTACAGCTTTAGCTGGATAATGTTTCAGAGAAGGCTTTTGAAAAAGATGATTATAGAGTGAACAAAGAACACAATATAACCGGCATTTGCTGAGTGTAACAGAGACTAATTAAAAGAAATACAACAAAATTAGTTCTCGAATGGGGAAAGTAAATTAAAAAAGGCAACATAAATATAATATCTAAATTATGCTCAGACATGGACATATTCCTAACAGTAAAGCTAATGTTTCCATATCTGGACAAATAGTTTGTTATGAAATAATGTTTTTTTTTTAATTTTCCAATCAACATCATCACATCAACCATTAGTAAAGTTTTAATACGTTAATGATGACACGGTCAAAACAAAAACATTCAGATATTTGAGCAAGGTTAGAGTGACTAGAGCATGCAATCATGTGGTAAGCTATCAATCATCTGCAACACATATCTTTACATTCAGGTATCATATATGCCACATATTGTCCTGTTATTGAGTGATTGATAATTTGTAAATCAATCGAAGGATTATGACTTCGCAACTGAAACTTTGTTCTACTTCCAGCTGTAAGCACATGCAAAGCAGAACCCACTTAATGTGCATTTTTTAAGGAAATGACATGAGGAAGCATCAAATATGTAAAAAAACAAAACAAAAACAAAAACAAAAAAAAGGCAACATCTGATTCCATGAAAACATGAGAAACATGAAACATCCACAACTGAGCTTAACGTGGATTATTTTTCCTCCTCCAGTGGACACATTTATAGGAAACGTGAGCCAATAAGTAGTTCATTTATATCAATCAGCTGCAGGAAAGAATGATTTTCATGGATGATGTAGGGTGATAAAAATCAACACAGAGTAAAACATAGAGCAGAGATAAGCAAAAGCTGTGAAATCAAATCTCGTATAACTGCTCATCAGCTGGTGCATTAATGCTTAATGCACAACATGCTTTAAGGAGAGGAGACGCCCATTTCCTGTAGTGGATCATGGATGCCAGAAACCGAGTAAGAATGAAGATCATGGCCATGAAGGTGTGGGTAAAAAATTAATCAGCATTCCGTACTACAAAAACTTACGAAATCACCTTTTCAGCTTTTGTCTCCAAATGTGACGTAATGCAAAAATGAGGAGGAAAACAAAAAAAGAAAGGGAAATGACCACAGGTATAAACTGAGCAAACACTGGCCTGGCCTCAACAGAGAAACCATGTGTGTGTGTGTCTGTGTGGGAGTACAGTTCTGTGCTTTGGTGGAAATAAACATGTTATTAAGATAAAACATTATAGTCTCAACATTAAACCATCTAATTCTTATCAGCCTGGGGATTCGTCAAGTCAGAGGGGTTGTGTCTGACATGAATGTGGCGTCTTGGTTAAACTGGTCTACATGTAGCTGTACCTCTACAGACAGGGGAACAAAGCGACCTGTTAAGAACCCTGAACAACCTTCAGCTATCTTTCAGATCCTCAAGGTGATCCCAGACACTCAATGACAGCAACCTATTAACATTACTCTGTATCTGTCATTGCCCAGCACCCATGTAACCACATAGGTGAGGGTCGGATTGATCAAGAGATTCCCCTGCGAGCTAATTTGTCGCTCCAGCTCACTCAAACTTCTGAACAGGATCCTGAGCAGACCCTAAAATGGGGAAGCAACTTGCATCCACCCTGAATTGGGTGTTTTCAAGCAGGGCACCATGGCCTCAGACTTAAAGGTGTCAGCTTTCAGGTGACACTCCGGTATCTGGATTCTCACCAGACCACAGTATTGCAAGAAAATCCATCTTGGCGGTCATCAGGCAATTTGTTTGTTGTTAATTCAAAGAAGTGCAGACCAATCAGCGGCCTTTTTATGCAGAAATCTTTATTACGCAGCTGGCAAGTATCGTCTACTGAATTAGCTACACAGCTAGCTACACCGACTTTTAAAGCTCCTCAGACACCAGATGGTAGTGTTTCCTGTTTGGGCCTCTCTTAAGTTATATGCATTGTTTATCTAATTGGTTGCGGGTAACCCCACGGTTCATCCAAATCACATGCCAAGTATTTTTTGAAAGTTGCCCATTCTGGATGATTACATCCAGCTGTCCATGGAAGCAATTTGTGTTTCACTGTGCACTTCCCAGCTGTCGTTTGAGCATCCACAGACACACACTGTGTCTCATACCATAGCAAAAAAATGGGAGTACTGTCCCGTCAAGATGTTCAAAGACGAGTAAAACTGAGCTTAACCAGTACTATGTGGTACCACTCTAGAGGCAGTGACTTCATAAGTCGTACTAACTACATGCAGTCAACCAACAGCAGCTACAGTAAAGGCTTTCCACACTAGAAAGTGACATTTCACTGTGTGTTTTTATAGCAAGGGGAAAGTTTGCCGAGAACTCTCCACTGCTCCAACAGCCTGTGGAAGATGTAGACGTATGTGGTCACATATCAGACATTTGCCCACTGACAGTGAGGTGTTTAACTAGCAGGGTTTGCTCCCTGAAGAAGAGGTTGCAGTGGACTGTCAAAGCTTCCCAAAAGTACCAACGGGAAAAAACAGGAACGTGAGCACTTATACAAGAAGTCCGAAGAAATCTGGGACTATTGGTCAATCCTGGACTCTGGAATTAACCAAACCTAATAACAGTCAGTATAAGGCATGTAATCTTCTACTAGTTATACTGCGGATCGGAAACACGTGTAGATAACTGAACAAGACAAACAATGGTGAAAGTCCCTCACTTGGACAGGAAAAGGCCCAAAAGGTGCTGCGGTGCACACTTTATGAACAGACAGATAAGAGCTGACAGCACAGCAGACATCTAAGTTCAAAGCTCAGAGCAGGTGTTAGGATGATATCAGCACAGATAAATTGACTATGAACACTGTTGCTGTGTCCCTTTTCTCTGAACCTCTCTCGGGTGTCCACTTGCGTACTTCCTCACACTCGACTAGTGAACACGACGAGAGAAGGCAGAGCTTCCAGATCTGTGAGGAGGGGTGCACCTGCGTGTCACCCTAATGAGCAAGAACTGGGCCATAGCCTTAAGTTAAGGACAAGGAAGGGGTAGTAAAGAGTTAAAGGGAAGCAAGACCCTCCAACATGTGGGCCACTGAGACCCCTACTACAGATGCCAAGCCAAAATAACCAAGACAGGTGCCACCCACACACACACACACAGTACGCACACACTTTACTCACCCGCCGGACGATCTTATCACCCTGCAAAACCACAATAATATGACACTGTTCTCTTCAATGTGGTTCACAATTTAGTATTTGCCTTTCTCCACGTGTATAAAGAACTTGTCCTGTTTTATACCAACCTATGCCATTCAGACAGACCGTTAGCATGTCCATCAACTGTTAGTGTCCTACCTGGGACAGGATGTTGGTGCACTGTTGCAGCAGAGAGACAGGAGGCTTGCCCAGGCTGGTGGCAAGTTGAACCCTGAGCAGCTGCTCCTTCTGGGTGAGATTGTCCTGCAGGGCGTGAGCCAAGGCCACAGCAGCACACCAGTTGGAAAGAGAGTCAGCGGAGAAGAGGCCTCCGCACAGTAACTGTCCAGCCGAGATAGAATTGGCTGGAGAAATAAAAGTGAGTGATTAAAAAGAAAGGATTCAAACCGTGCGGGCTATTAAAAATACAGATGTGTTGGAAATGGTGACTGTAACTGACCATCAATGGTGGAGGGCAACAGTGTAGCAACTATCTCCCCTTGGCCTTTCTGGTTTTTGTAGAGGAAACACTGGAAACAGTAGAGGACAGCACAGCGAAGCACAAATGGTTGTCTCTCATTCACCATGGACATGAGCAGCACTACGATGGCTGGCCTGTGGGAACATGAAGAAGAGAGGTCACAGATCAGTACAGTATGTAGAGATGGATATGGTAGACCTTGTTCCACTAGCTGTGTCTTACCTTGGTGGGTTTGAAGGGGCATTGACAGAAGCAAAGTAGTCTTGGTTGACTTGTGAGCCCCTAATAACCTCTGAAACAGTGTTGATGGTCTGAAATGGATGAGATGATTAGACCTCTTTAACATCTACTCTTCACAAGCCTGCTTCTGGGTAAGCTTCAATTCTCTTGGTGTTCATTTATAAATTCAAAATATTAATGCGATTACCTCTGTGAGGATGTCGGCAGGCACACCAGTGGCCATGAGGATGGTACATAGCTGCTGCAGCAGGCCACACTGGTACATGGACTTCTGACAGCTGGATGTAGCTCCAGGAGAGTTCACTGGAGACACCATCACTCGCACCAGCTGCATATTAAAACTTTGCTTTAAAAAACAATATTCCCCTGGTTGGTTTTTAGACATTAGACATGGCTGTGGTGTGTTACCTGTAGCATAAGGTGGAGGTTGGTGACCTTCTGCGCCGACCAGCCAGAGTTATCATCCCCAACCTCGAACCAGGGCTTCATTCTCTGGATGTAGGAGCCCTCCTTGAAGAAGTTCTGGTTGGAGCTGTTGTTCTTGAGCAGGTTGAGTAGCAGCAGTAAACAGTCCTCCACCACAATACCTGAACAGAGAAAAGACAGTGTATATCAGGAGGAATTACAAGACGACAGTCCTGGACCAAAAATAAGGAGCTTCTGCATCTCAAACTCTTTTACCTCCATCACTGCTGCCCTCTTCTGTGATGATATCTAGTAGACGCTCAAATGCATTCTCAAATGCCACAATTTTCTGAATTGCTGCGTTGCTTTTAGTCAGCTGTTGAAGCAACAGCAAGCCCTGTTGGTTGCAGAAAACAGGATGTCATGCACTCATACTTAATTTCAGGGTCTCTAAAGCGGAATTTGATATTAAATGGAGAAAAAATTTGCTTACGTCATTGCGAATTACTTCTCTAGAGTCTGCCAATAGGTCCATTAATCTGGAAACACCTGTGAAACAAAAATGGTTTCTTCTTAAAATAGATTTCAAAATGACCGACAGTCTCATAAGAAGCTCATGAAAAAATATGTAGAGCTGACGCAGAAGTGTTAAGTGTGCTTAGTGTAATTTTAAGTTTAAATAAAAAGCTGAAGTGACAAAACAAGTCTGATGTGATGTGGTGAGGAGAAACTCACCCATGGGGCTGACCAGAATGATTCCCTGGACCTGGACGCCCTGGTTCTTCAGGAGAGCGGTCAACAACTTCACACCAGGCCAACGCACATGGAAGTCAAACTCCTAAAAAAAAAAAAACATCAGGCAGATGTTTAGCCAAATAGATGATATATAAAAGAGATGTTCTGCCACTGGACAAGAAACTATTCAGTACCTCCAACAGAGTGAGAAGCAGGGTTATATGCTCAGGATCCTGGATGAATGTGTCTGTAAACTGCGCACCCAGGTCATCTGCCTGTTTCTGGGCGTTCTCGTCTGTGAAAGGACATTAAAAAGTTGAAATAAGTCACTTTTTTTTTAAATAAATGCTACATTAGGAGTCAGGGGTCTACAGGGTAGGGAGACCAGCTGGTTTGTTCATATCCATAACCCTGAGTTACACAGTGAGGATGATCAGACGTGAAAATTCTCAAAATACTCTGAAACAAACAACACAGTTCAAATTAGGTGAACGTCAATTAATGTGAACATGCTCAGTGGGATATGTTTGAACAAACCTTCTGGGAAAAAAAAAAACACACAGATGATTGGACAGCTGGACAGACGAGTGAGCTCAGTAGGGTTACTGCAAAATTAATTGTACTCAATACATATAAAACGTTTAATGTGGGATGAGCTGGGAGTTTTAGTGTTACGAGAAAGAACAGAAAGAATTAGCTAGAAATGTACTCCCAAATGGTCCATTACCCTAAATTACAGAAAGGCATTTGTTTTTTTCTCATTTGCCTTAAGTGGTTTCAGCTCATCGTTTTGGTTTTTCTGGACTCGCTCCTCTACACAACACTGTCTCCAGCCACAGTCAGCTATTTTCAGTGATAAAACACTCTAGTAAATCCCACTCTACGCTAACTCCCCTGCTCCCAACAGCAGGCCGAGTTAGAAACTGTCCAGATGAACAATGTGCAGCAGCTAAAGGAAAACATATTTCTTTGAGAGGGTGAAAACCAAAACAGTTCCAAAAGAATAGTATGTATAGTGTGTTTATAAGTGCAATGTGGACAAAACAAGTCCAAAATTCCTGCTATTTTTTTTTACTTTAATGGCTATAACAATAAAGACAATAAATGTAACTCTGGTGGTGGTCAAACCTAGCCTGACGTAGCCATACTCAATTCTAGTCAGAATGTGAGTCTGATACTGCTCCATTGGGCTGTGATTATGGGGCGTGTTTCAACCGAACCAGGAAAAAAAATGCCTCTGCACTCAATTGGATAGACCTATAACCAATCAGAGCAACGGAGTGTGTGACGTATGTTAATTGTGTCCCATCTTCTTAGCGACCATCAGAGCCAGCTGATAAATTAAACTTTTGCCGAATCCCGTAGGAAGGACGGCAAAAACATCTTTCCGATTAACAAATTCCTTGATCGCATTTATCTGTTCCTCTTTTAAAATGAATGCGCTGTCGATATCTTCTAGAACAGACTCGATGGCAGAATCTACACATCTCAGTTCTCCAGCGGCAGCCATCTTTGTTGACGTGGTTACGTTACTGTTGATCATCTGTCCATCATCGTATAAAGCCCGCCCTGAGAATCTGATTGGTACGAACAGCTCCTGTTCGAGCATAATTGCGCCTCAACGGAGCAATGCCAGACCGAACTTCCAGACCTCAAATGTTGTGGGCGGGACTAAGTTCGGCTGGCACCCAGGCTAGGTCAAACCACCCAAAACGTTTCTAAATGAAACAAGCAGAAGATAAAAACATTGCTAGTATAGGAACAGAGCTAGCCCTTCTTCTTATTCCCGAAACGAATATACCATCAACAACACCACCACCACTACTACGACTACTACGTCTGGGTCCACCCAACGCTCCAAGCACAAGTAGAATTTGGTAATTCTACAGGATGGGGTTTCTTTGCAGTAAAGAACTGTGTCAGCCACTCTCACTGGCCGTCACCTCTCTATTACATCGCCTCAAAGCTGAGATTAGACACATTTGGTTTCAGCTCACTTCGCCCATCATCGCTACAACATTAACATTACATGACCTCTTGTAGCCACATCACTGCTAGTCTCTTCCTGTGTGTACGGCCCATTTACTTATAAGAATACATGGAGGTCTTTTTGATTTGGGTGAACTGAAACGTAAAACATGGACAAAACTCAGTAAGTAAAACGCAATAATTTCAGAAAGACAAGTATTAAGGAAGTACTGACATGTGAGGGAAACAAAGGATCAAAGAGGGACGAGAGGTAGAGGGTGGGGTATGTCATGGTATTAGTGAAGCATCTATGTTATCACGCAAACACCACCCTATTTATAGCCAACTGATTTTAGTGTAGTTAGTTATCTAGTAGTACTGTAGCTACTGCACATCTGGCTTGGCTTGAGTACTGACCAGGTGTGGACATATTCTTATGCTTCCCTGAGGCAGGGAGAGGGGTTACTGCTTCTGCGAGGGCAGGGAGGGGGGAGAGGAAGTTCAAAGCTCATTCATTCAACCAATCTGAAGAGTTTCAGAATCAGCTGAGTGATCATTGTAAAAACATGCCATGACAATAACCAAAATACCAAAACACAGCCATTTATCCCTTTTTTTTTTTAACTTTGTGCGCTGCAGAAGGGGTGAAAAGAAAAACTGTGAATGTGCTCCTTTTCCACATCCCAACCAATAAGAATGGTCTACACGTGTTACTGGTGGTTAGAGGGCTTGGCATCATGCACAGTCAAAGAGTTTTACCTTCTGATTCATCTGTAGGGTTAAAACATGAAAGAGAAGAGAGAGACGAGTCTTTATATAAAGCACCACTCATTGTCAGTGTATAGAAGAAGGGTATGCAAATCAGCTGCAGCCCCAACTGCTTTTACACTTTTTATAGTAGCCACACAATTAGATGTAACCATCTCCACAATGATTAAACGTGATTAAATTCAATAAATATTATTAAGATAAATTCTATTATTTTTAATAATTACTAAAAGGTGTAATACCTGGTTCTTCCTCCTCGTCGTTGCAGATGATGTTGTAGAGTGTGTCCAAAGCGTAGCCAAGGATTTCAGAGTCAGACCTGGTGCATTTGGAGAGGGAATCATAATAATTTAACAATTATTCCAAATTATTCAAATATGCCATCAACTTCATAATTTTCATTTACATATTATCTCTATTAATAAGGTCAAAAGGGTAGAAAAAGGCCGTGACATTAGCTCCTCCATACATTTTGCACACATTACTGTGTTGTGGGTTCATTGAATAAAACTTCTGCACTCAATTATCCAAAAGGACAAAGTGAAAACATGTTTTTAGATGCATTCTTAGACAACCTAAAACGATACCTCTCATTTATTAATATTAGCATCAAAATACCTGTCAGTCTGCAGTATGTTAATCAAGTGGTCCATTGCCTGTGTCCCGACCTCCATGCGATATTTCTACAAAAGATAACAACAACGATTGGTTACATCCTGCAGTCAAAACATACAATAAATTAATTTAAATCAATCATTCAAAGGAAAAGAAACGGCAGATTATGAACTTTGCTTATGACAAACAGGAAGTCTACACATCTGTCTTTGCACAGACTCCCCTGTGTACGACCCTGCGCCTCCTAAACCCGTTATTCAAACCTGATCAACTCATTACTCATGGTTGAGGAGGCAGCTGTCCATGAACAGAAGTGAGAGGTGACCCGCTAAGACTTGTCAGTAACCAGTTCAGGAGAATTTGACAAACAAGACCTTTATCTGTAGCTGATAAAGTTGCTCTTATCACAGTGAGATAAGGCAGAAAACACTCACAGTAAAACAGTTGCTGTTCCTACATTTAATACTTACTGAAAGCATCACTGCATTACTATTTCAACAGATACCAAACCAGAAAACACATCACATATACACTTAACGGGTATCTCCACAATAGTCTTAACAACAAAAAGAATGAATGTCTGCTTATCTGTCAATAACAAAAACATCATGCTAACATTTTCATCATTAATGACCCGGGCAATAAATTCTCCAACCCATCCATTATTAATCATTATGTTGTTTTTTTCCCCAAAAACAAAACCACTGGCTGCACATATAACTGTGCCCACGGCATCATTAGTACTCCTAATGTAGCTAGAGCTAATGCGGACTAATAGCTCTGCAATAATAAAGCAAACAGCTTTAAAATGATTCCAGTGTTCAGTTTTCATTCAAAATGCTTTTTTATTCTGAGATGTTTCCGAAAAAAACCCAAAACGATTCTGCAGACAAACAAATTCCAAAAAATCCATAATATTTAATCACTTCAAGAAAACTTTAACATAATAACCTTCAAGACACATCATCATTTACTATAGGTAAACCTGTTCAACCAGAAACTGTGTCTATATGTTCTGCACCTGTTTTTACCTTAGAGAGGGACTTGAGAGCCCGGACTGCATCTCTGCGGTCTTCTAGGAGAGTCGACGAGGCGACCCGGTCACACAGCTTCTGAATCTGTTAATCAACATTAACGTCAGTCATTATTTGTTTGTCTTGCATCATTTCCAACACATACGTGGCCGTGAGTTTGCTAGTTTTGATTTCTATATTTATGTCTTTGTAGAAGGCAACTTCAGAAAAGGGGAAGCTACAGTTTTTGGACGTGCAAATACAAGAAGATATACATACAGACTTAGAGACCCACACAAGGGGTGCTGGTTGGGTGATATGTTTAAGATTAAAGGCGCTTTTATAGTACTAAAGCAGGAAGTGAAGCAGGAAGTAGAAACAAAAATTAATCCAACTGGCAAAAAAGACACAGCGCCGTCTAGCGTAAGGTGACGTTGTTACAGAGCGAGCCAGACTGACGAGCACTCAAGTATAAATGGGCCACAATGGCGTAGGCTCCCTGTGTAGGTCCTGGTGTTTAGGTCCCGCAGTACAGTACTATAAAAATGCCTTTTACTTTTCTGGGGAGGTGCACGTCAGCTATGGCAATAGGCCTCTGCATAGGTGCCTGTGTAAACATCGCAGCCTCTGCGTCAACTTTACACAGAAGCATAAACTGCGGGTAAGAGAGGAAGCAGTGACAACATATTTCTGCTACAGAAACGTACTGGTTGTACATTTTTATCCCATTATTGTCATACATGTGATCTGACTGTTTATGTTTTGAATGAATCATGTCGTCAATGTTGACTTTGATTGTGAGTGGACGTTTTTGTGGCTATCTGGGACGTGGATTGTCTGATGTACGCTTGAAACCTCGTTTACAACCAAGTTATTTGTGCTGCTTCTCTGAGGCTTAAATTTTGATGATTCTACAGATTTAGGATGTAATCATACTGTTTTATTATTATGCTTGCAACCAGTACACATATGTGACATAGCCAAACAGAAAACAGACAGAATTACTCGGCTTCTTCTCTGGAAAATGGTAAGACATTTTCACTGCAACCGAACACTTCACAGCATAATGGGGACAAGAATGAGTTCATAACACAGTGAATTAATTGTGCATGAGTGAAAATGAGCATTACGTGTTATTAAGTTACTATATAAACAGCGCTGGGGACAGCTGTGGGGAAGTGAAAAGCCAAAGCTGTTTCTAGATGAATGCTTGGTGCATTCTCCAGGAGGGACAAGCTGCTTCCCTTAGCAGACAAAACATGAATTCAACACATCAGTTTTTTGTCACTGGAGGCTGCTGCAATTCCAGCAAAGCAATGTGTCAAGAGTCTGCATGAGAGTCTCATGTACGTGTAAATATCCATTATGGCCAAGCATGGTTATATACTCTGGGATATTTTCTGGGCTATTCAAAGAAAGAACAATACTGACATTAATTTAACGTGGTTATAATTATAGTGCTTCACGTGAATATGTGTATTTATGTTGATGCTAACTACTGACAACCGACACTCCTTGTCGTCCGTGTCTCTTTCCATTCATTGAAGCAAAGACAGGATGAGACACACACACACACAGCCCCGGTGCTAACTGACAGGTTTGCTAGGTTAGCCACTTAGCCTTCTGACTAGCTCGGTGACACTAATTCAGTAAAGTCCTAATGTCTCTGGGAACTATTCAGTGTTTTTTTTTGTTAAAGAAACACATAACCATCACAGTAAAACAGGCATTTCTTGTTGGTGAGCGTGTGTTCTCGGTTTGTGCCGTAAACGGTCGTGAAACGTTAGCTAGCCCGCAGCTAGCTAGCTAGCTCTGCTGGTTTCCTACCGTCTCCGATCCGGACGGTTGCGGCCCGGCTGCCTGCCCACCTATCACTCCTCTGAAGAAGTTCATTTTTTTACAGACGTCCACTTGGTGCCGTATTCAAAGCGTCTGTCGCTTGAGGGGGGAAAAAAAAAAAAAACACTAACCCCTCTCTCTGTGGCCTGTGTAATAGCTGTGTAAAAGGTGAAGAAAAAAGGGTACACAATGATGATTTTTTTCACACTGTGTACACTAACCGACTCCGGAACACAAGTGCAAGGGTTCTGCGCATGCGCGAAAACGTGGCGATACGTGGCCGATCAGCACACGCTGGTTATTTAAAGGGAAAGAAAACTCATTGATTATAGTGTCTGATAAAGGTGAACCTTAAACAGAGAAAAAACATTAAAGTCATCACTTGCAAAAGCAGCAGCAGTGAAGGATAAATAATCTAGGCTTTTAATTAAGTAAAAGTGACTATAACAATAATAATAATAATAACTCAACAATCGGAATATGTCTGAATATAATAATATATTTGAAAAGTGCAGAAGCGTTAACAGCAAAATTAGACAGTACAGTACTCCTATATCTGAGTGGCTCATAACCTACTCAGTTGGGGAAATATTTTAAAACACAGTGATGCATGCCTAATCTTTAAGATCATCAATGGGAAGGCTCCCCCACCACTCTGCACTTTTATACAGCAGAAGTTATCTAGCAGCAGAACCACAAGGTCTGCCTTATGAGGGGACTGTGTAGGCAAGGCAAGGCAAGTTTATTTGTATAGCACAATTCGTACACGAGGCAATTCAAAGTGCTTTACAGAAGCAGAAGATATAAAAGCAGATTTAAAAGCATAGAACATAGAATATAGAAAACACAAAAGGAAATAAAAACAAATTATTTTAAATAAAATAATTACAGTAATTGGAATCATAAAAGACTGATTTAAAATCAATAAAATAATAAAATGTGTCTAAGAAAAAGCTGCAGCAAATAACAATGTTTTCAAGCCTGATTTAAATGAATGAACAGTTGGTGCGGACCTCAAGTGTGCAGGGAGTGTGTTCCACAGGTGAGGAGCAGAATAACTGAAAGCTGCTTCACCTTGTTTGGTTCTAATTTTGGGAACACACAATAGACCTGTCCCTGACGACCTAAGGGGTAGTCCCTCTTAGGTCCAGTTCCTTTGGCCAATTATGCTTTTCTGTGAGAGCCTCTACACTATGGAACCAATTGCCAGTGGGCATTAGAAACTCCACCTCACACCATACATTCACACACCATCTTAAGGACTGGCTTTTGAGCATACAAAAATGTGAACACCTCTCATAATAATTAATGTATGTCTGCCTCTATACTTTAGCTGTCCTGTAACTTATGGTATATGTATGATAGATAGATGGATAGATGGTTACTTTATTGATTCCCTAAGAGTTGTATGGCCGTATGGATATATGTTTTATGTTTTTATGTTTTAATGGAGCCAGTGCTATGGCATTATGTTTTATTGTTGTATATCAATTGCTGTGTCATTTAATATGCTCATCTAATGTGTTTTTTTTTTTAGCCACCATGTGCCTAGTATAACATCTTGCCAATGGACTACAGTTGAAAATTAGCCTGCTGGCTAACACTGGCACATTTACAGAAATGTTGATTAATGTGCACTGTCCTTAAATAAATGAAATTAAATGAAATGTCAGAGTAATGCTATTATACACTAGTACTGGAAGATCATCATACATAAACATTTAAGAAGGATTTTAATGGTGTAGGTGGCTGGTGCTGGGATATGTCCCAGATTTATTGTGCATCCGTTGGTTTGTGAAGACTTATTGTGCGATTTTGACATCAAGCAAATTTTTTAAATGACACATCTTCCCAGTGTTGGATGTTGACGTCAACAAGATTTTCTTTCTTAGTCAAAGGTCTATGTCTGTGGAAGCTGACGTCAGCTCGATGTTCGATTTTGTTGTCATCTTCATTTATTTATTTTTTTCCTAAAAAACAAACAAAACAAAACAAAAAATGATTTAATATGATTATTCCATTCTGTCTGAGCTACCTCTCTAATGAGTCAAGTCACATTGTTGGGTCATGACCAGATGGGGCCCTTCTGTGTGGAGTTTGCATGTCCTCCCTGTGTCTACGTGGGTTCTCTTTGGATTCCACAGTCCAAAGACATGCATGTTAATTGGTCACTCTAAATTGGCTGTAGATGTGAAACTGAGTGTGAATGGTTATTTGTCTCTGGTTATCCTCTAGAGCAGAGGTGTCAAACTCATTGTAGTTCGGGGGCCACATATGGCCCAATTTGATTTCAAACGGGCCGGACCAGTAAGATAACAGAATAATAACCTATAAGTAACAACAACTCCAGATTTATTCCATTTGTTTTCATGCAAAGAAGAAGAAGAAGTAAATTAAGATAATGTTTACATTTAATAAACTATCCTTCAAAAAAAAAAAAAAAATTTCTTAAGAATAATAAGTGCAATTTGGGCATGTTGCTGTCTGCTGTTTAGTCCTGGGTCTCGGTGTTGTGTTCTGTCCATTTCTCTTACTAAAACAGTGGACTGATTAGGGATAGCAGTTACTTTCCTTGAAAAACTGCAGTCTTCCATGTAATTTTCGCACTTTGCAAATTCATGCTGCGGGCAAGATTAGACCCTCTGGCGGGGCGCTGCTTTTGGCACGCTTGCTGTATGTTTGACACACCTGCTCTAGAGGATAAGTGATTATAGATAATGAATGGATTATTAAACGATCATGAATGGTTCCTCCCACTTAAGTCTTAAACATATGTGTGGAGAACGGGGCCCATGACTGGACACATGTCACACACTTTCTCTTCTTGCAGCGACTGGCAGCCACCCAGAAAAAGATCCAAATATGTACACTACACATTGTTGTATGCTTGCTCAGGAGCAAATCTTTGCATTTGCTTTCTAAAGTTCTTCTCCTCTTTGAGCTACCTGCCTGTGGTGCCCTATCATTGTTTTTTCACCAGTAGGTGAGGATCTAAGGATCTTAGTTGGATTCTTGCCCGATCACCCTTTGGTGAATCTGGCTCTGCCCAAATTCTTCAGAGGTACTTTGATCTTCTTGGAGAAAATCTTCTAAGCAGTGTCAATCCAACGGGAAGCTGAAGGAGTCCCCTTCGGCCTCGAGTATTTGATTTAACATCAAGCGAAACATCATCTGAAGAAAGATGCAATTGAAGAGATACTGTTGATGCCACTAATCCTAACCCTAGAAAAACAAGGCTGGCAGGTGTACATGACAACACATACTAACGCCATAAATAATAAATTCATGTGACATGAACCCAGAGAAGCGGCAGAAAAGCGATAGACGGATTCAACAATGAAGTCAACCTACAAAGTTTTTGCTAAAGCTGGCATGTGGCATCAAAAATATTTGTCTATATTCATGAGCTTTATATCAAATGTAAGAGTTTCATTAATTCATTCATCTTCTGTAACCGCTTCTTCCTGTGAAGGGTGCCTATCCCAGCTGTCATCGGGCGAGAGGTGGGGACACCTGAGTACCCGGAGATAACCCACGCAGACACAGGGAGAACATGCAAACTCCACACAGAAAGGCTCAGTCGGCCCATGGATTTGAACCTGGGACCTTCTCACTGTGAGGCATCAGTGTTAAAATTTAAGAGCTTTTAACACCAATATCAATAATGTCATTTAGAAGAACTCAGTTTCCAGACCTGGATCCTGGCCTGTGACAAATAACACAAAAAAATAGAAATCAAGCTATAACCAAAGCTCGTAAAGAGAACAGAAAACATTTGGGAACACTGACAGACAACCCAGTAGGAAATTTCTCATTTACTCCACAAGCTCCACTCATTTTAAATGTCTACCTGTGTTGTCTGTTTGGAGGCTCATCATCAGTATTAAACATCATTTACATAATCTAAAGGGGTCCACCTGTAAACATGACAAATGGTATGAGCAATGCTGTTATCAGTAGTTTATTGTATGTTTAGTCCAACACATTCAAAATGGAAAGGAAAAAAAAGAAAAATAATTAAATGAAAAACAAGATTTTCCATCTGCAACAGTTTGCACTAGCAACAAGGGCAAACACAGTAAAATGAAGATGGCAGCCAGCTGTTTACCACACCTGCTAAAGCCAATAAGGTATTTCTATTTCCATTTGTAATTGACTGGAATGCTTCACAATGAGGATCCACTAACCGTTTCTTTAACCACAGGAAATTTAGTTTGCTTTTCCACTGAGGATCCTTCCAAAAGTTCAGAAAGAGAGGAGTCGCTGAAAACCTCGGGAGGAAAATATTACCCAAACATGTTTACCACCGCTAACATGTAAACACACAAGATTGGTCTGAAAGCATGATGGCTCCTCTTCACCTCTCTCTTCTTTAACCGTTGCCGCAAAGAGTAGGGTTGCAGTCAAGTGCCCGTGTTCTGTAATAACCTGACAAACGTTTGTTGGGGCTGAGGCACCTGAGAGGACGGTCAAAACTATTTTTATTTTTCCCCCCCAACAGGCGATGGCAACAAATTAAGAGTCTCCGGTCAAAACCTGCAGCCAAGCATTGCTCTGGACATCTACCTTAAAAATGCCACGTCTGTACATCACAGCTTGCTTTATTTGGAAGTGAGAGCAAATGCTATTTCATGCCGATAACAAGATGAGCTGTACTATTTCCTTTTTCATAACCAGATGAGAAATTTGGAGAGGCTGTGTTCAAACTGAGATTAAAGATTGTCCCAGAAACGTTGGAAATAGTGCAATACCACCTGACAAGGAAGACCTCATTAGTTTGTTTGTCAAGAGAAAAAAAAAATAAAATGCTACATCATTTCACTTCCCATTTCAGTGCAAGATAATAACAGAGGAATTTGTAATAATAATAATAATAATAAAAGAGAACATCTCATTTGTCTGGTTTTTCTTTCCAGCTGAAACCAAAAGGTCTTCCCTCCCTACCGAGTGGTAAATAAAAAAAAAATAAAAATAAAATAAAACAGAAAAATAAAACAGAAGATGCTAGTGGACAAGGCGGCGCCGACTAGTATGGCATTCAGATTAGACTTGCCTTGAATGGAAAAATAACTGAATAAAATAAGCACAGTGAAAAATCAGCATATGAAAATACAAATGCATTAACGCTAGAAAAGTGAGCACAATTATTTGCTTGTCTGCCGGCTGGAGCCTTCGCCAGCCCACACGCACACGCACACGCACACGCACACACACACACACACACAGAGATCATTACAAAATTGTTGCTGAGAAAAGAACAGTCCGACAACTTGTGTGAGTCCAGGGTTTAACCCGAGCGCTGCCATGAGTTGCAGACCGAAAGCACGAATCAACAGCGTCTGAATCATATCGTGAGACATTTCCAAAAACCCTTAGATCACAAAAATCATGGCTGCGTAGAACCAAAAGTTTCACGGTCACCATCTTTAATGTACCTTTTTTTTTTTTTTCCTTTCCTTGTCTTAGGGGGAGAAGTTCTTCACCTCTTAACCATTGAACATCAAACAGAACTCGAGGCACCTATTGTCTCTACAAAACCCAGGACACAATTACAACACAAATGTACAAAAACTCACAGCAGATCATCTTAGGTAGTAAAACAGCATGGAAAAAACCAAATATGCACCTGAAAAAATGAAAATCGTATGAATACTGCAAGTATTTCTTTTTTTTTTTTTTTTAAGTCTGCTCACAGCAGACGATAGTTCAAAACGAGCAGCGCCGTATACTATAGGAGGCAGCGAGCTCCGAACTTTAGCTTTACGCCTTAGTAAGACTGGAAAAAGTGAAATAGAAGGCACCATCATGCTTTTATCAAGTTGAGAAATGAAAATATACACAGAAAAGCAAAACATACAGTAAACTATGATTTTTGCTGTACATTTATTCGGTTACTCCGCACTTAAGACAGGAAGGGAGGGAAGAGGGAGGGAGGTGTTGTCCGTCCCAGTTTCGCAGTCTAGCTGGCAGGAGAAAAACAAAACAAACCAAAAAAAACAAAAAAAAAACAGGAAAACAAACCTGGAATCAAAATAAAAACAGGGCGAGTCTCAATCATTACCACCACAGTTCTATTGTTCAACTTTGTTTCTTGTTTATCCCTTGCCCCCCCCCCCCCAAAACTCATTTGGTGAAAGTCCAGGATTTGAGCTCGTTTATTTGATCTATAAATGAGGAAAAAATATAATGTAGATTTGCTTGTCATCCAGTCCATCCAGCAGTAATTGAAGCGTAGTTTTGGGTCGTAAGTGTGAAAAGTACATTGGTCACAGCGGACAGGCTGTGAGTGAGGCCTGCCCCGGTAAGTCGTATCGCTTTGAGACAAAACACGTCCCTCCAGCTGCGTTCCGAGCGTGGATGTCAATGTAACATGACAAAAAAGTACCCATTAGTGCATATTGATGAGTGCATTATGCAATTTTGAAGCAGTGGTCTCTCAAAAGGAAAAAAGTAAAAGGCAAGCTTTTCCCCTGGAACTGCACAAATTTTGCATCTCATTCTTTTCCATCAGTGACGGGCAGAAAACTACCATATAAAATGTGCAATAGAGGGATTTCGTGAAGCAGCGCCCCTGTTAAGTCAAGGCATATAATCTCTTTTCCAAATGATGGGCTGTATTATTGTAGTTAAAAGTCTTATCAGTCCCTCCTAATGTGGCAGATTACTCCTGGTTGGTTTGCCATTTTCCACAAATTTACAAATTAAAGTCTGTGAATTCTTGAGATACCCGAAAAGGATGCTCAGCTCACAACTAATAAGCGAAATTTTTTTGTTTGCTTATTCTGTTTTGTCTATTTCACAAACAAATGGTTGACAGGTTGTGTCACATTCCAAAGCAAAGAGGGAACAAAAAAAAAAATAAAAATAAAAAAATAAAACAAGAAACAAATATATACTTTTTTACATGAAGATTTCTTTTTCGTTAACGAGAACGGTTGAAGATGAAGAACACGATACTACTTCCACGCTGCAGGTGGTGCTCTTCTCAGCGGCGCTGGGCGGTGAAGCGGCCCTCTCCTTGTCCGCCAGAGCCTCTACCGGAGCCCATGCCAGGTTTGGGGGCCATGCCGCCACGCGGAGGTGGTCCCCTCCCGTCGCGTTCGCGCGGCATTCCGCTTCCGACAATTCCTCGTGGACCTCGATCGTTGCGCCTCATGTCCCGACGCTCGTCTCCTCCGCCGCGGGTCTCTCGTTCACGCACGGCCCTCGTCTTCTTCTCCTCCACATTCAGACGCACCTCGCCTCGAAACATGATGGGCTGTGGGGGAGAACAAATGGGTCAATATAGGAAAAATAGGACTTAAACCCCGGCTCGTTTCACCACCCACATCATTCACTGGTTTGCAGACACAAGTGTGTTCGTTCGTTCGTCTCAAACCCACACATAAACACTGCTCTGTGCCACTGTGGTTCTGTGTTTCTGCCAGTGAAAGAATTTAAGCTCTAAGGCAGCATTCACACCAACAGTAGTCCTGTGTGAAGAAAGTCAGCTCCAGTGGCTGCACCAGTGCAGTAAACTCTAGCATCATGTGGCACCACTGTCCACTAACCAGTCAAATACATGGAAGAACATATTTCTAGTGGATTACTTTTTGGCATTAGCTTTTAAATGCATTAATCTCTTACACCAACTACTTTAAGAGTCCAGTGACAAAACACGCCTCAACAAACTTAGCATTATTTTAATATATGGCTGTTGTTGACCTAAACAGCTGCTGCCACCTGTCGAAACACTCCAGTCTTTTAGAGCAGTTTTAAATGTTGGTAGCATTTCTAGAGAAGTGTCAAAATGGGCTGGGTTATACCTCTAGAAAGAACATATTTGTTGACTGAGACAATGTGCTCATTCACATTAATGAGTCGAAGTCATTGGTACAGTTGACTTTTTCCACACAGGGTTAAGAAAAAAAACAAAAAATAACAAAAGCCGAGTTTTCACAATCAAAGTTCATCTCAGCTTTTGCCACAAATGCAGCGCAGATCAAATGAGAGCGCCACATCTGATTTTGAAATGAAAATCACTGCAGTGATGGCTTTCCACTGTCGCAAACTCCTGCATTAAAGCAGGATAGAGCACTGCAGTGGAATGGCATCTTAATTTAGTCACCTCTTTACAAGCTCAAACTCTATTTATTATAGAGGTGGTTTGTAGAGATTTCGTGTCATTTAAAATTTTATCAAGACCGAGAAGAAAAGTGAGACTTAGTGCCAAATTAACTGTAGAAATGTGTGTCACCAAACCACCACCATATGAATGAAAGTGGGTAATGAAATGTTGATACATGCCCCTTCTACCTTGGCCCCCAGGATTCTTTGCACGGGTTCGGCGTCATCAAAGACCACAAATCCAAAGTTGGGCAACTTTCCTCCAACGCCCTTGGTGTTGATCCGCAGTTCCACCACGTTTCCATATGCTGCAAGGGACAACAAAGACATTAATTCAGTCCCTTTTTTTAAACAGCAAAGTGAAGATGAATTGACAACTAGTTGTTTTTTGGAACAACGTACTCATGAAGAACTCCTTGAGCTCAGTCTCATCAATGTCATGTGGGAGGTTGCCAACAAAAAGCTGGTGGCTGTCAGGGTACCGGACAATTCGCCTGCTGTCCATGTCCCCAGATTCAGCATCTCCTCTGCCACCTGCAGGTCAAAACAACAATCAGAAATGTAATCTCATCGGATCAAAACGTGAAGATCTGCGCCAGAACAACAGCCTAACAACATTCTCAGCGGTACGTAGAACAGTTATAGTTACCTTTGTTAACAAAACTCAAGTGTGGTTTCCCCGTTTGTGACTCTGAAGATGTAACACCATCTAATAGTGACAGACACACGCAGAGAGTAAGAATAAACCAAATGAAAGAGTGAGGAACCCTTTAAACTAAGGAGGATTGGTTTTAGCATTACCAGGTCTGGGACCACGTGGAGTGAAGGCTGGTCTGTCGCGGGTGCGCTGGTCTCTGGGGCGAAGAGGTGCTGCCTGTGTCTCTGGCTTGGCTTCAGCTCTGGGCTAAAGGAGGGAGGGGTGTCAAAGGAGAAAGAGCAAATAAATAACATCCCTATCATCACAATCTTGCACAAGATCAGATGTCTGAGCGAGTTATTTTTGGTGTTTGACACATTTTCCTTTTCGTTTTTGTAGTTGTTTGAAATATAAATTTTTTTTTGTTTTCTGAACTACTCATTAACACAAACCGCTTTTGCTTTGCAGTAGACAATAAACATTTACAATATTACAAACGCCCCCGGCTGGTACACTGCAATTAATTTATTTATTTTCAGAACTGTACGGATATGAGATAGGAAATACTAAATACTATATCCCTGGTCCAACGAAACGTAATCCATAAAATGTTGCTAAATTTTTGGGTTTTTTTTAGAGATAATTTCATCTTTTCTAATTCCCGGTAATTCATTGCCTCATTCATTAGGTTTAAGTGTGTTGGTGGCATTTCCTGTTTGTAGCTAAGTAAGATCAATCTCTGAGCCAGCAGGCTGACAAGCGATACAATACACTGCTCTCCACAGACGGGATCAAAATCAGTGGGTCTACGCAAAATGTTTGACAAACTCATAAACCTGACAGCTCCAGTACATATGACTTAATGTCGCTGCTGCAATGAAATGAAGGGTCTATGGAAATATTTTGTTTAATATTTGACCAGTGCAGATGATGTCATATCACATATTTTACATATTTGTCACCTGTTTTACCGTTTAAAGTTCCTCACCTGCATGTATTCACTGCTATTTTATTTTTTGGGCTAGTGGACAGCACTGGGCCACTGAATAAACCAGCACTATGTTCCGACAGAGATCAGCTAACACACATGCTGTAAAAAGCTATTGCTGCTGCTTTCACCATTATCTCATTCTCAGCATCATGTACTTTGCACTCCTGCATAATGACCCATAACTAAATTTCAACTGAACAATTTGCAGTTTCTATACTCTACAAGTGTCAGTACCGGTGGCAGTGATTTACCTGTGAGCTTGGAGCTTTAACAACATGAGGGGGGATTCCAGAGGAGGGGACTGTGCCAGTAGGAGGCAGGTTTTTACTGGTCACCGAGGCCCAGGAGAAAGCCTTTAAGAAATGCAATAAAGCATCATTAGGACTGCGCTGACCGTGCTCAACCACCATGCTGCAATATCAATACGTGTCCTTTGGGCAGAGCATGATACTACCATCACAGAAATCTCAGTTGGAACTGGTTATCACGTGTATGTAATTCTGGTCGATACATCATGAAATGACAAACTGCTTGTTAGTTTAACAAACTGTTGAACATTCTCATTCTGAGCTTATTGTAAATTGTTCCATCTAGTGTATTAGATGCAGTACAGACAAGTAGGGAATTTAGAAGGAGATGATTTCAGACTAGTCTGACCCCTTGTGATTTCACTGAGTGACTCTGAGAAACAGGTCTTACCTTGGGAGCCTCCTGGGTGTTTGGTGGAGACTCGACAGGAACAGGTGAAGGTGCTTTCTCCTCCATTTCTTCCAGAACCTTCTCATCTCCTTCAGGTTTGATCTCCTCTACTTTGGGCTCTGGCTCTGGCTCAGGCTCGGGCTCTGGAGCTGGCTCCTCCATCGGCTCCTCTACTCCATTGCTGCAGAGCACAAAACAGAAAGGTGTCACTTCCATTGATAAATTAAGACGACAAGGCTACAGTCTTCACACTCAGCTTTGTTGATCAGAGTCATGATGATTTACATACGTGACTGGGTGAGGTTCATAGTAGGTGGTGCTGTTGGGGCTTTCTTGAAGTGGTTCAGGGGAAGCCTGCCTCTCCTCTGTCTCCTCTTCAACTTCGTCCTCTGAATCTAAGTGGGAGAACGAAAATAAATGAGCAACTTCACACATTAACCAGGAAAACATGGACTAAAAAAATACTAGTAAAAGGCAAGGTCTGTATGGAACACTAGTGAAAAGCTTACCCTCGTCCAGCTCAGGTTCAGAGTCTCCAAAAACCTCGTCCTCATAACGGAAGATGTCATTGTGGACGTAGAACTTGTTTGCCACTGAACCCTAAGAATATGTGTCATGCAAAGAGAAAGCAGCTCAGACTCAGTACTCAAGATCAATGTACTGGTGCATTTTGAATTTATTCTTTATTCTATTTTTGAAAGGTATAACTGCTCACCTCTGGAGCAAGGACAAAAGTCTGCATAAACTTCCTCATGGGCTGACCATTGTTCGACAGTTCTCCGAGAACCTGCACCACGACCCCATCACTCAGTGTGGCATGGGCATCCACATGTCTGATCTTTGTGTGGCATTCACTGAACTGCAGAGACATGACTTTCTTGTGGATTTCCTAAGAGATGCAGAAACATGCAAGGACACATGAATGAATAAATCAAAAATGAAAATCATAAAATGTGTTTTTGTTGTATAAAGACCATTTTCTGACATTCAATAATTTATCACAACAGACCTTTTCAATCTTGTGTAAGGAGAGCACAGATATATTAATATATTAGCTTGGAGGGTTGCATCCCACTTGGGGGAGGTCCAACTTTTGTACATTCTGGTTCATGGCTTACTGGGACACCAAATAGAACCATGTCATCATTCATACACTTGTGTCTCCCCTTTTTTGTCTTTTGTGAAACAGACTAATTGCTCAGGTTATAGACCAATCATTTCTCCCGGTCTAAAAAACTTCAGCAAAAACGTTTCAGCAAAGTTTTGTTGCCATGTTACGGTTAGGATGACAAATAGACCATGCTGCCTTGTAGAATCAGATTCTTATTAATTATATATATTTATACTATGTGTTTAATGTCTTTAAAATAACAATTATGTTAGCTCTACTATGAATAATCTAGAGTGCACCAATGAGGTATCAGAGAATGGACATGGTCCTTCTGAGGGTGTCCTGAGGTGTCTGGCAACAGAATGTTGTTAGTGGGGGCCTTTGGGTCCTATGGGTTGAGGGGAGGGTCCTCTGTGGATCATCCCACAGATACTTGATCAGTCTGGGATCTTGTTAATCTGGAGGCCAGGTTGTTCCTAAACGTTTTTATTTTATTTTTTGTGTGTCTGTGTCAGGCTGCATCCTGCTGGGGATGGCTGCTGCTATCAAGGAGTGTCATTGCTATAGGGTGGGGGTGCCTGGTCTGGTCTAGGTGGGTGGTACATGTCTAAGTAACATTCACACGAATGCCAGGTCTAAAAGTTTCCCAGCAGAACATTGCATCATCACAAGATGGTCAATGTTATTTACTTCTCCTGTCAGTGGTTTTAATGTTGTGGCTAATCAGTGTAAATCATCTACAGTATTTTCAAAGCAAGTCTTTTTTTTATTGGACTATAACACTTACCGCTTGTCCATACACTGCTTCTGCCAGCTTCCCATTTGGGTCAAGTCCTCCATGGACATAGGAAGAATTCCTCCCATAAAACCTAATGGCACAACAAAACAACAATTAAAGTGTTATGAACACCTACAAGTGTACTGACTGCCAGACTACAACATCTTACCACATTCTGTTATTACCTGTGCAGGAAATCTGGTGCCTTGTTTAACAGTGTGTAATACTGCCTCACAAACTCCCGCCCTACAAGCAGGGGACTTGGCTTCTCCATCACCATTTCTTTGGTAAACAATATTAAGTGCTGAAACAGAAAAAAGACCAAGGTTTAGTTATAAAACTGCCAACATGTGTATACACACACCCTTAAGAGGTTTACAGAAAAAATGCAAACCACTATAACAATGCAGCATTACACATACTACATTCTTCAAGGTTGAATGTTTAGTTTCTGCCTTGGTATCAAGTAAATATTAATCACAGAATAAGCGGTATTTTGTGGTGTTAACGGGATATGTTATTTGGCATGATACAATTCAATAGCAACACAGTTTACACTAACACCACAACCACAACTTTCATGTTCTCCAACGCAGGCGTCGTTTGTCTGGTTTATCTAGCCACAGACACTAAACTGAGAGCTGAACACGGGTGTCAAAGTTTAGTGTCTGTGTTAGTCATAAGTTGTCTGAGGTCAGGCCATTTTAAGGAAGTCCGTACTTGTACACATGTAGCTTAGCTGTGTATCAGGTAAACAGCATGTATGCGTTGGAGGAGCAAGTGCAGGAAGTACAGATTTCCTTGAAACTGATCAGTTTCACTTTCCCCCGTCTCGACTGGCCCATGCTTCACCCGAAAAAAGCATCAACCCTGAGACAAAAGCGAGACAGCTGAGTATTTAGCTAGCCGGCTAAAACACTAGCAAAACATCCAACTGCGCCATCACGTTCATCCAATGAGACAAAGAGGGAAACCGGCTGTAGACTGAGAAAAAAAAAAAAAAAAAAAAGGAAGCTACTGATGCAGGCGTTCAAGTTACGGAGCAGATAAAACGAACTTCATAAACATTAAAATCCTACTTTAAAAGACATACAGCACATATGAATATTGCACACATCTGCGCAACCGTTTGTACATAAAAGGGCCCTGCTGCGCGAGGCCTTTCATGTATATGCTAACAACACTTTGACATTTCTCACATTAGTCGCATGCTCATAGTCGATACGGCATGACAGATTTTGGATAATATGCGCCTTTTCTAGGAATTTCAGTAACACTGTGTGCATACCCTGTCGGTTAACTCAATGTTATTCACACTGTAAAGAGAACTAGGAGGACGTTGATGTCAACTTGCCGGCCTTTCTCGCTGTCACCTTAAGTGGCTAATGCTAGCTAAGAGAGAAGCGACTCAAAGCTAGCTAGCTAGCTAACACTAGCGCGTGCTAACTTGTGGCGTCGTCGTTATTCCTTCACCAATGGCCACATTCAGTCAGAGGAAGCGCTCCGTTTCAGTAAACCCGCGGGTGTTATCACGGAAAAACGAAACATACACAAGCGACAAAATGTTAAATAGATGTACTTTCACACAAACAACTTGCATGCTGATTGCAAGCGGGGATAACCATGAAACAAGACATGACGTTAAACCCGGTGATAACCATTGTAGTGAAACAGCAAACTATCATCCTAGCGAGTCTCCAGAAGTGACAGGACTACTAAACACGCGTTCTCCAATCATATGAATCGTTAGAAACTGGCAGGCAATACAAACCTCACTTAAGCTTTAAAATAAATTAACCTTACCCCCCAACTTACACTGCCTGTCGAACCAGTATCAATGGAGCAAGTTCAGGTCTAGGCTAGCTCAGACAACAAAGGAAGACGCATGTGACAAATCTGGTTCTTACTCAAAATGTCTGACCAGATGCCTAATGTGGATTATTTCTACAAGAACGAAACATCTAGTTGAGAACTTTGAATGATTACTGCCTGTAATCGAGTAGTCGTGGTTTGGACCAGACAATGCAGCTAACGTTAGGCTAGCTGTAGCATTTAGCTTGTCAGTTTCCCCATAGCTAAGTTAGCTTGGAGGATGGCTAACTTACCTTATGAAAGACCTATCTATGTAGACAGAATTGTTTGTAATAAATTATTAGGAGTAGCCGCCTGTAAACTGTTCTGAAATACAGTGTATTCCAGTTGAAATATTTTTAATATTTCACACTCTCCTCTAACTAAGAGTTTATGATCTCTGCTGTGCCAGAGATTGAAGATTTAAAGTGATAGGGTCGATTTATTGTTATACCCCTGCAATCTGGGACAGGGAACCCCCATCACTCCGGTTCAGCCAATCGACGGATTACACTGGGCACCATAAAGCGTGACGTCAGACAAACAACCACGCCCCCTCAAACTTTCTGCTATCCCCAAAAAAAAAAACATTACACATTATATATACAAATAGCATTGAATTTTTTTTCCTTCGGTTCCATTTTGGTTCAACCGTAACGCAGATTTCATCGTACAACAGTTTTTATTTTGACACATGCGTAAATGTCTGCAGTTTTCCCTTCTCCGTGTGTTTGCATATATTTGAATATTTTTTTCCACATATTCTTGGACTGAAACAACATGAACCACTTCTGCTTCTGGTCCAGATTTAAATGTGCACTCCTCTCGTTTTTGGATATTAGTTTACTCGTGAGTTCTAGTACGACACAGCCTCAGAATTAGGTTGGATAGGAGTTGAGCATCACAATATAAGGCCTATGTTACTTTGATTTTGGCCATTTTTCTATATTTTTTACAGTTTTATTAAAACGATACACCACAAATACTGAAGAAGGCCTTGCAAGCCTTTTTCAGTGATCCCTGAAAGCCCCAGTTGTGCTTAGAGGTTCCTAAATGTAGCTTCTGTGTAACTGATCACCTGTTCTGAGTACAAATTCAACCCTAATTTCTTGTGTGATAGCATTCTCCAGAATCTCTGGGCTGTGGGAGATATGTGGGTTGAAATTTCAGATGCATAGCAGGACACAAACTGCTGTATTTAATCTCAATTGCAAGTGAACAGGGAGACGATCACGCCCCCATTTGTCCCGCCAATAAATAGCGACAGGCAGAGGTTACTTTGAGACCTTTCTCTTGCTTTTATTGACGTCATAGTGGGGCTCAGTTACGGAGCCAATCTGACCCCAGTTGACATGTTAATTATGAAATAAATATCTCAAAAAAACAGTGTATTCATGTACAAAATATATGTTCAGGGATGCATAGTTCCTGGTCTCCTGATGAGTAGAAGTCTTGACCTTGTTCCAGGTGCAGCCTTTCAAAACAAATCTGGTCATTAAGCACCACCATGTGGTCACACAAGGGTCATGTCTTCCACTTCAGGCTAGGCTGATAATTATTTGTTTTAGGGGGGGAAAAGGCATTAAATATTGAGGAAAATAATTAAGCGCATCTTTGCAAGTGACTTAACATCTCTTTTAATTGAAGGGAAATAATTAGATTTGAGGGATATTTAAATTTGGAGGGTTGGGTTTATTATTAATTTACTGGATTTAAGTGCTCAAAAAGTATGTTTGACTTCACACAGAAACAACAAAATACATTGTTATACAATACTGTTATTTTTATAAAATTTGCATATCAGATAGTCATCATCTTTGCATTAGTACTTACAGTATTACGTATTCCTTGCCTGGTAACTTGTGACATTTGTCGCTAAAAAAAAAAGCACCTTCCTGCAGTACTGTATAAGTGATGCTATAGTAAATGTCTGAATAACATTACATCATAGCACCCATCTGGGGAAAGAAGATTAAAAGTCAAAACGGCCGAGTTTAACATTTGTTGTTGGAGGTTGATGTAACTGAAACACTGACAAACACAATTAGTAAACATTTTATTTTACGAAAAGCCAAACTACCCATAACAGATCCATGTCTATTACAAAGACCATATTCTCAGATTAGATGTTAAATATAGCAGCTGTTTAGATGAATCAGTGTTTGGCTATTCACAATAAAAGCCCCTAGTTAGCCAAGTGCTCTGTTGTCATAGCAACCGCAGACCCAAACATAGAGGGGTTATGTAACCTTATTATTGATCTAATTCTCTTATTGTATTATATTTTTAGCAAATGTGTGTGCTTATTAAGTCGCTGAACTGTTTCATAAAAGTTTTAAAACAATAATACTAATAATAATAAACTACGACAATCAGCAATACAAAATCCCCCAAACTTTTCAAAATGTACATATTGTAAACTCAAACGGTCATAAAAAGGTTAAATTAAAAGTAGGCCAATAGGGATGATTATATAATTATATATATATGATTATAATTTCCACCGAAGTGTTTTCCATCCTTCCCTGCGACGCCATGACTTCCAATGTAACCTGAGAACAAATGAGTTTTTTGGGGGAACAGTGGAGGAACAAGATGGCTGTCCCGGGACAAGAAAAGTATTTTTCTTTTTTCACGTAAACACGGCATTTTAACGTTGCGACAACTTTAATGCCAGTAGCCAGTCAACCAACAACTTTAACACCTTTAAAGGCTTCGCTTAATAACAGAAGACATCGTTTTTGAGACGGAATTTGATGCTTTTTTTTTTTAAGGAAATATTTTTTTTTGGTGAGGGTGTAAACTACTACAGCAGCTGCTTATGAGGAGCAGGACATCTTTACTGAAATGTCTCTGTTGTGACTTTTACTCAAACTATATTATTTTAAGTTTCCAGGTAATTAACTTTGACTAACTTTCTGAATCGGGTGTTTTTTTCTATTAGTTGGAGATTTACCGAAGTCGACTGCTCGAAATGCTTCCGCCGTTATAATCTTTTTCTTTTTCTTTTTTTAATAGATGTTTTTCGCTTTTTTTTTTTTGTAACTTTTTATAGATGCCCCTAACCAGATAAAACTACTATCTAACCATGAGTTCGTCTCGAGTCAGACCCCAGCAGCTACCGCAGAGCCAGGCTGGCAGGCAGCCGCACAGACTCGACTCTAGTGAGGGGATAGAGATGGAGAACATCCAGCATCAGGACGGGAGGCTCGGAGGAGTCGCGGGCACCCCGTCCCCTCCGTCGAGACAAGCATGGAGCCGGGATAACCCGGGGTTTGAACCCGAGGACGAGATTATGGAAGCCGACTGGCCTCAAGCGAGTCCCGGGAGGAGGTCTGTGTCCACGGCCTCCAGCAGCAGCTGCAGCAGCGGCCTGGGCGGCTACAACCGCGGGGGCAGCAGCACCCACATCCCCCGAGGAGGACTCTATCCCACCCCGACTTTGGATGCTCAGCAGCAGGACAGGCATGATCACACCGGCTGTATGAAGCAAATACTCCAAAAAATCAGAAGTAATTCACAGTTTTTATGCTTTATGCTTTATGTTTGTTAACATTTTAAAGTCATCATGTTTTGATTTGACTGATTTTGACTCAATAAAACTACAGTAAGGCCACAATTAAATGTCATAGTATTTTCCAGTAGCATAAAATAACCAATAAAATGTGTTCACCTAAAGAAGACAGCCATTGGAGGTCAATACCAGTGTAAATACTCCCTCTGTGAGAAAAGAAAATAACACAAGCTGATAGATTTTCTCATAAAAGTGTTGAATCTTTTCTGACGGACTGTAATATGTACACATTTGGGAACCTCATGAGTCAAAACTTACTTAAACTCTTTCAAGACTTAATAGTAAAATCTAATCAGAATGTACTAGACTAGTGTTTCTGAAAACAGAAGTCATGTAATGCCCTCTGTTGTTGCCCTCTTTCATTGTCGTCTCTTCCACAGTTCTGTGGGGCACAGAGTTGATGGAGGACAGTGACAGCAGTCGGGAAAGGTACCTCAGGAACGTACTGAGGGAGATGCTCACATATATCGCGTTCCTCATCACTCTTTGTATCTGTAAGTAAACACACAACACAATACACACCACTCAAATGCACAAACTGGAGTTGTCTGCTTTAGAGTTGAGAAATAATCGGACTAGAGTCAGCTTTCTGTATGTCCATGTAACCTGAAGAGAATGTGGAAGCAATCATGACTCGATTGGACTATTGAGTCATGATTGCTGACATGACTGACTAGCTCTAACATCAGCTTAATCAGAGCAACTAAGGCCTCATTATTTGGCTCACGGCTGTGCTACTGCAATCTTACAAGCCAGCGTGAGGCTGTATACTAATTCTTGTTTTTGTCAGCATGATATGTGAGTGTGTACTGTATAGATACTGTATAAAGCAACCCAAAAACTATTGTCAAACTATTAGCTGGGCCTTGGGATGTGTGGTGTAAACACAGCTTTAAATAATTGGTAATTAATGTTAGTCCTGAACATAGCTGAAATGACAGATGATCCAAATGTGTCACTGAAAGCTTTTTAAAGAGTGTCTGAAAAGTTATTTTCCACACTCAGACCTGTGTAACATTAATGAGTTTAGCAGGTGAGAATAGAATTGCCAGCATCTGCCAGTGAGGTTAAATTTCAATTTGGACTTTTTGGAAAAAGAATTAAAATTTGTCTAATGAAAAGAGTAATGGCTTCTCTCTTCTTGCTGCAATGAAAAATGCCAAAGTGTGGTTTAGGGTGGATCAGGAAACTGTTTCCTGGCAGACGCCATTAAGACATATTTTGCCCAGCGGAGCTTCACTCTTAAAGCAGTTTCAAGAACTACTGTGAACGACACACAGACAAGTGCAACGCATTGGTGAAACAAAAATACATTTAATCTAATTTGACAGTTTGCATTCACCGGGACGTTGCAGGGTCGCAATGGGCGTAAACAGCACATTTACTGTATGCATGCACAAAGCTTTCAGTGTTAATTCTGCTGTTTTTATGACATATATCTTGTAGCTGCAGTTGTGTTGGCGCAGCTGATGCTGAAACCATTTACTTTTCCACATACTCTCAGTAACAGTGTTGCCATGTTGTAATTTGCTCTGCAGTGACCTATGGGATGGTGAGTGCCAACATGTACTACTACACCAAAGTCATGTCTCAGCTTTTCCTGGACACGCCGCTGTCTGCTGGGGACTCTTCTACTTTTAGGAGCCTGTCAACCATGGAGGACTTCTGGAAGGTAAAATACAACATCCACCTCTGTTTTTGGTCAATTTAATTGCCTGGCTATGTTGAATGCAGCTTCATTAAAGCTGTGAGTTTTATTATTGTGATCTTGATAATGTTTGGTTTTATATACTGCCAAAATCTGCCAGCGCTAATCAGGGAGCTTCACAGGTGCTGGTGGGCAGACACTGCCATCAGACTGAACTCGACGATTTATTTCCTTCTGTTTTTAGTATATCCTAAGCCCCACACCTCTTGGCATGAGTTTCATATTTATTATAAAGACATAAGACTGGGTTTGATCTCATCTAACTTGTCACCAGAAGGTGGCAAACTATCACTGTAATAGAGATATCACTGATATGAGATCAGATGTGTTACAGTGGTGTTTTGGCTGGTCACCATGTGAGGGTATTAACCTGTCACTCAAAGCTGTCACATCCTTAATTATCTCTTAAACTCTTAAAGTCTTGATATGATTTATATCAGTGAGTTATATTAGAATACACCCCTGTATAGTTGTCATTAATGGGGAAATTAACTGAGACCAAACCATTTTTGTACCAGGTTATAAACCTGTGTATTTTTGGTGTAAATCAGACCTTTTAACACAAATCTTTATATGAATTGATCCACTTTTGGAGACAGCCTTAAGTGGTCATTTAGGAACTGCAGTTCTGGCATTTCTCAGTTGGCCTCTTTTGTTTATTTCCAGCCCCGTGGTTGTCTCTTGGTTTTTATTGGTATAAGTACAAACAGGAAATGGAGTTCACAATTACAGTTTAGTTTCAGTGAAAGTCAGTCAGTCTGTATCAGAATGAATGAAATGGAAAGTAAAATATAGAAAACAGTACAGCATTTATAATCTTTAAACACAGTGTTAAAGCAAGATTTTAGAAATAGCATTGTATTACATGAACTGTCGAACTAAGCAGTGAACTAACCAGATATTCTGGGTGGTAAACAAACACCATAATTTCTAATCGTTAAATTTCTCATGTACGAAGTTCTGTATCAGGCCTTTTCTGTGACGTAATCTCACCTTTTAGTTCACAGAGGGGCCCTTCCTCAGTGGTATGTACTGGGAGGTTTGGTACAACAACAAGAGCCTTCCAGAGAATCAGAGTCTTATCTACTACGAGAACCTCCTCCTCGGGGTGCCGAGGCTCCGGCAGGTCAAAGTGCGCAACGAGTCCTGCTCCGTCCACGAAGATCTGAGGGACGAGGTCCAGGACTGCTACAACATATACACCCCGGCCAACGAGGACACCGCCCCGTTTGGCCCCAAGAATGGAACCGCGTAAGAGTGTGAATTTAATCGAGCTGCACTGTTTAAAAGTTTATTGTGTCTTCACAGAAAGATGTGTATATATATTCACAGTGTGCATCCTAAAACCCTTTCTCTCCATGTGTGTCAGGTGGATGTACACCACAGAGAGCGAGATGAATGGCAGCAGTTATTGGGGTCAGGTGTCTAAATATGGAGGTGGAGGATACTATCAAGACCTATCACGTACCAGAGAGGAGTCAGCCGTCCAGCTGCAGTTTCTCAAAGACCACTTGTGGCTGGACAGAGGCACTAGAGCGGTCTTCCTTGACTTCTCCGTCTACAACGGGAACATAAACCTTTTCTGCATCGCCAGGTAAGGATCACCAGTCACGCCACACCTATTTACAGAATAATTATCATTAATTGGCAGAGACATTGTTGATTTAAGTTTAGTGGTTGGTGCTGATTGTAATTGGAAGTGCAGAGGTGTTATTCACTGCAAAATATTGCTTAAACGAACATAGAGCGTAACGTTAATGGAAATCTACGTCGTTCCATCGTCCATATGCGCGAAAACAAATGGCTTACAACTTGCAAACTCACTGGAAAGCAGTGTTACCATACAAGCCGTTAGCATCTGCTCTAGTGTTTTTGTTGAGGTCTTGTCTGAAAAGCAACACATAAGGACAAAACGTCAAGACAGACTGTTGACGACTGACCAACAGTTAAATGAAACTCCCTGTACCAGCCCAGATACACTTGGATATGCTTTTACCTTAACCCTAACTTAAATGATCAACTACACGCTCTTATTGCTTGTTTCGTGTGTCACTTTTAGTCCGTTCAGACTGAACAACTGATGAACACAAATGTTATCAATTTACAATCATGTTAAATAGAGCCAAGCAGTAATATATAATATTATAGTCCCGCAAATACAACTAAAATCTACATTTCCTTCCATTGTTGTAAATGAACACATTCATAAATAGGGAAATGTAACTCTCCCTCCTTAGGGCCAGCAAGATTCTTGATTTACACACTTTATTTTGATTTGATTCACATGGAACTGCTTTTGACTACCATCGTATGAATATGAATTTGATGTATTCGTCAGGTTGTTGGTGGAGTTTCCTGCCACTGGTGGGGTGGTGACGTCCTGGCAGTTCCAAACAGTCCGTCTCATAAGATACGTGTCCAGCTGGGACTACTTTGTGGGTGTGTGTGAAGTGGCATTCTGCCTTTTCATCCTCTACTATGTGGTGGAGGAAGTGTTGGAGATCCACATCCACCGGTTGCATTACTTCAAGAGCCTGTGGAACTGTCTGGACGTCTTCATCGTCGCGGTGCGTATCAGGGCTGCATCTGGAATCATTAAAAACAACTGAAGCACCGTTCACGAAACATTCACTTATTTTAATATTATTTGTTGTTGGGTTGTTTTTTTTTTTCAGTTGAGTGTCGTTGCCATTATAATGAACATAACAAGAACAGCCATGGTTGGAAACCTGCTTAAAGGCTTGTTGGAGAACCACACTGCTCACCCCAGCTTTGAGTCTTTGGCCAACCTGCAGGTCCAGTTTAACAACATGGCTGCAGTGATCGTCTTCTTTTCCTGGGTCAAGGTAATGGTGCATAATCACTCCAGGACAACCTCTGTGGACACTTGTTGGACTGATCCTAACATTTCTTAATTTCTCCCTTCGTCCCAGCTTTTTAAGTTCATCAACTTCAATAAGACCATGAGTCAGCTGTCCAGCACTATGTCCCGCTGTGCCAAGGACCTTGTTGGTTTTGCCATCATGTTCTTCATTATCTTCCTGGCGTACGCTCAGCTGGCCTACTTGGTGTTTGGAACTCAAGTCAACGATTTCAGCACTTTCCAAGCAAGCATGTAAGAGCATATCAGGGTTTACAGACACTTCAGAGAATAAGCGTTTCATCAGTGTTTGAACAAACAAGTTGTGCTGTTTGTGTAGATTTTCGCAGTTCCGTATCATCCTGGGAGACTTTAACTTCTCAGAGATCGAGGAGGCAAACCCGGTGCTCGGACCAATCTACTTCACAACCTTCGTCGTCTTCATTTTCTTCATTCTCATGGTCGGTAGAGCGTTAACACGCCATGCTGTGTTAAAGAAGTTAGTTTGTTCTTGTCGTTGAAGATTGAAGACCTGATTTTTTTTGTATTTCTTTTCTTTACAGAACATGTTCCTGGCCATCATCAACGACACATACTCTGAGGTGAAGGCCGACATGTCTCAGCAGAGGTCTGAGATGGAAATGACTGACCTCATTAAGAAGGTATCGAAATACGCGTGTCATTTATGGCGGCTAGGCACATGCCCAGTGATATTTGTCCAGACCCTACTTTGGATACTACAGGGTTTGAGTGTAGTACTTCTGTAGTACGTCTTCATTAGAAAAACTGGCTTGAAAAGAAAAAGCCAGGAGATGTGTTAGTAGGACAGAAGTAATGATATTAGAATAATAGGAAGCTTCTTTGCCAGGTCCAAAACATGTGATAGAGAGGAACTTCATCCTGATGATAGTGGGAGCAGGTGGCATCTGATCATGGGAAAATTATTCCTGGTAGAAAACCTACTAAATATTAGTATTGTGTGGATAAACTGGCTTCTCCGCACCCTATTTGAAATGAAAAGACGATGATCTATCTGGGTTCACCCTACCCTCCAAGCCAGCTATCAGCATGGTGAGCTTGATGCTAGGAACCAAAACTGTAGATGTTGTTTTCTTGTTTTAAAGGTTTGGTAGAACTCTGTGTTTGCATCATATGTTAGAGATTAGTTCATCTTGTCTTTGCTGAAGTTATTATCATCACTAAATTCAGCATTTCTCTGATTCCACTTCCTCAGGGTTGTAACAAAGCTTTGATGAAACTGAGACTGAAGAAGACGGCGGTAGACGATATCTCCGACAGTCTGCGTCAAGCCGGTGGGAAACTGAACTTTGACGAACTCCGTCAGGATCTTAAAGGGTGAACAAAGTCACATCATGCACATCAAAATCTGTCCACCGTTATGATATGATAATAGTCTGATGCTTGTGTTTGGTTTGATGAATATCACATTTAGACACCCTGTCCTCAGTGTGTTCTGTTTTTTTTTGGTTTACTCAGGAAGGGCCACACAGAAGCAGAGATTCAGGCTATCTTTGCCAAGTACGATCAGGACGGCGACCAGGAGCTGACCGAGCACGATCACCAGCAAATGAGAGACGACTTGGAGAAAGAGAGAGTGAGTGATGGCGCCAGCGGCTAGTTCCATAATTTGTCTAAGAGAAGTTCAGCAACTGAAACAGTAGTCGAGCGCCAAACCGCCTGCACATGCTCAGTGTGTTTCTGCTCGTATGCTAGGAGGACTTGGAACTGGAGCGCAATTCGCTAACTCGACCCAGCAGTGGGCGGAGCTTCCCTCGTACCCAGGACGACTCGGAGGAGGACGATGATGAGGACAGCGGTCACAGTTCTCGGCGCCGTGGGAGCAGCTCGGGGGGCGTGTCCTATGAGGAGTTTCAGATGTATGGAGCATTTATTCTTATTTCCCTTTTAAACAGAAAAAATCTGGACCAGTGGATCATTAATTGATCTGTAAATGATTAACTCATTCAGTTGGAATGTTTCAGATGGAACCAAAAGTTCAGTGTTTCCATCGTCTTGTTGACTTTGATTATCTGTCACACTAACAGATCACAGACACACATTTGCTTTTTACATTACACCCTAATCACCCTGATCACATCATAACTAAGCAAATCAAAGTACGTGTGATCATTTTAAATACACTTCTACATATGTCTGGAGTGACCACTTTTGATCAGATCTCAGGTTCAGCTTCATGTGCAAATAAACACACATATACTACAAGTAGCTGCTGTATCAAAACTGTGGATTTCTACCTAGCGCTGTTTGTTGTGTGTGCTGCCCCAACATGGGGATAGGATACAAATTGTGGAAATTTGAAAAGGCTCTCATCTCACTGTAAATTTTTTCCTCCGAATGAATGAGGCAAAACTCTTTTGCTTCTTCAAGAGGATGTCAGTGAAGTAAGCTGTCCGTCAATGTGGCCAGGACGCCACTACTAAAGGAATTTGGTCACATTTCCAAAGGTAGTCTGAGTGATACGATCCCAAATGCGCCCTCAATGCCACTTGGGTGTGTTCACACCTGTATGTAAAGCTGTCTACTTGTGATCAGCACACCCAGGACGCATTCAAAACAACCAGATGTGAACAGCGCAGATTGTGAACATGTTGACTCACCACTAGTCCCCAGTGACATTTTTCCTTTACCTCACATTTACCATGTTATATAAGTGACCTAACTGTTCTGTTTCTGTCAGGCATGTGAGGCGTCTGGACAGGATGGAGCACTCTATCGGCAGCATAGTTTCCAAGATAGATGCTGTGATTGTAAAGCTGGAAGTCATGGAGAAGGCCAAACTTAAAAGAAGAGAAGTACTGGGACGGCTGCTGGACGGAGTCATGGAGGTGAGATGCAGTTATATTAATGATCGCATGAGAGGAAACATCTTAAAAACCAGATTAGCTCGATTACTCATTGACAAAACCAGTTCCTCTGGCATGTAAGCAGCTTTTTCCATCTACACATGCTTTCCCAGTTACAGCACAAAATGTGTTCCTGTAACGGCACAGTGAAAGGACGACGTCAGACATTGTTAGACTTCATCAAAGCATTGTCCTGTTCAGATGTAGGTTCAAGCTTAAATTGGGAATCTAAGAAACTCTAATAAAGTGATAACATTTGACACATCAAAGTTTGTGGGGAAATGGAAAATAATGTCATGAATTGTATATGTAACAGTATCCAGGTTGATGCAGTGCTTGTCGCCAGATGTCCTGTGCGACCTGGTTTCTTGTGTGCATGTAAACACTGCTCTACTTAATCTGTTTCTGTTTGTCAGGACGAGCGCCTGGGACGGGACACAGACCCACAGAGTGAGCAGACCGACAGGCTTGTTAGGGAGGAGCTGGAGCTGTTGCAGTCCGATGACATGATCTCAGAAGTCAGCCACCCACAGCCGGCCACTCCTGTCGGCCCCCGGCCCCGTCCTCCCTCGTCCCTGTCCACGGACGGCATGGACACAAGCACAAATGGGAGCAGCCACGTGTGAAGACTTGGCCAGCTGGGGAATATTCCACTGGGGAAAGAAACTCTGTCGGAAATTTATCTGCGGCAGAACGTACAAGTAACTTAAGATGTGGGACAATTCTTGCAAAACAAAATACTTATGGAAGATGTTGTTTAAATGTAGATGTTTTACATAAGAAGGGACAAAGTCAAATGCAGCTCACCTCAAATACTTAAATGCACTGAAAGTGAGTGAGGTTCTCACCTGAAAGTGTTCTTTAATCTGTCTAAATCAAGAATGACTTTGATGGATGATCAGAGGTGACATGAAATATACATGAGTTTGATGAATAATGAAGGATTTTACACTGCAGCAGTACATGAACAGTATTAAACACACATACCAGCCTGCAAGCTTATTCAGTGTTACTCACAATCCAGCCTATGATTTTAATATTACATAAGAAATATGCTCACCTGCTTCTGATCACTGTATCAACACTTCTTAGCATTTACACAAATACTCAGCAGGCATTACTCTGAATGTTAATTTCGCTGATTACCTTTTTCATCATGTTAATATTCAGTAGGTACAAGCGTGGCGCATTCTTTCATACTTACTCGTCTTGTGTACGTCGATTAAGCTTCGAATGAACTAGCTTATCAGTTTATGATACATATTGTAACTTGAAACAAACTTCGATTTGGAGTGCATCTAGTGTTCATGGGAAACCCATGCATTTATTATTTGTTTTCCCTGTGCCTTACTTTTTTTTTTTTTTTTACAATCTATTCCTGTTTTTTGGACCAAATAAAGTGTTATTAAAATACTTAGTTTGTTTAATTTGTTGAAACAAATGACAAGATCTGAATACTACATGATAAATGAGTATAGATGGGTTGTTGATAGATAACAGCACAAGGCAGTGATGTAATATCCTGGAGCAATCTGAAGATGAACAGCAGTCATGTTTCTTGCTCACTAAGAACTTATCATGGCCATAATAACACTGAATATCTCCTATTACCTTCTGTCCTCAAGATCACGTGTTGGAAGCAGGAAAAATGGACAGGTGGGAGGATTTGAGCGACAAATTGTGATGGCTAGACAACTGGGTCAGAACATCTCCAAAACAGTATCTCTTGGGTTCCTGGTCATAAGTGGTCCAAGGAAGGGAACGCTGTGACCCAGTGGCAGGGTCGTGTGTGTGCTTTCAGTTGAGTAGCTGTAGACCAGTCAGGATGTCTATGTTGACCTCTGTCCACTACCGCAAGCACTGAAAATGGGCATTTGACCATCAGAACTGGACCAGTGGAAGAAGTTATCCTGGTTTGATGTATGGCTGGGTGCATATGCATTACTTATTAAGGGATCATATGGCACCATGGAGATGTGTTTGGTCTACAACAATCTTCAGGTGGTGGTACGCATCAAAGTAACATCCACATAAAGGCCAGGACCCATTAAAACATAATGAGACAATGTTAATTACTTCACGGTTTGGTGGTTTTAATGTTGTGGCTGATCGGTGTATGTATTTTGGGTCAGTGATTTCTTCATTTTTTTTTTTCCTGACAAAACCTGTGTAATCTGGAACCAATAACAAGGAATAAAAGAGTACGCAGGAACAGGTGACAGCCCAGTAAACTGTATAACTGCATTAAAAAATAAAGTCCTGAAACATCTGTCAGAATATCAGTGTATTAGAGACGGTTGCTTTGGAACAATAGATAAAGTTAACACATTATCACTATCTACTCGATACATTTCTCTAGAAATCTAGAAATAAAAACGTCTTGAGAACATTCAGAAAGAACAAAAGATTATACATCAGTTAAATCTGGAAACTGCAACAGCTGACTAATGAAGAATACTGATTTACAAAAATACTGAGGAACAAAAGGCATAGTCTGAAAAATACAGGAAAAGTAAACAGTCATAAATAACCACAGATAACTCTGAAAAATGAACCTGTTTCTGTGGCTTTCATGTCCTCGCTTCAGACAATCTGTTACTCTCCAATAATCTGAAACACTACAGCTTCCAGTTAAATTCCTGAAAAGGTAACACGTGGAGACACAAGCATCACTTGCTTTCTTGCAGGTAACTAGATGAGGTGATCAGTACCTTCATACCTGCACATTAAAGCTGATTTAATGTACATTTTCACATTAACAGCCAATTCTTTCACATAATTCTAATCTCCACCATCCTGTAATACTATAGTATTAAGTTCTATTAGCAGCCTCTGCTCTTAAAGCAATTATCTGTTGTTTTATTTTAAACAATAAAAAGTTAGCTTTAGCGCTCTTTAGCTAGCTCCCTGTCTGCTAAATGCTGCCTGCTAGCTCATTTGCATCCAGTGGAAATCTACTGCATCTTGTGTTTACAGCTTGTCGTGCTGCCTGCAAGTACTAAAACGTTTTAGTCTGGACCTCAAGCCAGGAATAGTTTGGCTCGTCTTAGCATAAAGACTGGAAGCAGGCATATAAAGCTAAACTGGCTCTTTTGAAGGTTACCTCTTAGTTTGACAACGTACATGGAAAAGAACTTCTCTTGGCCTGATTCTGCAAAGACAAAACTGAACAAGGCAGAAACACATATTAGGTGAACTTCCTGATGTAGCGGAGCTTCAGATACGCAATGATGAGGAATATGATCGTCATAACGGTCAAAGCCACATGATTCTCCCACAGGCCCCAGGAGGTGTACTCTATCCCCAGGTAGTCCAGATACTGCTCTCCTGTGCATCTGAAACGAATGAAGTCTGAACTGATCAGAAGAAGAAGAGGACGATATGTTGTAAGGCAGTAAGGTACTTCTGGAGCAGGTGTGCAGATCTACTCACGTCAGGCCAACAGTATTCACGGTGCAGTTGGTCATCCCAGCGGACTTGGTGGTGTTTTGGAGCGCAGCCTCATCACAGAACTTCAAACCCACAAACTCATTGATCTTCAAGGCCTCGAGGCGCAGCAGAGCAGTGAAAGTTGAGCAGAACAAAGTAAATATGGGGCTTGTTATATTATACTTCTGCAGATAGATCCACACTGCCAGCTAGTCACATGTGTTGAGTTTCTGTGTGTTTGGAACTAAGCCGCTCATGTGGGAGTTGGAGCTAATAAATGTTGAACAGAAATTATATTTAGTTGAAAAACACTGCAACACACAAAATAGAGAAGCTGTCTGAGTAGATGGTTTATAAGAGGGAGACTATTTTTGTCAGACTGCTGAGAGACGTTGACAAGGAAATGCAGATTGGACCAATCACTGTTGTTGTGGCATTTCTGTGAAGTTAACCTCTGAACACTAACTGAACACATTCATGCAGGTATTGGGCAGGTACTGAGCATCATGTTCTTATCCAACAGACTATATCATCTACAGCTAAGATTTTAAAACATTAAATCATTATCACTTTCACTTCACACATAACCACTAAGTTAGATCGTAATTACAGTTGATAAGCAACAAAACACAAGAGTAAGAGGTGACCTACGGCCAATAAAACAACTGTACATATTGTGTACCATCACTCCTTTAAAAGTGTAACCTGTGAGACGTACAATACTGGGAAAATGTGTCAGTGACGAGAGATCTTGGACATGTGCTCATCATTAAGTGAAATCGGTTAACGTGGTTGGACGTTCTGGAAAAAGCTGGAACGTGCAGCTTGAATTAGGACTGTCACAACATCAAAAATGACATAATAGATTATATATGAGGTGTTACGTGATGTGTGTCCAATCTATACTACACTTCATAAATGGATCTGTGAGGTGCTGTATTTATTTTAAAATAAATCTTTGTAGCAGGATCCATTCAGAATATGAACATCTTTCTTTAAACTATAAATGATCCGCAAATTCAGTTTTGACTTACTGCGAGTCCATAACGAGGAATACTGAAGTACTTCAGCCAAGCCAGCCAGTCCATGATGCTGGGTAGGTTCACCAGGAGACCGGAAAAAATCTGGACACACGACAGAAACTCAGACTACAGGGCTTTTCTTCACAGCAGACAGACATGACATGACATGACGAGACTCAGAAGTGTTCATTAATGTTATTAACCCTTTATGGGCCGATAACTTCAGCACACATTTTACATTGCGTCCCGGTGTCTCTCATTTAGGTTGAGAAGTATGTGGTTTTCATCTAGCCAATCAGAGAAGATCTAGAAAACATTATCACGTTAAATCAGAATAAGGTCCACCTCTGCATGAACACTGAGCATTACTGCTTTATTAGGTACCAGGAAGAAGTGGCCTAATGTAGTCTAATGTGATAATGTGTATGTTGACAGGTGCCTGAATCAGCACTTATGTTCTGATGGTCTAAATACATGTTCACATTTTTTTTTACCACTACTTTTTTTACCACTTAACCATGCATGGTAATATCACACTTTGATATTTCCACTAGTTATTTTATATTTTGTAGTATATGTATTATGTATTTATGTTCTATTTCTAAGATTTTTTTTATATTGTTAGTCATTCAGGTGGACGGCAAAAGAAGAATTTCATTGTACAGGGAAACATGTTTCTACACTGTGGACATGACAATAAACTCTTTGAATCTTGAATCACTGACCTTAATCATTAACCAAGTATTTCAATCATCAGCATATAAAGGGTTAAGTCTCTCCAGAGATTTATTCTGCTGTCAGGAGCTATTTGAATTTGATGAATACATGATCGGTCCCTGATTCTGGTCAAATCTTAAGAATCATTGTTGTGTGTTTTCTCACTGTTGATAGTTTGAAGACGTGTGGCATGTTTGAGGTACTGGTAAACAAGCACCGGCCCACTACAGTGAACGGCCTACTGGTCCCTGTAGTGTATTTAAAACATTCAAATGTACCAAACTGAATGTTGAGGGAAAGTGTCATTGGTGAAGAAATTATTCACAAAGCACACATTTGACACATACAAACAGTCTGAAAAATAATCTAGAGTATGTGACGGTGAGACTAATTGAAACAAAGCTACATAAAAGAGTCTCTCACCATCATAAAGACAAACGTGATGGTCATGAAGATGTTGGCGAGAGCCACGACGCTCTGGTCAGCTGAGATGGCCATGGTCATGGCCGTGGCTGTGTAGGCCACCAGGGTCACTGTCAGAGTGAAGACAAAGAAGCCTTCCACGGTGGACTTGAGACCTGAGTGGACATGTTGGAGAATGAATGAATTCTTCAAATCTGACCAAGCAGTCAAACATTCAAACCTTTGACTGATGAGCTCATTGTTACCAATCAGAAAATAGACAATGCAGCTGAAGATGACGGAGGTGATGGTGCGCAGAGTGACGTCAGACAGGATCTTAGAGAGGAAGTAGACAGACACTCTGTAGTAGCCGCTGATGTACTCGTGCCTGTCACAAGAGAAACATATTAACCTACTTAGAACAAATGCATCCTTCGTTATCAAATTTATTTTAGCGTTTTTTGTCGTCCTACGCACACAAACAGTTTCCTCTCAATGATGAAGAGCTCGGCTGCAGACACGGTGCTGAAACACTGGTTGGTAGTGATGAAGAAGAGGGCACCCATCCTGCAGGACACAACAAACCAACTCACTGATGAGTCTCTCTTGGACAAGACATCACTTTATCAGAAAGTCTTTATGTGATAATCCACATGTAGAGTAGGTTCAGCTACCAATACTGACTCCAGGTGTCCACGGAGACAGAGGAGACACTCTTGTCCAGTTTTAAATCAACAGCTGTCCTCAATGCTTGTTTATACACCAATCAGCCACAACATTAAAATCAGGGGGACAGGGGAAGAGAATAACTTTGATCATCAAGTTCTGCTGGGACACTTTTAGTCCTGGCCTTCATGTGGATGTTGTGGATGTTGTTGCTTAGGAACACACAGGCACACACACCCCATACCAACCCACAGCGGACGCTTATCATGCAGCAACCCTAAAACTGCTCAGGAACAGCTAAAAAAACATGAAAAACTGTCCAAGGTGTTGAGTAGATCCCAAACTGATCGTGCATCTGTGGGATGCACTGGAACAAGCTTGATCCACAGAGGCCCCTCCCCTCAACCCACAGGACCCAAAGGCCCCCACTACCAACAGCCTTGTACCAGACACCACAGGACACCCTCAGAAGGACCATGTCTATTCCCTGGTGAGTCAGAACAGTTTTGGAGGCACATGGAAGAAATACACAGTATTGGGGAGTTGGTTTTAATGTTGTGGCTGATCCGTATCGAGGCCTCTGGTCATCCCTGAGTACGACGGCTGCAACTTTGTTCTGTGTCTGTATATCTGTGCCAACAAGTGTTTTCCTTTTCTTATTTTTTGTGCTTGTTGCACTTTAGGACACATGTTTACATACATCACTCCACCTTGGACCCAGTATCAGACCCTACACTGAGTGAAAAGGGAGGGAGGGGTGAAAAACTTTAAGACGTTTAAGCCGCATACACTGGTGTCTACCTATATGCAGTGACCTTGAATATAATGACATTAGGTCCTTATATTCCACTGAACCATGCACAGAAAAAAAAAAAAAAAAAGAAAGAAAGACGGAGATCACTGAGTTTTCTGATGTGATTTACTGGACTTGTGAGCGCCAGGTTGTGCACTATAAAACAAGAGGTAAGAGGATTAGTGGCACAGGAATTACTCTTTCCTTTCACACTTCTTTATCAGCTGCAGCCATTCATTTAAATTAAACAGTTATTAGAAGACACGTTGTCCATGCTATGGACTGAATATGATATCTATCTGCACATATTAGCACAAGTACAATGACTTTGAACTATGAGGTTGTTGAAGATTTACTTGACACCACTATTATTAACTAGGTTATGCTGTTGTTGTATGGATTAGGTGTAATTCATTAAGTACGACTGCAGTACTTGCCAGAAAGTGAAATATCCAACTAACGAATGATGCTTTGTGTGTTTTTTTGGTATCTTTCTTTAGCCAGCAATTTATGTTCTATAAAATATCTGCAGGATCAAAACCGTTTATAACCTGGTTATTAACAGTTACAGCTGCAGATTGGGGCAGATATCATGAAAGCAAAGACCAATTTAAGTACTTACTAACATTTATAACTGCATTATTTTAGACAGAAACCACATTAAATGGGTAATTCTGATGAAAGAGTCTCTCTCTCTGAGTCATTATTTAAATATGTAGTAACACACCCATTAACCTTCACATTCAATGAGCTTTTTTCTTTATGTTTGTAGTTTATTTTCTCCGCACGTACACCAGCTCGTCTAAATATATGCCAAAGTTATGTATCAAGGTTGATACTATGATAAGACAGTGAGGTGTAAATTAGATGAGTGTCACAGGTGAATCAAACACGTTAACAGCTCAGTAAATTGTTGGAGGAGGATTTTCAAGTACAGCTGATAAACTTTTCATGCCTAGTGGAGGAAATTCTCCCCTAATTTTTCTATTGTGCCTAAATACAAACACCTCCAGTTGATGTGAGGCCACGTTGTGATTTTACAGTACAAAATAAAAATACATTTCAATTTACTAAAGGTGGATTTACAGGCATATGTGTATAGCACACTAGCATATAGCGTATATGCATCAGACCAACAAGACCTGATTCAACAAAACAACTTACATTTTCAGTACCTATTGCAACTCATGCACCAACACAAACAAATCTTATCTTATCTTAAATAACCCGTTAGACTTTAAATTTGTTGAGGTATTTCCCCAAGTATTGTGTATATTAGGCCTATATACACTATATTACCAAAAGTATTCGCTCACCCATTCAAATGATCAGAATCAGGTGTTCTAATCACTTGGCCTGGCCCCAGGTGTATAAATTCAAGCACTCAGGCATGCAGACTGTGAAACAAGACATTTGTGAAAGAATGGGCCGCTCTCAGGAGCTCAGTGAATTCCAGCGTGGAACTGTCATAGGATGCCACTTGTGCAACAAATCCAGTCGTGAAATTTCCTCGCTCCTAAATATTCCACAGTCAACTGTCAGCTCTATTATAACAAAATGGAAGCGTTTGGGAAAAACAGCAACTCAGCCACGAAGTGGTAGGCCACGTAAAGTGACGGAGAGGGGTCAGCGGATGCTGAAGCGCATAGTGCAAAGAGGTCGCCGACTTTCTGCACAGTCAATTGCTACAGAGCTACAAACTTCATGTGACCTTCAGATTAGCCCAAGTACAGTACGCAGAGAGCTTCATGGAATGGGTTTCCATGGCCGAGCAGCTGCAGCCAAGCCACACATCACCAAGTGCAATGCAAGGCGTCGGATGCAATGGTGTAAAGCACGCCGCCACTGGCCTCTAGAGCAGTGGAGACGCGTTCTCTGGAGTGATGAATCACGCTTTTCCATCTGGCAATCTGATGGACGAGTCTGGGTTTGGAGGTTGCCAGGAGAACGGTACATTTCAGATTGCATTGTGCCAACTGTGAAATTTGGTGGAGGAGGAATTATGGTATGGGGTTGTTTTTCAGGAGCTGGGCTTGGCCCCTTAGTTCCAGTGAAAGGAACATTGAATGCTTCAGGATACCAAAACATTTTGGACAATTCCATGCTCCCAACCTTGTGGGAACAGTTTGGAGCGGGCCCCTTCCTCTTCCAACATGACTGTGCACCAGTGCACAAAGCAAGGTCCATAAAGACGTGGATGACAGAGTCTGGTGTGGATGAACTTGACTGGCCTGCACAGAGTCCTGACCTGAACCCGATAGAACACCTTTGGGATGAATTAGAGCGGAGACTGAGAGCCAGGCCTTCTCGACCAACATCAGTGTGTGACCTCACCAATGCGCTTTTGGAAGAATGGTCAAAAATTCCTATAAACACTCTCCTCAACCTTGTGGACAGTCTTCCCAGAAGAGTTGAAGCTGTAATAGCTGCAAAAGGTGGACCGACATCATATTGAATTCTATGAGTTAGGAATGGGATGGCACTTCAGTTCATAGAATGAGTAAAGGCAGGTGAGCGAATACTTTTGGTAATATAGTGTACGTCACACAGCAGGACACTTCTTTGGCACTGGCAATGGTGTGACCTGTTAAGCACACATGTTTTTAATTAGCAAACCCAGGACGAAGAGTTTGAACTCAAAATATTTAGAAATTATTTTAGTTTCTCTATTGTTTCTTTCATTACTTTTCATCCTCTCTGAAAAACCAACTGAATATAGATTGAGGTTAGAGGGTCTTATTTTAAAGTAACAGTGTGAACGTCACTGAATTCTCAGAAATGCAGTTTTAGTGTTAATAGTTATGTAAATGTATGTTCTGTGTCAATGATAAGGATGTGACTTGAGTTTGCGGCCGTCTTGTAAGGTTGCTTTCAGCGTGCATTCTCTCACCTGTTCTGGATACCGCTCTGATCGTCTTTGACCCCGAAGAAAATGGCTCCTACGATGAGAGCGAGGAAAATGTTGACTCCCAGCTGTACAGGGAAAAACCAAGAGATTCAGACAACAGAGGCTGAGATGACTTTCAAGAAAGTCTTCTCACAGTATGTACGATTTACTGGTTTATAAACCGCTGGACAGATGTTAGAGATCTGTGAAAGGACATCTTATTGTATGTAGGAATAGAAGGAGCCACTAGTGCAGCAGTTCTCATAATTTCTGGGGATCAGGGGTCAAGTGCGCACCCTGCTCCTCCTCCAGACCCGCTGGAAGGAGAAGATGACAGAAAAGAGTGAGAAGAGCGAAAGCGACACAAGTTTTTAAGCCCAACAATTTACAGATTATGACAGGACTAAGCGGTTCCCAGGGTGAAGGGATAAGCCAATAAGGTTGAGCCTTTTTCACCTCATTCCCCTCAGCCCCTCATGTGGAAGCAGTGGGGCGGTGGAGGGCCAGGTCATGATGCCATCATGTGATGACTCCCAGACTAAGGCCAACGGGCTTTTGCCAGATATGATATCACTTCAGATCCTGGCCCAAAGAGGCAAGAGTCGGGTCACAACAGTCACCAAAGCCGATTACAGCACCCACGCCACCTCGAGCCCCTCTCGTAGGATTATTTTGACTTATTTAGGGCCAATTAGCTGTAAATAATTCTTAAAGTGAGGAGACTTCAGACGGCATTTTGCCGCCATGGGGCGACTAATGAGAGCATTAAGATCACCAAAGCATCGTGTGTGCATCCTGCTCATGATGAACACGTTGACAAGGATTATACTATGATCTGAACTTTTAAAGGTGCAAATGTTACAACATCATGTTTAAACCTGTGACTTAAGAAACTGATTATTCCTCTATCAGATCATTTCAGACTAGATAATAAGTCACTAAATGAGGGTACACAAATCATTCAGTCTGTTTTACAACTTCCAATATTGAATTTAATAATAATATTATAGCACCAATGTTTGATCACTCATAATGAGAATATGTGAAGATGTGGCTCTAGAGTGAAAATAAGACACAAATGTTAAATTAGAAAAGAGATTAGGCAAATAGATGAATGATTAGCTGAAAGGAATACAAATTTGACATTTTGTTGGAGCCACGTATTTGTTCTCTTATTGAAAGTTAGTTTTCCTGACATGAAGTTAAAAAAAACAATTCTTGTCGATCTACATTTTCTATCCCGTCTTCCTTCTGCTCATGTGGTTGAGAATAAACCTTTTCAAAATCTCAAAACATTGCTTTGTGAGTTTACCTGGGCGACAGATGTCTGGGGATTCAGCATGAGGTTCTGAAAGGTTCTCTTGAGAACCCATCGCATCTGGTGAAAGAAGGAGCTGTTGTAGGTGATGGTGCGGGACTTTGGACGCGATACATACTCCTTGTCCTGGACGATGCGTTCCAGTTCGGCCCGTGTGTTGCCGGAGTAGCTGCTGTTCTTGTACTCCTCCACCAGGCGCTCCTCGATGCTCTGCCTGGAGCTGCTAAGCTCCTCAAAGTCCAAATCTGTTCAAGCATACAAGAGGTAAAAGAGAAAATTCAGTATTAGAACTCATGATTACAACAGATGCCAATAATCACATAAAGAACAGAATTAAACAGTACAGATTATGGTCTTTTATGTTGAAATGGAGGAAAATTTACAATATAAATGTAATGGTCTCCCCCACTGCAGTACATGTGAAGTACATATCAAGACGGTCTGTTTTGCAGAGTGCCTTTTTTATGTTTGATTATTTTTCCTGTTACCTGATTTCAGCAGAACTCAAATAACTGTTTTTATGTTTCTGTTTTAGATTATTTTAGTTCTGTTATTTGCTTTTTTCAAATCTAACTTGAGTGTAATTTTATATTACATAGTGTTTATTTCATGTCTTGTGCTAACTCTCTTCAATGTATTGTGTAAAACATTTTGTGTGTATTTGAGCAAATAAAATCAACTTGATATTAAAAACCGTCTTAAAATATTAGAAAGTAGAAATTGCTCTCTGAAACGGCAGGTACAGAAAAGTGGCTTGTCATGGTTTATTCTTGACATAAGGAGTAGTCATTTATGGCACACTAATTATTTCCAGCGTTTTAAATCGCATACCAAGGACCTGATTATCAAAAAATGTTAATGAATGTTTAGACAGGTCCCTGATAAATGTCTCATATGATTAATTGACTGAGTGCTTCTTGATTTGCGCAACTAAACAAGCACTAACCTGGTACCCAAAATCCTTTAGGAACACCTTTATTGAACCCCCCAAAGCCATCCAGTTCTCAATAAAGTAAAAATAAAACCAACCTTAATATTATTATATACGATTATGATTATGATCTGTCAATGTTTTGTTCTCAATGCATCGATGTGATGGGTATTGAGCAATTTTGTTGTATCATGCATCCATTGACAATAAAGGCTTTTCTGATTTGTAATTTCTAATTAATGATAAAGACTGAATAATCTGTTCTGGAGTAAATGAATCTGTCCCAGAAGTCAGAAGAAATAATAAAATCCTGACATCGCGATTAATGGATGGTTACTACGTGGCGTTACCTTCAGAGCCGTTCACTTTGGTCATGGTGGTGGCCGTGAAGTCTCCATTGATAACATCCAGGAAGAAGTCGGCTGGGTTGTTGTGGGGCTCACAGGAATAGCCTGCAACACAAAACACAATGAAGATTAACACATAAAGAAGACAATGAAGATGTGTCTTGTGGTAATAATAACACATTTTGACAGCGTATAGTCACCAATGTTGGCAAAGTAGTCCAAAGCGTTTGGCGCCGGTCCGTGGTACACCATTTTACCACTGACCAACAGGGTCAGAGTGTCAAACAGTCTGTAGATGGAGTAGCGAGGTTGGTGGATGGACATAATTATGGTTCTTCCATTACTGGCCATTCTGAAAACAGCAGTAATGAAATGAAATGTATATAGTGAATACAGAGAAGTGTCTTTTTTACAACTTTCTTTGTACACTAGTACTAAATGAGGAAGATAAATAAAGCACAGAGGAAGATAGATAAATGATCTCCCGCTGACACCACTCCTCTTGAGCTGTCAGCTCTAGAGGGAGTTGCTGAGAATTATTATAAACATCTTAACCGTGGCACTATAATATACTGCCTGATGGCTACACAGGGACTTTGACTTTTAGCTTCTATTTAATTTTTAAGGGGCATGCTGTCAACATGTCCTAAAGAAACACCTTTCAGTTACGACTATCATGAAGCGGAAACTGTAAATGTAAAGGATGAAAACAAATGAATTCGGGGATGGACTATGAAAGGAAGACAACATTTTATAAGTCAAACAGTGAATAAACACTGGTTGTTTTATCCTTTCTCCATTAGTTGCAGGTCACAATATTGCAGATGTTGACAAAAGCCAGCTTAAAAACACACGGCATGTTTCAAACATGCATTCAAACGCAGAACCTTGAAGCTGAATATCATCTCTTAAAACGATGTGTGATAAAATCAAAGTAACAACGAAGATTCAGAGTTTCATAACCTTTTCAGCAACAGCAGGACAGAGTTGGCAGTGCTTGCATCCAGCCCAGTGGTGGGTTCATCCAGAAAGAGAACTGCGGGATCAATAATCAGCTCCATGCCAATGTTTGTCCTCTTCCTCTCTCCTCCTGAGATTCCCCGGGTCATCTGTGTGCCCACCTGGGAAATTATAAAACAAGAGTCCACATAAAACAGATCGATGAATCTATTGTGACCCTCAGCTGTGCTCTTAATAGACCTGTAATTCAGAGGACGGGTGAGTCGAGTGTGATTATCCACCTTGGAGTCAGCCACTTTGGTGAGACCCAGCTCTTTAATGAGATGATTGACTCGAGCCTCCTTCTCCCTCTGTGGCACAGAGCTGGGAAGCCGTAGCGCCGCGGAAAAACGTAGATTCTCCCTCACCGTCAAGGTGCCCATGACCACATCTTCCTATGAGGGAGAAAAGAGCTCGGGTTCAAATGTCAGAAACAGAGAAGATGTTTAATTTGTTAAATTTTACTAAATATTTGTATGTATCTATTTATTGCTCCCTCAGTTTAAGCTTTATGAAGAATACCAAAAGCAATTAAATTATTGTTGGAGAGATACATGTGGTGATTACTTAGCTGCTGTCTCAAAACAATGGCCATTATTTATTTATATTTTTATTCAACCTTAGATTATTTAGCAACCCCCACAAAGCTCACATTAAAACTCGAACCTCAGTTTTATAGCCTAGAACATTTACGTCATGCTCATCAGCACCGTCTTACACAGCTTTCACAATGTTAGCCACTAGCCGGTGAATGTTAAGCTTCATTTTGTAGCTAAAAGGAAAGGCATTTTTATTAGAAGTTGCTCAAGACCAAACCAAATGAATAATTCAAATTCACCTGCACCACATAGCCTGAAAGACACTTGAAGTTTGGAGGTTGTGGTGCTCCATCAATTAAGACTTCCCCTGAGAGACCTGAAGGATCCTTCCTCGCAGCCAAAATATCCAAGAATCTTTGAAGAAAATAAAACAATATATATACTGTAAGTGCACCGACAGCAAATGCACGGAAGTACTTGGAATATACTTCTTTAGAACTTGGATGTGGTACTTACGATGATTTTCCACTTCCAGTGGGTCCAAGAATAGCGTTCAGGCCAGGTCTCATAATCCCACTGCAGGACAATAACACCCACACACACACACACACACACACAAGTGTATTTAGCCAGTTAACAAGGGGCACATGCTTTTATTTAAAATTATTAGTAAGGTATGTATTCTTAGATTTTGACTTCACTATATTAGTTTTGTAAAAAAAAAAAAAAAATACAAAGGGAAAAAAACTAAGTGGATTTTGTGTGTCTCGTGCTTAAAGGCACTTAAATAAACAAATATCATGAGCACTCCTTCAAATGTGCTTGAAAAAAAAAAAATATAGAATGTGTAAAGCCACTGAAAGAAAAAATCAAAAGTAAATCATTTGACTTCAGAGAGAGCAGCTACACAAAAGCACAAGAAAGAGCCAGTGATAAAAAATGGAATTAAAAGACTGAATTAAAGTCTGGCGTATCACGTGACGCTGTTTAATTCGTCTCCCTGGCAGACTGCTCTTTAGTGCATCAGAGAGATTATATGCAAGAACCCATGCTTAATATCATATAATTAACACTGTGGCAGGAGTAGGCCCAAAAAACTTGTGCGAATTCATTCATTCTTCCATGGGAAATGTCAGATGTGCTTAATACCATCAGAAAGAAACCATTGTAAGAGCCTCACTGTTGCCCTACTTTGTATAGAGATATAATGAGCCACATTAAAACGACATGAAAAAACACCGTTCCTTAACAGTAACAAGCAGCTAAACAGAATTATTGCAATAAGTTTCTATAAAGAGCTGGAAATATCTGATTTTGCTTAATTGCTCTGTAAGTAAACAACCTAAAATTCACCAAAGTAATAAAACATTTTGTCTTGTTTTCTGATTTATTTTTTCAGGGTATGCATTCAGCAGATTGGAGTAAATCAGTGTCAAGAGAAAAGGGAGAAAGATATAAAAACAACATAAAGAAGACTTTATGTTTTAGGTTTTATGGTATAACTGACTTGAGGTCCACCAGTATTTCCCTGGCACTGATTGTCCTTCTGCACGAGAAGCCGCTCTTCAGGTGAACTTTGTACTGGATGTTGTGGAAGCTCACGGTGGAACCACACGGCTGCTTGCTCCGGTCCGTGGTCGCGCTGATTTTGGTCCTGGCCATCCCATTGGTACCGATATCTTCTATCATTGCAATGTTTATGTGACCGGCTATGTCCATCCTCCTCTGCAGTTAGTGCCCTGTCGTGGTGGAAAATGAAAGTGATGGTATATAAAGCTAAAATCGTTCACTGTTAATAAAACACCTCACAGCTACATTCATAATTCTAGTCAAGAGAAGGTGCAAACGTTTTGTCAGAGCAAGATAATTCAAGTTAAAAAGTGTAGTGTGAAATTAAATAGTAAATCATTTAATGCTTAAATAGCGTCATATCAGCGTGAGACAATTAATTTGAAATAATCTTAAGGTTTAATGGTGGTTTTTGATTAAAGAGTACTCGTACACATCCGAAACACACCAATACTAATGCTTTATCAACAGGACCAAACTTCAAGTAGAACTGCTAGAAAAATCTAGTGAAATTAATATTAATTTTAAAGTAAAATAAAATTTAGTGGAGAATTTGTAGCATAAAATAATATTTAAGAGAAAAAAACAAGTATCTCAAAACTGTACTTAAGTTACAACACAAATGTGAGGCTGTTATTTAGGACATTATGTACATGATGAATTTATTGACATAGGTACTGAAGTCTGGACGGCAACACAGTCAGCTCATGTTTTAATATCAAACAAGTTTCTCAAGATTAGTAGTGATCTCAGTAAATAAAATGACAGCAAGGTTTAATACGGTCGTTTAACTTGGGTAACACTTTAACGGGAAAACGTCAGTGGGTGTAACTCAAATGGTAAGTCAACATGAACAACACAGATGTACGGGGCAGTAGTATTTACAAAATTCTTCTCAAATGTATACGTGTTAATATTCCTGAAATCTGTTTTCATGGATGCTGTGACATCGAATCCATATAGCCTTACGTGTACAATAGTCACCAACCATGCTCAAATGTAGAAATTAATATTGTAACAAGCACAAGAGAAGAAAAACCTGAGCAAACTTGGTTCACGGTATACTACTTCTGCGATGGATTGTGTCTCTGTTTGAGATTTTAAGTTTAAACTCACATCTGGAAACATCCGCTTACATGGATACATAAATAAATCACAGCAATAAACGCTGGTATTTATTTAGAGCGTTCTCCTGTTGAGAAGTTTTATTATTCCTATTAAGGCCCTAGTTACCACTGAGGACACAGAGGTTATGCTCATATCTGTTTAGAGGGATTCAAAGTTTCTAAAAACTTGTTACCCTATCTAATTTTTTGGTGTTGATACTAGCGCATACTGGTATATTTTGTTGGACAATGAGCACAGATACTCAACATTTGTGTCAAACTGCAGGATCCAAAGGACAAACTATAAAGTTTCATGGTTATTTTTCTTACCGAAGCAGACAAGAATCCAACTTATCCGCATACATGACCTGAGTAATTTGGAGTCAGACCTGATTCTTATGTGATTGAAGACTGTGGTGAATTTAATTAATGCTCTCATCCAGGCGGATAACTTTTAAGTTCCTTGGTGAATTTTCAAAGGTCTATTGATTCTTGCTTCATTCCTGGTCAAACAAAGCACTGCTAAAACATGTGACCTTGCAGAAATGAAATGAAAACACTCAATATACAGCGCATGATGTTGCTGTAGAGTAAAGAGAAGCTTTGTTGCGGTGACTTACCAGGATATGGGGATGTAAGAAGGCTGCTGCTGCTGCTGCTGCTGCAGACTGACAAAGCAGAGCAAGTGTGCAGGCTGACCAACATCAGCTCATGACAGCAGGGACAGGTACCTCACCACACAGCCACACACTTAACTGGAGCCCACCAAGCAAGCAGCACAATGGATTAACCCTTCACTCACCACTCAACAGGACAAGCATCAAATAAAGCCCTTTCATCTACTTGTACTTATTAAACTTGTTTCAGTTTTGTAGTTTATCACAGTGCTATTTTGGTACGGGATAATATTTAACACCTTCCATTTTGACGCATTTCCATTAAGTAGACACTTAATAGGAAAGTTTAACCTACTCTGTACTTTAGTGCACACAGTCAGTGGGACTTCTCAAATACACTTAGCTAAGTTAACATGCAGCACATTTAAAATATTAATTATTTACACAACCTTACGTTACCTGGCCAGTAAAGAAAGCTAACCTTATCTCTTACTTAGCTGGTGGACGTTGCCTAGCAACACATGCGTGGAGATTCCTGCAACAGGCTACAGATGTTAGCTAAACTAAAAACTGTGCATTAGCACACACATCTAAAACGGAAACGTTAGCTATGATGTACATATGTCAATTATTAACTCATGCTTACATTTTTATTGTGGCCATGGTGTGAGGTTTCTGTTTCAGATGTGGAGTAATTAATTTTTTAACATATTTTATATAAGCTAGCGGGCTAATTAGCTGGAAGCTACTTTTATATTGAATCTACTAAAATCTACATGTTATGGGTTCATAGCCATTGTTAGAACATATAAGATGTCAAACACTTACCTTTTACAGGATCTAATTCTATAATAATTTTTCTATAAGCTAAAATTTGCATAGCCAAAAGCCAACCACAACATATAACATACAGCTAATGATTTGTAAGAAGATAAAATATATTTCTACATACAGTGCCTTTAAAAAGTCTTTACCCCCTTGTGTTTTTATAAATGTAATCCTGGTTGTTATAATTTGGCTTATTTTGGTAATTAAAAAAAAAAAAAAAAAAATAGCCTACCCCAAAAAGGAATGCCAGTTAATTAAAAATATAGAGCTTGATAAACATGATTCAAGTTGCACCTTTGGCCACAATCACAGCCCTGTGTCTGCATGGATAGGTCTCAATCCAACGAGCATGTCTCTGTTGGATTGCACAGAGATTAGGTGTGAACTGCCCATAGATTCTCTATAGGACTGAGGTCTGTGCCTTTTCTTGACCCCTCAACAGTCTTTAAACCATGTCTGAGTAGATATCGCCCAGGATCTGCTGCACAGAAGCATCTCCACAGCATGATGCTGCTGCCACCATGTTGCATTGCAGTATTTGGTGTCTGCTGGTCACTTTAAATAGGAAAAAACTTCCTTTCCTTTGATGACCAAGTAAACTAGCCTTAACTAGACTGGGTGTACCACACATTAAACAACACAAATCTTTGATGTATAATTTTTAATGCAAGTGTCACAAGCCATTTAGACCAAAAATACAGTATTAACTGTGTTGTTAAACATTAAGGTCCCAGGTATATATTCACACTACAGTGATTATATTTGAAAGGCAGTGAAACAAAGTACAGGATAATATTGAACACACGGAGAAAGAAAACAGATGAGACGACCTGTGAACGAGAAGCTGCTGTGCATAAAGACAAGGTCCTTATACTAAATCAAGTTTTGAATGTGGAAGAAAAACAGTACATTTACAAAAGCTGACAGCGACATAACATTTGTAAATTTCACAGATAAAATAACGCTGATAAATAAGAAGTGCTGCATTTGCTTAGCGTTAACAACCACAAAACAAATGAGAGTACCAACAGCGAACAAAAATTATACAGTCTACTGGTTTGTGTCTGCCTTATATTGGTAAGTGTATTTACTCACATTAAGTCTGCCACAACAACTTATACACCTTAGTTACTCCTATAACACAGAGGGTTTGATTGTATCCTTTAGTCATGGAGGGCATTTATGCAAACATTCACATTGTCATACATGGCTCTTAGCAGAACAACTCTATACTCTTGCATTAAGTGTGCTTTGTTCTGTCTGAGTCAAACACAAATGGTGTAAATTAGGAATTACTGATTATAATCGAGGTGATGTAGCTTCACACAATAGAAACACCAATGCAAAGGTCCTGCACATGTGAACTGATGTAAGTGATTTAGCTGAGATATTAAGCAAATGTAACCGAGAACTATCAGTTTTCTTCCAGATGTACATAAATATAATTATTTACAAAACATAAACTGTACATTTCTGTACCCTGAACACATCCTTGTGCCATAAAAACATGACTGGTTTCGAGTCCGTACAGATATTAATGCTCAAATGCCATGTTCCGCCACTGCAACGCTGTTCATATGAATAGCTTTATTCACACATCCACTGGATCACCAGTTTCCTTATATTATCCCAAACCCTCAGGATTGTGCAAATAGACATCCGTGCTCAGCAGTGGTGCTTAGGTTTTCTAATGACAAATAAAACGGTTAAATGGCTGAGTTATTTTGGTCAAGAAAATAAGTTGTTTCATGACGTGAGGTTCTATGTACATTTCCTATAATCTGTATGCATATACAAGTGTTGAAAACACTCAAACTAACTGACAAATTGTTACAGTTTAATTGTTGTCTGTTCCATAAATGTATTCCTGACCTTAACATTGAGAAATGGTCCAAAATTACAGTAAAACCTGCTGACTTAAAACTGCTGAAATCTAGGTGCGCAGATGTCTTGAACACACAAATTATCCACTTTAAAAATAAAAAAGTGCAACTCTGGCCATTGTTAACAGCTGAAGAAATAAAAAAATGATGTGAATGGCAGCCACTCAGGAATACTGGTGTGAGCTACTGATGAGCGGGCTACATATTTGCCAAGCTTGAATGTCATCACGAGTTCCTGTCTGTTATTCACACTCTTCTCAGATTTATTTAGCACCTATAAGGTCATTGGCTTGCTAGTGGATAAACTCAGTATAAAGATGGAGTAGTTAATTTAGTGCACGCCATGAATTCACAGCCTCTCACTTCAGAGGCTAATAAATATCATGCTTCTCTAAATAACATGTTGTAGCCATTAGGTATCATTTTGTGGGCAAACTGCACTCCTTAAAGTGTATATTCACGGGCACCAATTGTATTGCACACATTATTTCAGTTCACAGACCACAAATGCCCGTGTAACCCGACGTCCTGCTGACTACGCCCAGCGACCACTGGACACAAAACTTCTGCTGAAGGAGAAACTTGTGTCTGAAGTCACGTGCTTTCCCCAAGCACCAAACGGCACCACAATGATTGTGCTGTTGTCCTCTGAACCGTACTGAAGAGCCTGAGAGAGAATAGAACCACAATACATGAGTATACAGGTCTGCTTATGGGTGAGCAAGTTATCAGCTTTGTGAAATCAGAGACTCAGCTTCAAGATTAGCATCAATTGATTCATGTAAAGTTGACATGTAAATGATGGGCAATCACCAGACTTGATTTTTCCTAAGCACTCTTTAGAATTTATCATAGTATTGTGCATATTTTATATATATATATATATATATATTTCCAAGCAGGAGAAGAATTGACAATTCATTGAACAACTTTGAGCAGGTTAATTTCATGTCTACAAAATATAATGTGTGACTAAAGGCAGATTCACACGGACATTATTTAAAAATGTCCAATACATGTACCTTCATTTCAATAAGAATGCTACGAGAAGTGATGCCAAACAATAAAACATCCATCTTAGATATTCAAATCCCGTACGAACGAGTTACCTGGTCCGATATTCTCTGAGCTGCCTCTTTGGGGTCGTGACACTGGTTGATGACATTGCAGATCTCCTGGCTGTTCATAATGAAGTTAACGCCATCAGTGGTCAGTGCCAGGAACGAATCGTGGGCATGGTGCAACTGAGGAAAGGACAAGCTATATTAAACAATGATCCAAACATTTTAAAGCTGTCCTACACTTTAAAGGGGTAACTGGGACACTCCAAAATCAAATAATAAGCAAAACTTAAAGGACATTATGAGACAGTGTCGTTATGAAGTTAGTTAAAGATTGAGAGATGTGAAAATGTGAACTGCTGGTTCAGACATATGCAGAATATGAAAACCAGTGCCTGCTGTGCACTCCTTATTGAGAAGTTTAATGTGGGTCTCGTTGCGATAAACTCGACGTATAAACCTACCGATATTCTTTTGGTCTCAGGCTCAGCAACGACTCCCATGTTCTTCAGGTCAAAGTCTCCGATGCTGCGCGTCATTGCCAACCTGCCGTTGACATTTGGTTGTCCCAGACTATTCCAGGTGATAAAACCCCCACTCTTCTTTATCCTTGAAGCAAGAGAGGTCAGTGAGAAACAGAGGCATGCGTTCAGCAGCAGTAACGATATACTTATCAGGCCACTTACTAGTGACAGAGCTAATTTAATGCATGTTATACAACTTTAAATCAAGCTTTATCTGTAAAGGCAGATTACACAATGCTGAATATTCAAAGAATGTTATGTCATATGAACGGTTTCAACAATCAAACTTCTATCTTTCCTTCTGTACTCATTTTCAGTTCTGAGCGATAAAAAGATAACCGTGTGAGTGAGTCTCCCCAACCGTTAATTTCACACTTGATTTTCTTTCAGCTTTCACTTTTCTCAGTTAAAGTTATAACAGGTTCTGAGCTCAGCAACAACATCACGTACCTCTCTTTCTCGTCCTTCCTCTCAGGAGTGTGGTCGACAGTGAGTTTAAGGGCCTTGCCCTTGCGGCACAACATGGCGCGACTGTCACCCACACTGGCAACCACCAGCTCGATACCGTCCCTCAGCAGGGCCACGGTGGCGGTGGTTCCTGCGTTCATCCCAGGTACTACAGAGACATAAAAGGACTCATTAGAGGCGGAACAAGCCATGAAGATTTCCATGTAAAGTCACTGTTCACAACAACCACATGGTGCATCTCACACTCATCCCATCCACTCACTACAACATGAACACATGGGTGGGAAGTCATATAGTACACTTACAGCGAACTACAGATTACACAGTAAATAAAATAAACAGAGGAGGCAGTCACACATGCAGGTTGAACTGTTGCAGCATAGAGTTCAGGTCCAGAGCAAATTTTGCAGCAGTTAAGTCTAAAGCTGAACCTAAAATGATGACTGTTAATAACTGACACACAAGACTTATCAGTGTCCAGTATTGGGGATGATACTCAAAAGGCAACACGTAAACTTATCCAAAAATATCGCAATGATCACTGAGATGGGTATTTGTTTTGTTGTCCATTCATACCACTAGAGATGAAAAATGTCATACTAGTCAGTCACAAGGAAATGATTACTTCTAAGTAATGTGATTCTTAATAACAATAACATCTCTTTTAACACAGAAGTTAACAAAGTGCTTCCAGTGAACCATTTGAGTCTGGCTGAGGGTACAGCAACACTAAAGTTCAGTTCCTTAAGGGATGGCAAATCTGTCTGGTTCATCTGATGACATTTGTAAGCGTGCAGTAGACCATTTATGAAGAAAGAAATGAGATGACTAGCTAGACTTTAAGGTGGCTGTAAGCCTGATATGAACCTTAAACATGCTGCATCTCACGTCTAAATCTGTCACTGACAACATACATCTCATTCAACTTGTCAAACTGAAGCACTGTCTCACAAGAAGCGCTGCATACACTTGGTGAGAGGAGAAAAGAAAGAGAGAGAGGAGTGAGAGAAAGATAGGGAACCTTCCAGTAGTCCAGGATTTAGGACCCGCTGGACTCTCCTTCAATATCTAGCCTCTCGCCATCCACATTGGTGCCAAGGGCCTCCAGCTCATAGCTGGGTCAGCAGCTGCCGTAGATAACATGCACACACACATACAGGCATATTGGGACATTTCACACAGCGTGGCCGATGTATGGCCACATAACAGATATACTTTTATTTATATATATAACAGATATTCTTAAGTAGACATAATGGCGGTTGAGAAATTTTAATTTGAAGAGTTTCTACATGACTAGGGAAAACATGTAAATCACTGTTTGAGAGAAACGTTTTGCAATATTTTTTCTATGGACTCTCAAGTTGGCAAAAAGTTCAATACCTGTGCTGAACAATGACATAATATAAATAGACAGGTAACAAATTAAAGGAAAAAACAACATTAAGTGAAAGGTTTGTTTTTTAAAGCTTTTAGAAAGGCATCAGTGTTTGTTAGCCTAGACTCTAAAAGTCAATGAGAGCAGTGACTCGCACACCACTCTTAAGTCGGTCACATCATCATCATCTAACTCAAAACCTGGTAAGTGCAACATAATTTTTTACTTTTCACTGAACCCTTGTGTCCTGCATAGAATGACCTACATTTATTATGTTTAACCACACATGCTCTGGCTTTTCCTTTAATTTGTTGCCTGTCCGTATGTTTAGATGCCGTGCTGAGAAGCAGTGAGTGCTTGTTCTACCTCTAACAAGTTTATTGTTCGTAAAATATTGAGTAGCTCTGTGTTGAATGACAGACCTCTAACCAAAAGAGCTCAGGTCATGTCAGTGGGGAAATCCGAGACTTCAAAGTCTAAGTAGGATAAGTAAATAAGATTTAAAGAGAGAAGGAAAAAAGTCATTTATACATACAGATGTGTGTATATACACCGTATATTTAGGTACATGTAACATGAAAGAACCTACCATTGGGACAGAAGTGTAAGTGCCTTGCAAGAGCTTTGTCTACTTCAAGGAAGGCTGTCGTTAAAACTAGCTCCAGATTGTCCTCCTTTGCCACGAGATCCCTGAAACAAGATCAAACAGAATATCAATCTCACATTCAAAAGTGATCAATCACTTATCGTGACAGTGAACGGTATAGAAATATGGCAACGATATAATTTAAGATTTCCTTACACAATGAATTTCTCCATGTACTTCTCACAAAAGTCAGCTGCCTCTGGTCCCCCGTGCCCATCAAACACAGCAAAGTAGAGGATGTTGTCAGTCATTTGTGAGACCTGGAAGCGGTCTTCATTTTCCTTGCGTTGCCCGATGAGCGAAGCACAGCCTACCCTCGATAAGCTAACTTTGGGAATGGGTTTGCCATAACGAATGCTGGAGGGCAGCAGGATGGGCTCATCAATGCGATTGTCCCAGATGCCAAACGAATCCCAGGTAGTGGGGTGGCCACTGCTATCTGCATCAAAGCGTGTGTTGCTGTATTGTTGTCCTGAAGGGCTGTAAAGATGTCTGCGGAAGATTGTGGACTGGAGGTGGCTGTCGTGCTGGACTGGGAGTGGGACTAGGGCCATCTGTAGAAGACCACTCCGACCCACATGAGGACCACTGCACCTTGCCAGGCGCGCGAGACAGGCAGCTGACATCACCCGGTCGGCACGACTGCTGGAGAAGCACTGGACGCAGAGGGATGAGGTCTCTGAACACTAGGGAAACATTTCTTAGTTAGATTAGATGCAACATTTTAGTGAACATTGCAAAACTTATTTTTGTTTGTTCAAGAACCTGTCACTCTAGAGCGTTAAAAGATGTTGCCACCATGCAAGTTTAATTATTACTTTAGGGTTAAAGGTTTACTCAAACCAGAAATGACTGAGCAAATGCTTTGGATTCCTCTGATCTCAAAGCGGAGAGTAACCGGTTATACAACGTCTTTAGTTATTTACAAAAGATCAGCTGAAACAAATAATGGATTTAACTTACAAAACTCAACATTTTAGTAGTTTAATAGGTTAAATGCTTTTCTGTTATTATGATATACTGGTTTTCACCACACTATGACATTTTAATGACGGATAATAAGCCATTTCTGTTTGTCAGTTAACCGTTAAACCTGCTTAATTTCGTGTATTTGCACAACCCGCTCATAAATACCTCATGACACTTCAAAGCATCGATAAATACTAATGACACCGTTTTATGAGCTACACGAACAAAATATGTGCAAGAAGGTAAACAAAAGGCAGCAGCAGCCGAGCAGCAGGATACATAACGCTAACGTATGATGCAACACACCAGTATCGCGGTAATATGAAGACAAATGCCACATTATATGCGTCTTTGTTTCTCTTGCAATGCGTCCTCAGTCCTAAATAACAGTCCTAATAAATAGCTTGGTTAGGTGTGAAGCTTTAAAGCAGGGTTTTAATGTTAGCATTGACTAGCTTGCCGCGTAACCGTAGCTATATTTAGCTTACAAGCTAGCTAGGTAGCTAGCATTTAGCTACAAGTTCGCGGTTTGTCAAAAAAAATTACAGACACCATCGAATTTTCAGTTGTGTGTGATTTAAAAATCCTACCTTGGGTCTTTAAGATCTATTGGTATGATTCAATCCTCTGCTTGCGTCCTGGGGAGTGTCTCACCAATAAACTGAATGAGAACCACCACCCTCTCGTTTCTCTGTTTTGGGATCTCCAGTGTTATCAAACACGGCCTGTGACGTAACCGCGCCAATCAACATGCGAGAAAAGTTTACGCCTCTTTCACGCCCCACGTACAGTGCACGCGATTGGTCGATGAAAGGATGATTGACAGCTACGTGAACCAATCACTAGGCGGCAACTTCAGCAAAATAGGATTTGGTGTTGAGGAGAGAAATACAGCAAAAAAAATCCCTTCACACTTCTGTTGTCACAGCTTCCATTTTGTTCTTATAGTCACCTTCTTTTTCCTCTATGGCCAGAGCACTAATTTAGATTCATAGGTCATGTGAGACCTGAATGTTTTCTTCAGTCTTCCTTTCCTTTCACCTATTTAAATTGGTGCCACTATGCAAATCCATTTTTTTTTTTTACACTTTGAGCAAGCTGTAACTTGCATGATGAGCAGAATTACCCTACTCACTATGCAAATAAATGTGTGTGTATTTGTTAGAGTCTAGTAAGTCCAGTCATTAGTTTGCAATATGTTGAAAAATATGTTGAATATTTCTCTCTGAAATGTGTAGCTGCAAAGGTTTGAAGTAAACTAAACTAAACTAAACTTTTAACATTTTCTGTATGTATTTACTACCTTGATTAAAACCTAATCCATCAATTTCGTCGTCGTCTTCTCCCGGTTATCCGGGTCAGGGTCGCCAGGGTCGGTCATCCACTGAATGTTAAAAGGAGCTTTCGTTATTTACACTCACTTGTGAAAACGAGTGCATTCTAATATAACAGTCCTGCACTTAATTTTAGCTTCATGAATATCATAATGTTCAGTTTATGCTGTAAGACATGTGGCAATTCAACTGTGTCTATAACTGTATGTATAATGTTGGAGGATGTAGGTTGTGATGCTGTTAAACTTTATAGAATTAAACACAAAAGTCCCCAATAGCAGAATTAAAAGCTCTGCTTTTAATACAGTCATCCCTCACAAACTGGTTCAAAAACTGAGCAACTTGGGCCTAGGCAGTCCACTGTGCCGCTGGATTCTGGACATCAGGATGGGGGACATAATATCATCCACCTTCATCCTCAGTGCCAGCACCCCGCAGGGCTGTGCCCTCATCCCTCTTCTCTACTCACCATTCACCAATGTCTGTGCCCCCATTCACACCACCAACACAATTGTCAACTTTGCTGACAACGCCACTGTAGTAGGACTGATATCTAACAACAATGAATCAGCATACAGAGAAGAGGTTCAGCATCTTGTACAGTGGTGTAGTGACAATAACCTGTACTTAAACACCTCAAAGACCGAGGAACGTATTGTGGACTTTAGGAAGTCCAAGCACACTCCGCAGTCTGCCCTCTGTGTACAGGGAGAGGAAGTTCAGAGGCTGGATAGCTTTACGCTCCTTGGTGTCCACATCTCTGCTGATCTCACCTGGGCATCACCCATCTCCCACCAGGCAAGCAAAGCACAACAAAGACTCTACTTCCTTAGGATGCTAAGGTCCGCTCACCTCCCCAAGTGCCTGCTGACAAACTTCTACAGGTCAGCTATAGAGAGCATCCTGTCCTACTGCTGCACTGTGTAATTCAGCAGCTGCACAGAGGAAGACAGGAAAGACCTGCAGCGAGTGGTGACGGCGGCAGTGTGGACCATCGGCCCACCACTAGCCCCACTGAGAGACTTCTATAAGGGTCGACTCGAAAAGAAAGCCAGTCACATTTCCACGGACCAAACCCACCGTGGATATAGACTGTTCTCCACACTGCCTTCTGGGAAGAGATACCGAGTTATCAAATCCAGAGTTAATAAACTAAAACACAGCTTCTATCCTCAAGCCGTCAAATCCCTCACACCTTCAACCTCTCCTTCACAGACTGCGGTGCAATAACCCCCATATTTATTCCCCAGTTCACCTACCTCAATAGGCATATTTGGACGAACATAGATACCACTTGGACTATTGTTTAATTGTTTTACATGCTGCTATTTTCCCCCTAATTGTACCAGTTTCATTTCCGTGCTACTGTGGGCTTTTATTGTGTATATTGTGTATAGCTGTTATAGTATTTTTTGATCTTTATGCTGCTATAGATTCTGTTTTTATTGTTCCTGAGCCAAAGAGCTGCCAGACTGTATTTCATTGTTTTTCACCGGACAAAGACAATAAAAACTTGCAAAACAATACAAATCAATAGTGCTAGGAACCACAGCCTCTAAAATGAAAGCACTGTTGGTTATTCTAAACACATACTGACTACCATAACCTTCAGGAAGCTGAGGTTTAGTGACTGATATGTAGGAATGCATTTGTTCTGACTACTGTACCTAATAAACTGGTAAGTGAGTGTATATTCATATACTACAGCATTCATAGGGTGTGTCTTGAGGAGGATGTAGAAAATGAACGTCCTTTGTTTTGCCTGAAATGCAGTATTTATTGGTAATGAACCAAGGCTCTATGCCAGTCAACATCGTGAACATAAAATCCCCAATAGAATTTGATGGGTCACAGAATATGCTGTGACACCTGCACTTCCGGTTCTCCGGGCCAATCATACTCCTCCTGCCGCTTAAGCTTCGGTGACGTAGGCAGCCTGGCACTTCCTCGTTTGTTTTCTGAGCTGCTGTATCGAAAGCAGACGCCCAAATTCAGAATGCATCTTTCAAGGTAAACTCTCTGTTGTAATTTTGCAGAAACGAGCTATATTACAGGACCGTTTTACTTATATAGTAGAGACAGAATAGCCAGCGAGTTTATGTTTCTAGCCATGAGACTGACAGTTAGCGTTGCTTTAGCCTACTGATGTTAGTTAGCTATTAACTATGATAATCTTGTGTGGGTCATAAAGCCCTCTGTTTTGGTTCTCGTGTTAATATGTAGCTGCGGCTGCAGGATGTTGATAACGTTTTGAACAGCACCAGTCAGCAAGCTAACGCAACGTTACATGCTGACAGATGACAAGGCTGGGCCGTTTACAGTCCACATTTAGCTAAACCTAGCTACTAGCTGAGCATAGTCCACATTAAAATAATCCACATTGCAGTGTTTAATTATTATTAAGAATAATACATCATAATACAGCATATATTAAAACATTGGCCTGGCAATTTAAACCCCAAATCTGAGGCATAGGTGTTATTAAGACTAATTAAATGGTTACTAATGGTGTTTACACTAACCTTTTGGTTTTAATATTTTATTCATAATTTCCCCCACACTCTCAGTGTGTATGTGCACCACAATTAAAATAATATAGATTATACACAAGGACTGACCTTCTCTCAGGAAAGTTACAAGGTTGACACCATAGAGGAGCTTTAAAGAAGCAATGCAGATTAAAAAATGACAGTTTTTATAGAGAATAGAGCATTAAGACTCAAAGCAGGGCAAAGTGTGCATCACGTCCGTCTATGCACCTCAATTTTATCCTGAGCAAAAGTATTAAAACAAATCACAGAGAATAAAATAAAATAAAACATGGATATATGGACAGATATGCAAGGAAAAACAGTTACAATTGAGTAATTAAATGATTGTTTTGACTTACAGTTATAATACTAGTATAACTGATTAATAAAGCTATTTCATATAGCGCTCATCGCAATTGGGAATCACAAAGAGAAATTAAGATTTCAAACAAACAGCTTGAACATAAAATTAGGAAAACACCAAAGTACTGAGAGATATTTTATATATTTAGTCCACTCTCATTGTCTTGGTTGCAGCTCAGGATTGTTGTAGTGGTTGTATTGTTGATTCCCTTTTTTTAAATATTTTTTTTTGGACAATAAAATGTTAACAAAGATTGTCAAAAACATTAAAAAACTGATTGTTTGGTCTAAATGTTGTAGTTATAATTTTCACAAAGGTAGGATATATTTAAGGGCTGTTGTATTAGGCTGCATTTGTTTAAGATGCATCTAGTTAATTAAAATATGAGCGTACAAAGTAACACAAGAGTCATTATTTTGTTACAGCCATAAAGTGATTAAAGTGTTTCCACCCAACAATATACAGGATATGACAAGCATTTTTCTGCATTATTGTTTTTATCTCATGCGTGTTTATTATGGGCTGTTCTCTCCTGTTTAGTATCTTTAAATAACTTGGCCAGTGACATGCATGTACTACGAGTGGACATGGACATTAAGGCTTGACTGCTTGGAGCTGCTTAAGCCAGGATTACACTGACAGGGTTTATTTAAACACACGGCCTGATGCTTATATCGTTCTCACACACAGTCACACCCACATCCAAACCCATCCTTTCTTCATTCTTAAAACATTGTCTGGATCCGCCTATGGAGCTCAGCGTTCAGCAAGTGAACCCAACAAAGACGGATGACATACTCATGCTCGTTTTCATTTCTTCCAGGGTTGGGATTTACATGAAGAGGAGAAAGCGGGGCTGTTCTCAGGCTTGAATATTATTGTCTTCCTCCATCTGGCCGTCGCTCTCTCTCCGCCTCTTCAGACTGGTGCTCATTTCCTCTCCCTTCACCACCATGCTGTGTTGGGGGAATGCCAAGGATGGGCAGTTGGGTATCGGGGTGGAGAGGAACCCAGTGTTTGAGCCAAGGAACTGTCATGTGTTCAGTGGTAGAGGACTGAAAGAGGTTGCATGTGGAGGGCAACACTCGCTGTTCCTGCTGCATGATGGTAGCGTGTACGCATGTGGCTCTAACAGCTGTGGACAGCTAGGCCACGACAAAGCAGGGGCGTCCCCAGGTAAGCTGTGAGTGTGAGCACCAGATTCACCGAGCTCTGGTTGATCATTACAGATTGCAGGTTGCGCCGCCCTGCTGTACTGCTTGGGTGTGTGTGGAAAGTTACCAAACATGTTGGAGAATGTAGGTGGACTTGGCATGAGTTATTGAGTTATTTATAAACCCTGGTTGTTTTGGTGGTGGCAAGAACTAATAAAATGTTGCACTTTGTTCTGTTTGATCAACTATAATGATTATAATTAATCCAAATCCGAAACTAATAAACTGAAGTAGCACTTACAAAAAGCTGCACCTGGATTTTCTGTGCCAGTTAGAGATAGAAATAAGAGTAGGTTTTCAACACACAGACTGAAATTTGTGATAACCCTACCTCCATCTGAGGAAGATTTCCAAATGTGCAGGGAAATCTCTTTTGCAGGTCTTGGCAAGTCCAGTTGCTGTTGTGTTTTTACAGTATGTCTCCCATGCAACTTGGATGACTGAGGTTCTACAATAAACAGACACTAATTAAACATTATTATCTAAGTTTTATTTTCCAACATATGGATTATATTTAGCTGCATTTGTGCAGCATTAAGTGACATGAACCTGGAAGCATCTACTCATGTTTGGGTTTTGACAGTGGTGGCTTTGTGCTGGTGTCATGTGGGTGGAAGTTTGTGTGGTGTGTGACTTCTTTTAAGACGTGGGTGAAACTGTGACAACAATGAAATGCAAATGCAAGAAACACTGGTCTTTGAGCAAACAAACGGACCTGTTCAAGAGAAAGTTGTTCCATACCAAAAAAAAAAAAAAAACCCTCAGTGACAAAACTAAACAATGTCCCACACATTACATTTGAACTCGCTCCATATAATCATTTGGGCTAGTGGCTCCTCACCCAGGACCGAGGCAGCAGCCTGACACTGAACGAGCTGAACAAGGGTGGTGGACATTCTTCATGATGTTTGCCGATTAGATGTTTTAGAATCATGCTGTAGTATAGGTTCTCTCAAAAGCTGATAATCTGACCCAGTTAAACATTTTCCGTAACAGGGCACCACACAGAAATCCAGTGTATCTGCCCCACATATCATTTTCACATGATCTCCCTGGTGTATTTCAGTTTTCTATGTGTGCATTATATTGTATCGTAGGTTCCTAAGATTAAAGGCTTGTTTTTTATCGTGCCATTACATGTAATACAAGCATTAGTTGTCTCTAGGTAGTGTTATGTTTGGGCTGTCAAAAAACACCAAATGCCTTACATGGGTTGGGTCTATGAGGGCATCATGAATGCCATCTGTTTGAACAGCTCAATGAAAATGATATCTCATTTGTGGATCCAATGTAGATAGATTCTGATAAGTAAATAGTTTCAGAAGAGGATTATGGCCCAGGCTAAGGTCTGCTAAACGAAAGAGTATTGTTGATGTACCTCAAATGTATGCAGTACCAACGCCCTCAAATCAAAACTATACCTACTTACAGTGTATCTCATCCTCATGCTTAGCCTCACAGGGTCTCCCTTCTCTTCTCAGAGCTGGTCGGGGCTCTGGATACCCAGAAGATAACTATGGTGTCGTGTGGTCGGGACCATTCGATGGCGGTGAATGAGCAGGGTCAGGTGTTTGCCTGGGGAGCAGCCGACGGCGGACAGCTCGGCCTGGGCGCTGCAGAGGCGGCCGTTCGAATCCCAAGGTGACTGTGTAGTGTACCACGGAAGTTTTTGGCCTGAGAGTAGAGAAACAGCCACAACAACACCGTCACTTGTGCTATTTATGGTATTATTTATCGACAACCCATAATGTGTGCAAAACACCTACTGTACATTAAGATGTGATTTAAATGAATAAATAGCATCAGCCGTACAGTCCTATAATTACAGTAAGACACACTTCAGGAGCAGCTCAAAAAACCTGTTTCAAAAACAACAACACATTGAATGGATTCTGTGTGAGTCAGGTGGACTGGGAGTTGGCCTGTGTTTTCTAGGAACTCGTCTGTGACTTGTAGCATTTTAGTGCTTGAGGCAGCAAATGTGGCTCCTGGGATATATTCTAAATTTAGACATACCTGCGGCCATAAGAAGATGGTTTGTATTTTAAATGAAATTAGAATAGTAATAAAGAAATATCATGTTTGTTTTTGGGTTTTAGTTCATTGAAAATAGGGAAAATAATCAAAACACACTGACGGACTGTCTCCTCCACCAAACTGACATCTACGTTACAGAAGAGTGAAAATGAAAATGAAAGGGCCTCATGTAAACATGCACGGATCAAGTCCGTTCCATAGAGTCAGTAAAGCATGCCTCAGCAGATATCCCGTCTTGAAAGCAATTTTTGTAACAAACTTTTTGCTTTTTTTCTTGATTTATTCAGGATTTATCTGGAGATGTGTATTTTTTATCTACAGTTAACCTGAAGTTTAGGAATCAGTAACTTAAAAAAATAAATCTGTATAATGTGAATGTTGTCGTCCTTATAAACAAACATGTTTTCCCGTTTTTTCCCTAGGTTGGTCAAAAGACTGTGTGACCATCGCATCTCCCAAGTAATGTGTGGGAACCAGCACTGCATCGCACTTTCTAGAGGTGTGAAAGACACGTTCTCTTCATGACACCCCAACACTGTTCAGATCTGAATACTGTGTCTAGACTCTGCATATTCTCACAGTATGCACAGATTATTGAAACAAGAGAGCCTTGGCTGGCGGTGGCATAGAAGGAAACATTGAGAGTGATTCCCCTCGATGCATGTCCTACACTGAAATGCACTGGCAAAATAAAGAAGATCCTTCCACTTAGTCGGTTGCTGAGTTTTTCCAATTTGCTAAGCATGTAGATGTGTGGTGAAGAAGTGATAACACATTCGTTTTTGAGAGGGGGAGTAGGAGGTTGAGACAGAGAAGTGTTGACCGCCAGGGTCAGGGTAATTTCTGCTCAGACTCGAGGCATTTACTGTTCAGCATTTTAGTGGTGTGTGGGATGCGAAGAAAACAAACGTTTGTCCTGATTTTTGTGGCGTGTTGTTGGTGTATACATATGAATGCCACATATCCTTTGCCTCTCAGATGGGCAGCTGTTCACGTGGGGCCAGAACACCAGCGGCCAGCTCGGCCTGGGGAAAGGAGAGCCCAGCAAACTGTTCCCTCATCCTCTGAAGTCTCTGGCGGGGATTCCTTTGGCGCAGATAACTGCTGGGGGAGACCACAGCTTCGCGCTGTCTTTGTCCGGAGCTGTGTTCGGCTGGGGCAAAAACAGAGCTGGGCAACTGGGTCTCAATGATAAACAAGGTAATAATCAGCAGGTCGGAGAGATAAGGACGCTATTTCATCTAGTGGTGGCTCAGTACATATTTTAGATATGCTTATTTATGATACACAGTATCATTTTGAGTATTATTTTAACACATAGAGAAGTGTTTTTGTAGAAGTATTATGTGGTCATGTGGTATGAAACTAGTGTCACATTAGTCACCCGACAATTTTTAAGCTATTGTCTGTGGGATTGTGTAAACAAACTTTCCTAATGTTTAACCTGCTTTAACAGACAACAGAAAGCATTTTTATTTGTATTTTCTACATGTAGGGTTCAATAGTAGACCCTCTTTGGATTTCTTTTTTTTATTTGCCGCACTTAACCCTTTATGGGGCGAGGAACCATATTTGGTAACGTCAGCACACATTCTAAATTGCGTCCCCGTGCCTCTCAGTGAGGTTGAGAAGCATGCGGTTTTCAACCAGCCAATCAGTAAAGATCAAGGAAACATTGTCAGGTCACATCAGGGTTACAAATGGTCTGTAAGGTCCACCTCTTCAAGTAAAAAAGTGGTCTTATGCCCTACAATAACGCTCTAGGGTTGAAATTTAGAATTTTCAAGTGTTTCAATGAGCGCCCTATAAAAGGTCAAAAGATAACCTGTTAAAAAATAAACTTATGAGTGATTGCCAGTGTTAGTGTTTGTCTAAGTCTCACTCATTTAAGTAAATGCATCAAGCTAGTCGGAGTACAGTGTGAACTTGTTCTTGTTTCCTTCCTCAGATCGTGCCGTCCCGTGCCACATCAAATTTTTGAGATCTCAGAAAGTAGTTTACATCAGCTGTGGAGATGAACATACAGCAGCCCTCACGAAGGTAGGAATATCCTTTAACCCTTTCCAGTACCTCCCAGCTGAGAGATTTACACATACTCAACATATTTACAACCTCAAATGTTAAATCATGTTTGGTGAGGTGTCAGATAATGGGGTCATTGTTGTTTTCTTTCGGTTTCACTTAGTTTTAACCATTTTATGCGAAGAGTTTCTGTCCCACGTGACGACTAAATAATCAACACTTGTACTGTCTCTCCAAAAGGATGGCGGCTTGTTTACATTTGGTGATGGTTCATGGGGTCAGCTGGGTCACGGCTCAACCAATAATGAACTTTTACCCAGACGAGTGCTGGAGCTCATGGGTACTGAGGTCTCCCAGATCACCTGTGGCAGGTACGGTAAACCTAGAGGGTTTATGTTTTTCATTTTAATTAGATGGGTTTGAACAATACAACAGCCTTGATATATTTGTGAAACTCTTGTCCGAAAACTGTTGATGTAGCTCTCTGGTTGTCATGTTCATGTTGTCCAATTACTAGAGGGACAGAATACTGGAACCTCTCCAGAAAATAAGAAGAAAAAATCCATTGATGGAATAACCTGGTCATTCAGTATATTCAGGTAGTCAGCTGACCTCTTTCTTTGGACACATAATGTTGCTGAACCTAGACCTGAGCAACTGCAGCAACCCCAGATCATAGCACTGCCCCCACAGGCTTGTACAGTAGACACTAGGCATGATGGGTGCATCACTTCATCTGCCTCTCTTCTTACCCTGATGCCCCCATCACTCTGGAACAGGGTAAATCTGGACTCATCAGACCACATGACCTTCTTCCATTGCTCCAGAGTCCAATCTTTATGCTCCCTAGCAAATTGAAGCCTTTTTTTCCAGTTAGCCTCACTGATTAGTGGTTTTCTTAAGGCTACACAGCTGTTCAGTCCCAATCCCTTGAGTTCCCTTCACATTGTACGTGTGGAAATGCTCTTACTTTCACTATTAAACATAGCCCTGAGTTCTACAGTTGTTTTTCTTCAATTTGATTTCACCGAATGTTTAAGTGATCGCCGATCACGAACAATCAGGATTTTTTTTTTCAACCACATTTCTTCCTCAAAGACGATGGTTCCCCACTATCCTTCCAGTTTTTAGTAATGCGTTATACCTTATTTTCTTTTTTTATATAATTATTATCTCACTATAAAATATAATAATTTATCACATAATTGTTATAATGGTATATAATGCTTTTTTTCTTTTGCCAGGCACCATACGTTGGCGTTTGTACCTTCCTCTGGCGTGGTGTATGCGTTTGGTTGTAACAGCCACGGTCAGCTTGGCACAGGAATACTGGGAGACGCCAGAAGCCCATTTCCTGTCAAGGCCGGTTTCCTGACAGGACATTTCCTCAGAAAAGGTAAGCAGAAAACATCTTGAGCAGTCTACACACTCTATGGCCGTGTTTTAAATTAGTTAGATGTTATCCCTGTTTGCATTTAAACCTTTATTGAAAGCTGTGGTAAAGATGCAGACAGGAAATATGGGGGAACAAGGTCTTTAAAGGTCATTAAAGGTTGATGTTGGCGTTAAAAGTGATTCTTTCAGGACTAGCAGACATGATTATAGAAACCACTGTTTAAATGATCTTTTATCGTCACATTCACAGACCTCAAATATTCAGCAAATTGACATCAGAGACTGATTGCAACTCGGTGAGATGGAGTTTCACTGTCATCACATCACTTCTGATGTGGGTGGTTTATAAATAAGCCTGTGCAGACTGTTGGCAAAACAGCCTGCGGCTACTACACAAACCAAACAGGGCTTATTTCCACAGCAGTTTCTTGTTTTGGATTTAGCAGAAATCACCTTGTAGTGTTTGCTTATAATATAACAGAGTGGGAATGAGTTACAGGAGAATCTTATATGTTGCCGGTAGATGACTGTATATATGATATACTTTTACAGTGCGTAGCGAAATGCCACAGTATATTTTCCTTTATCCTTCAGTTCTCAGTTGCTCCAAAAGAGTGGAAAACTTTAGCTTTGGAAAAAACAATCAGTCCAAAATACACAAGTGTTTACTTCATTAGGACTGAGACCATACAGTTTACATGGTGAAACAGCTCTCTAGGGGCGGCAGTGGTCGAAGAGATTAAAATAGATCTGTGGCATTGTTGTGAGCAACGTAATTACCAATGCTATCCGGCAGCCCTGTGTTTAGGACGAGTGGTTGTTTTTAACCGTGGAAAACCTATTGTTATTGTTATTTGGTTAACAGTCCACAATGTCTTTACCGCATTTGCATTTAGATAGATAGATAGATAGGTTTTATTTGTCACATGCACAGTTATACATAGTACAATGCACAGTGAAATGTACTGTTGTACCTGCAGCCAGTAGTAAAAAAATATATAAGTACTACAGTAAACAGTAGTTACTACAGTAAACAGTAAACTGTAAACTGTATATTTCTATACATTTATTAAGTTTGACATCAATCAGCTAAGTTAATTTAGAAAATCCTTTGTAAAAACATTATTACATCATTACATTACACAGTAATGCATCACTAGAAGTATGGTTAAGTGAGCTTCATGTATTTCTCCATTTTCTGTTCTGGCTCTTGTTGTGTTTAAGTATAACGCATATTATTTGAACACACTTTTAAGTTTGTGGTCCATGTAATGTACTACTCCTGCAGCAGATACTCAGTCACTATGACGTTGTGCGGCAGTAATGGTGTCACTGCTAAATTACAGAGCACACACATTGGTAACCAGATTGGTGTCAAAGTGCAGTTTAAAATGCATTACTGACTGAAAATATAAGATAAAGCAAGGTATGTAACTATTATAGAAAACTATTATATCAGTTATGATTCATGTCTGTCCCCTTTTGTCCTTTGTGTATTAGAATCAAAACAATATACGGTCATCAAAATCATCTGTGGAGGAGACCATAGTTTCTTATTGTACTCAAATGAGCAGGTATGTAATGTCCTTTAATTGTCATGTTGTCTGACTTGTTTTGCATCAGTTAATCTCAAATCTATTTCCACGTTTCATGGCAGCTTTTTATTGTTTATTGACGACAGTCCCTCGAATGCTTTGCTGTTCTGGGTTAATTCAAAGGTTAATTATGAAAATACCAAATTTTATTAGCATACGGTCATGTACAGTTTTACTGTTTCATTTAATTTGCAATTACGTCATTTCTCCTCGGTAAAAGTATAGAGAAATCTGTCATGTAGACAGAAAGTGTAGAAGTTAAGATGTTTAAAATACTTTTTTTTAATATAGTTAAGCTAGACACACTTGCTTATTCTTTGCTATTTAACTAAAAATATGCTGCGTAATTCTTATTGATCACATACAAAAATCTTCAATGTGAATTGAATATTAAAGTTTGAAAATTATAATCAGTTCAGTGTTTCACCAGTGGGTGGCGTTAATGTCTAAGCTTCCACATGTCCTTACATAGACACTACTGTATATTGCCACTAGTGAAAATGAATGCCTTCTAATATGCATAAAGTAAATCTTAGTTTCATGAATGTTATAATGTTCAGTTTATGTTGAAAGGTGGTTATTCAACTGGATGTTCATTTGGGAAGATGTAGTTGGTGGTGCGAAATAATAGAAACATGTGTCGATACAGTTCAATAGTTCTACAAAATGAAAACACAGTTGAATCAACAGCTCTCTGTTATTTTAAACAAATGTTGAATAACATAGCCTTCAAGATTTAGTGGTGGCCTGTTATATCAGAGTGCATTTGTTTTTACTGCTGTACCCAGTGAACTGACAAGTGTGTGTATATGGAGCATTTGTTGGGGACGTATTTCAAACAAACAACTAGCCAGGAATGTGTACTCATCAAGATGTAAGACACTCAGCCACAGTCACACACCCTAGCAAAATATTTGGACCTCAGGCGTAGGTTATTTATTTTATCTACACTGAGGAAGTAGACAAAACCCAGACTGACCTGTGGCACACAGAGTGGAAATGTAAACAGTCCTCCATTTTGGCGGTTTGTGTTTGTCTTTGTCTTCGCAGAGTTCGGTCGCCCCAGAAGACTTCAGAGTGATCAATATCAGCAAAAGCCTGTCCCCAATCAATTACGAAAGGTTAAACTCGTGGAGGTTAAAACTGATGTACAACACAGACTCTACTGTCACTAAGTAAGCCAATAATACAAATGTCTTATTTTAATTATATGAGATTGTAGTGCATATTTTTCCTTGTATTTTCATACTAAAGTTTATTTTGTTAGACGTCAATAGTGTCCCTGTATTGTTTTTGTTCACAGCGATATCATAATTCAACTCTCCTCGACGGCTTGTTGGAACGCCAGCTTCTTGGACCAAAGGTAAACAACGTTCATCTGTAACAAAACACACACACACACGAGACACGTCGTTCCCTGTTTCACATCACAGCACATTCACGCGTACTGTATTAATAAAGGATGCCTTTGGAATGGCGACCGGATCTCAGGGATGATAACCATTTAACTGCTGAATGTGTTTGTAAAGACGGAGCTCCGCGTTGACTAGCCGCAGGACTTAGAGCAGTAATGGAGTGTTTTTAAAGTGACAATAAGAAAACGAAAATATCTCAAACAGGGTGATCACGATGGACCATGTGTACATCACTGCAGGTATTACACTATACTGTATTGCTGTTATAGAATAGAATAAGCGTTTAGTTTTTACAGGGTGAATAGACAAGCACATAAAGAGGTTAGTATCATTTTGGAGTGGTGTGTGCATGTGTGCGTGTGTGTGTGTACACGCACCTGCTCTTTATCTCTGCTTTGTTCCGCCAAAAATAGGACGGCACATGTCGGGATCTTTGGACTCGGTTAAGGCAGGTGACAGATGGTACAAACTGTAGTCATGCTCGATGTCAAAACTGACTGCAGTGTGCTACTGGATCGTCGTCGTACTCTGGTGCATGTATAACTAGTGCAAGTCAGAAAATAAATGAATAAATAAATAAAAATCAGCTGAGAAGTAAAAGAAAATCATCCAAATCAATTTGTAGGAATTTTATTGGTGCAGTTTTATCGTAGAGTAGCTGGCTTGTAAAGTCAGTGTGGGTGTATGCACGTGTTCATGTGAGGAGTGCTGTGAACTGATTCACCTGTGCCCTGCATATTGCCCTCAGTGAACATCAACCTCAGCAAAAATGTGAGGATGGTCAGGGCTGGGAAAGATGCTATCGGTCTGGTCAGTGAGATCTGTGCGACGGCATCGACCTGCATGTACGTGGGTGTCATGGATTTCTAGGGCAGACTCATCAGCAGATGCTTATCATGTCCTGGGAATGAGCTGTGGAGGTCAGGAGGTATAGAAAACAGACCTCTGCGTGAATATTATTATAATATTCTGCTGAATTGTTGAAAATTGTTTGAAATCTAAACCCACATTTCACACTTTTGAAACATAGGACAGGACCAGTGAATCATTTAATGACAACCAGCCAGTTGATATTCTGGTTCAAGATAAGATAAGATAATTCTTTAATGATTTTACAGTGTTACAGCAGCAGTTACACACAGGATCAGTACAAACCATAGAAGAAGAGTACAAGACGAGGAGGCGTCATTAAAAGAGTGCCAGTCAAACTTCAAACCTGGAAAACGATGTGGTTTCTGTTTCTATTCTAGACTAATGAAACAATTATCTGCATCGTTATTATTTGCAGGATCTGTTATAGGCATTTTTCAAATGTCTTGTTTGTAAAAAGAGCTAAAACTCCAAGTTATTTAATTTACAAAGAAAGAGTATTGGCTCCAATTAAATATGTTTTACACTTCAATACTTATTTGTTACTGCTGCTGTGAGATCAATAAAAAATAAAGGATTATCATATCTGAAACCAGAAAATCAACTGTATTAATACAAAAGTGTAAACATATTTAAATGGGCCCAATACTCTTTCCTTATAAATGAAATAACTTTGAGTTATAGCTCTTTTTGCAAACAAGACACCTGAAAATGTCAATATCAGATACTAGTAATTGTTACAAATACTAAATAACAACTCTTTGTTAATACAGAATAGCGCTGCAGCTAGCTTGATAACTTAAGATAACTGCGTCCATGTTGCTTAATTGTTATGTTTTTATTTACCTGTACAAAAACAGCTGGATGAAACTAACAGAAATGTCATATTCCCATCACTAATCCCAAATAGTTTTCCGGGTTTAACGTTTGACTGGCACTCTTTTGGTGACGCCACCTCGTTGTGTACCCTTCTTCTTCTATGGTTTAACTGCAACAGAGGGAAGAATTTGTGCCGCTATGTGTTTATCTCGAGGTTTTTATCGCAATTGATCCTTGACAAAGGGATAGACTGGTTGATATGTACATGCAGAGTGTATACATTTTACGCCACATTTGGGACTTTTGAGAACCGCTCACATGGTTCTTCGTAATTTAGTGTGTCATTGCTCACAGCTCCCGTGTTTGTAACAGGACGACGGCACACTCCGCATTAGTGTTTTCTGTTTGGCAAACAGTCTCTACGGGATCAGATGTGTATGTGTTATGACTAAATAAACCTTGTGCCATTGGAAAGTGAAGGCTTACACTGTCAACAGTTGCTCTCTGGGTTTAGTTGGCTTTGGTTGAGGTTGTTGCTGTGGGTGTGTTTATCAGTTTGTACCTCCAGCGCCTGGCTCGCAGGGTGAAGAGGACATCTGCGTAGGGATTGGCTTAAATACCTTAAGGCTTTGTGTATACCTAAGCATTGCTCATGTCGTACTGAGAGTTAGCACATCTACATATAGAAGCTTCCAGTGAACTTGACTCACATCTGACCTGCCACACGGCGGGCGGAAAAAGATTTGTGTTTAATCCAAAGTGTCGTGTGACTTTACATCAAGGCTCTATCTATTTTTATGCTGTTAGTAACCACTAATGCATCATTCATAGATTCATATGTTTGTTTGCTTTCTCAGTGATGATACCCACTTCAAAACCAACCCAAAGATCCCCGGCATCGACCTGAACTCTGTCAGAATGCTGTTTGAGACCCTCAGCAAACCGGCCTTCTCTGGACTTCTGGAGCAGGTACTGAGTATTCGTAAATATGTGCGTGTTAACGGTTTTAACCCAGTGTCCCGCTTTACAAGGCCATCAACACGTTTTCTTCCTATCTCTGTCCGACATGTTGCATAAACAAAGGAAACACGAAAGATGTGGTTCTTTAAAATGTGACCATTTCAAGAAGCAATAAAACACACCGTGTTTGTTTGAATGCCCTCAGGAGTTGTTTCTTTCTTGATAACATGTTCAACTCTGTCAGCTCTACTCAAAATCTTTACATTGACGATGGGGCGAGTTAATTGTCGTAAAGTGACAGAATAGTGGTAGCAACAATCACTCATTCGTGGCCTGACCCTGGATTTTCTTTCAAGTCTTCGGGCCTTGACACACCAAGTCGACGGTTTCTGTTGTGGGACTGTCAGTGAGCGTCTGTGTTTTTACAGAACGTCCCTCACGGTTGGTGTCAGTCAAGCTTAGTTTTGACTCAGTTTTGAAGAAGGCTCTTCTTGTTTTACATCTTTATCTAAACATTCAAACACACAAATATTTTCACAACGACCTGATCAGCTAGAATGAATAAACTGTAGACCAGCTAATCGTCATGATTCAGGAGAGGTCAGCTCTGTACGACGGTCGTTCTTCCTCTCAGCTAGTTGTAGCTCTTCTGGTTTCCCAGAGTTATTTCCTTTCACGCAGGCAGATAATGCATGTTCCAGCTGGCCGTTGGCTCTAGTCTGTGATGTGTTCAAGGGAAACTTTCTGGACCCAGGCGATGCGTGGTAATGTCACAGTCTGCCTGTGTTGCCTGTAGCTTTTTAAAGTCGGTTAGTTGTGTCTGTACCTTTTGCAGCCTGAATCGTCTCTGTTTTATTTTACTGCTCCCATGAACAGCAGTGATATGTGCGCGCTGCATCTAACAGACAAAACTAGTGAAAATGATAACATAATTAGAAGCTAAAGATGCAGAGATTTGACTCAGGAGTTGTGGGAGGAGAAAACAAGACGCAAAGTGAATATTATTGGACTTCAGGTGGACAGAAATAAGCATGCTCTGTGTTTTTCAGATATGTAAATAGAAGGGTCTTTGTTAACACACAGACTGTAACAATATATATTTATATACTGAGATATTTAATATCTGCAAGTGTCCAAGAAATTATAAAAATATGAAGTTGTAACTGGAATTTTAATTTAATTTAGGATCTCTTTGCTTTCCAGCTAAAACACCAACTTCTTATTTTTGGGAGCCATTAGAATCGATGAATATCTTAGAAAGTGGTTTTTGATTTGTTCTCTGGAGCCAAATAAACTTAATGCTTGCTTTTTGGCTCCTTAATTAAGTTTTAATAGTATTCTCCATAGTGTTAGGAGAAATGTTAAGAGTGTGAAGCAGTGTTTGCTGCCGGCTAACAAGCTAAAAAAAAAATATCTGTGTCATATGGGAAAATCGTGTTTGTTTTGAAAGAACATCAAGTTCAGCCACAGATCCATGGCACAAATTGCAGGACTGAGTCATGCCCTCTAACATTGGCTCAGTAATGTTAGGTTTGGAGTTTGTGTAACTGATTCCAACTTGAATTATAATCTGTGTGCAGACCGAGGCCGCATTCCCAGCCACTAAAAGCCTCTCCCAAAATTTAGTGACTGATATTTTCCTCTTGCTGTTTGATGGATTCAGCCTGTTTAGAAATTGAAAAAATATCCCATACATCTCTTAGCTTTCAAACATATGGTGTAATAATTAGAAAAGTGCAAATAAAATTCTCTGTATAAGATTAAACATGGTGTCTTTGAGCTGATCAAAAGAAAAACTGTCTAAAATCTGTCTCCTCCCTCTTGTTTAGGCCACAAAGAGTTTTGAGAGTCTGTTGATCCCTCAGCTGCCACGCTCCCCTCCCGATGTCGAGGCCATGAGGATCTACCTCATCTTGTCTGAGTACCCTGCCCTGCAGGACTCCAAGAACTACATCCGCCTCACTATACCCCTGGCGATGGCCATTCTCCGGCTAGACGCCAACCCCAGCAAAGTATTGGGTATCTTATCTGCACGTGCACTAGAATTTTTTTATATATTAAACAAGTCATTCAGCATTTTCTTTGGGAGCTAATAAGATAGAATATATCTCGTCAAACGCAGCAAAACTATGTGACACCTTGTGAAAGTCGAAATTTACAATATGCCAGTGTCCTCACCCACATCCATGTCAGTTATCTCCCTTTCCTCATCTCTGATGGACAATCTCTGTCATATTTTTAGTTGTGGAAAAATTACAACAGGAAAGGTGTGGCACTGGTCCATATGATGGTTTGTTAGAATAATCAGAGACGTACTCCTTATAAACTATTTGGAAAAAGGAGGAAAGTTCAAAAAAGTGCAAAGCATCTTTCACTTTCTAAATGTCAACAATTCACAGTCTGAGGAGCATGTAAAGGTAGCAAGCATGTCAGCAGAGGTATTTGCAAAGCAAAATACACCCATCAGCCACAATCATTGCCATCTTATGACAGTGTAATGTTCTGCTGGGAAACTTTTGGACCTGGCATTTGTGTGGATATTATTTATACATGTACCACCCACCGAGACCGGACCAGGTACCCCCACCCCATAGCAGTGACACTCCTTGATGGCAACAGTTGGTTTAGGAACAACTCAAAAAACAGCACAAGGTGTTGACCTGGCCTCCAAATTCACTAGATCCCAAACTGATCAAGTATCTGTGGGATGATCCACAGAGGCCCCTCCCCTCAACCCAAAGGCCCCCACTAACAACATGCTGTTGCCAGACACCACAGGACAGGACACCCTCAGAAGGCCCATGTCCATTCTCTGATGAGGCACAAAGGAGACCTACACAATATTAGGTTTTAATGTTGTGGCTGGTCGGGGTATACTGTACATATAAAAGGCATTTATACGAGTTACTGTTGTCACACCTAAAATATGTATCCCCTTAGCTGCCAGTAGTTCACACAGGATGCTAAATGGTCCGCACTGCAGTGGACAGATTTACACCTGGCAAAACAAATTCCCATGTGGTCTCACGAGAATTCAGCTCTCTCCAAACTCAAGAGATTTTACGTGCTCTTTCCAAATTCTAGGAAGCATTTTTTTGCTCTTACATACCTACAAAAATACCTACCATTTCACATTTACTGCCTATGTACAAAAACATTTGCAAAAGCACAAACCATGTTAGTCCAGTCTTGGAGTTTTCCAAGATACTGGCAGATTAAAAAAAGAAATCGACAACCATCGTGTAACTTGAAGTGTGGTTGAGGTTATTTACTACATCTTAATTTCTTTTTGTCCCTGCAGACAACTGGTGGTGTTTTGTGGACGGCGGCGTGTTCACCAGGATGGTCGACATGTACAAGAGTATTGTTGTGTTTATGCTAACTGGAGGAAAGACTCTGCTCGTACCCGTGTTCTATGAAAACTATTTTGTCGCCACGCTACAGCTGCTGGAGAAACTCCACAAGGTATCCACAAACGTAACCTGCTGATCCTGTAAACAAGCCATCATTTCCTCATTGTTCCTCAACACAGTCTGAGGAGGAAATGTTTACGCAGGATAGTTCTTGGTAACGGTTCCTATGGCTCACAGAGATGTTTGTTCCATGTTGCCCAGGTAAACCTAAAGGCCCACCATGTGGAGTACAATCGCTTTTATATTCCTGACATCTCCAGCCTGGTGGACATCCAGGAAGACTACCTCAAATGGTTTCTGAGTAAAGCTGAAATTGTGAGTACTGATATCTTCAGTGTTTAAGGGGACTTTTTAAATTGCAGATCAAGTCAAACAACCTTTCTCTGTCTCATTTTCATTTCTAGAAAATGGGATCATCCCCTTCGCAGGTAGATGATTTAAAGATTGAATTTTGATGTATCAAGCCTATCAAGCACAGATTGATTTGACTGTTAATGGTGTAATGAGCATACATCTCATTTTCTCTGCAGAGTGACTTTCCCGCAGTGAACCTATGTGCCTACCCGTTCATCCTGAACGCTCAAGCCAAGACAACCATGCTGCAGACAGATGCTGAACTGCAAATGCAGGTACCTGATACTCACAGCGAAGTCTGTGCTCGGATTCATTTTAATTTGTTGAAACCAACAAGTATTCAACTGTCCTCAATTAATGTGATATGTTTCATTATCTTTTTGTCCGTTTCCTCTTCCTGTGACCATTTCCAAGATGGCAGTAAGTGGTGCAAACCTACACAATGTCTTTATGCTGCTCACACTGGAACCCCACCTTGCTAGGAACCCTTACCTGGTGCTCCATGTACGCAGGAACCATTTAGTAAGCGACACTCTGCGTGAGCTCACCATGTACTCTGACGTGGACCTCAAGAAGCCCCTCAAGGTAAGAGCCAGGCCAACACAGAAACTCTGACTAAATTTAATTTTAGTCCAGTTTTGTCTCATCTGGTTCCCGCTCCCCTCCAGGTGATCTTTGACGGTGAGGAGGCCGTAGACGCAGGCGGAGTGACTAAAGAGTTTTTCCTGCTGCTGTTAAAGGAGCTGATGGATCCTGTGTACGGGATGTTCACTCATTACAATGAGTCCAACCTGCTGTGGTTCTCAGATAAAGTAAGTTACCAGGCAGTTTTTTCTTTATTTCTCCCACTGCCCTTGTTGTTGTAGAAACAGATTTATATTATGTGTATTATATTATGTGACAACTGAACGGAAGAAGGAGAGACATGGGTCATTAAATTTATGACTTATTTTATGAGCACCTTAGCTGCAATTGTCAGGTAGAAAAGGTAAAAGCTGCAATATTTCTCGCTTAAACTAGTGAAATATAAGTGTATAAAATCTTTGAGTACACCTTAAATCAATAATAAAGATCACTATCTGAAGGCTAATTACCTTTAGAGGCAAAATGGTAAGACTATGTATAATTTTAAATGTTACGCCCCTTTTAATCCTGTGACACTTCTGCCACAAAACCAACATCTTCCTTGACTCTCCACAAATAATTACAGTTCCTCCAGACTAAAACATACTTGGTACCTCCATGAAGTGGTAAGAGAGGGAATGTTAAAATAACTTTCTCGTGTGCATCTCCAGTGTTTTGTGGAGCAGAACTGGTTTCACCTGATTGGTATCATCTGCGGTCTGGCCATCTATAACTCCACAGTGGTGGACCTCCACTTCCCCCTGGCTCTCTACAAGAAGCTGCTGGATGTCTTACCCACATTGGACGACTTCAAAGAGCTCTCACCCACCGAGGCCAGGTAACTGTTGTGTCCATAGAGTAGAGGTTGTGTTCTCTTCTACACATGTTTGTTTTTATCGCTATTCCCATGCTCCACGGTTAGTTTAATTTTCTCGGAAGTGTGGACATTGTTTTTCATTTTCATTCATCACAGCATCGCCCGAACATAATTGTTCCTAGACAATGTACTTCCTGCAAATAATTTATATCGATCATGTCCACATTATGTGTTGGTCCAAAAGGGGGACCTTTTACTGAACAGAAAGCAACAGTGCCTGAAAGAGATATTGTAATTGCACTGAGATTGACTGTATCGTCATTCAATTAAGAGCAGGGGCGGTCAGCATTTCCGTAGCGCCTAATTGTCCCAGCTGTCTATTGATTTTTAGATTATGCTCTGACTGCGATCGCAACTCCCCTGGACGTAGAGCTGCCTGTTGCTCTAGAGACAACACACTCACAGCACCCTGGTTTTCAATTTACAAATCAAACATAGAGTTAAATATGATGGGGGAATTCATTAAGCTGATTGATATGGTAGAAAAATAAAAGTCTATCCCTGATATTGCTGAAATGAAAAATGAATATATATTTTACCATTACATCAATCAGCTAAGCTCCCATCATTACATCTGTTACCACTGAAGGTAGCTGAGTCTTCTGTTTTACATGTGAACATCTGCACCCCTCCTCCCATTGTTTTTCTGTGTGTTTTCCCCCACTATCATGACCAGCTTTTAACAGCGGCGGCCTTTCTTTTTTTCGGCAGGAGTCTGCAACATCTTTTAGACTATGAAGGCAGTGATGTAGAGGAAACTTTTCTTCTCAACTTTGCCGTAAGTGTAACTTTTCAACTGACCTATGTCAACTTGATAAGACAAGACTAAAATTATGAGTTAGTGAATCACCCATGACCATTCATTTTTATTACACGTGCTACTTGGTATATTAAAAGACAATATAAAGAGCTAAAACTGCACTGTAGTATTTTACAAACGCGACTAAAACCTATGTCTGGAACAAAAAGTTGCTTTAGCAGGACTACAGCCCTGATGTGCTGGCTCATACGCTCAGCGCTGGTGTGAAAGCAAATAACTCTTCGTTATTTAATGTGTGACAGGAAATAACTCTTTGTCAGTGAGCAGGTGGCTGTAGTCTGGATTTATCGTTCAAGTGGGGAAACCAGAAGAGCTACTATTAGCTGCTGTACAGAACTGGCTTCTCCTGAATCATGCTGAACATGTACAGTTTATTTATCCAACATAATGTTGTTGCGAAAATAATTGCACATTTGAACGTTCACTTGAGACTAAGGTGTAAAATGAGAGGATCCCACTGTGATCCTTTGAACTTTGTTGTGGTGAGGCCTCTCTCACCGACTTCTTCTAACATAAACTGGGTCCAAACATGAGCAGAGACACTCCAAAACCAGGTTTATAGACACTTTAAAACCAGCAGATTTTCAGCTTGGTTGTGTCACGTCCCCTTTAACAATAGCCTCAAAATGTAACTCATAATTGTATGTAGTTTTTCAGTATCTTTTCATTAGCAAACATTAGTAGTTTCTTTTTATTGTTTGCTGTTAATTAGCGGATGAAATTCCTGTTAAAAGACCTAGACGACTAAGAAGAGTCTTTATGTGCCCAGAATGTGATCTATAGTTAGCCAAAGCTGTTGATCCCTGTTAACGCTATAAATACTATTAGGTATTGATCCTCCCACTCCTGACATGTATAACTGACTTAAAATAAAGTACGGTGCCTACGTAAAGGAATATGAACACTTATGTGTGCCGTGGTACTGTGGGCAGACTTTTTTCTTAAACTGAAAATTGATTGTTTGTTGTGTTCACGTCTCAGATCACCAGGGAAAACTACGGGGTGACAGAAGTGAAGGAGCTGGTCCCGGGAGGAGAGAGCGTCAGTGTGGACAAAAACAACAGGTCTGGCAGCTCAACAAATCAAAACACACACAAGAATAAGTTCATCAAGAAAGACGAACAGATGACAGTGCGATTTAATAATATTTTTTATTGAGATTATCATGTGCTCATTCAGCTGGCGGCTCCCATTGTTTAAACTGAAGGCCAGGATCTGTGTGCCAGACACAGAGTGTTTTAGAGTCACTCTGCTATTCCCCAGCCTTTATTTCTTAATCTTGTCCTTGTGCCAGTGGCGCTGATTACAGTGTTATGTGGAGGAGTCTTCAGAGAGCTGTGGGGCGGGTGGTGTCAACATGTCTGGCTGCTGGTGCAGAGCAGATGGTGCAAGCAGCAGTGACCCAAGTTGTTTCTGTAAATTCCCCTCAACACTCAAGATTAAAAACTGCACTAACAGAAATGATAGAGAAAATCAACACGGACATGCTTATCCGTTTAGGGTGAAGGCTAGTTTGTCAGATAGGTGATTTGTGTTTGCGCGGCTCTGCAGTTGTGGTGTTTGTCTGTTAGATGTCTGATGTACGGCTCTTTGAAGGCTGAAGAGAAGTTTATTGTTTCCCTGGAGCTAAAGACTCAATAAAACATTATTTTAGAGCACGTTGCTTCCTTATTTTGATGCTTTTCCTGTTTCAACAGGATGCCGTCTCAGCATCTGAAACAGTCAAGTCATCATTTTCTAAATTAAGGACACAGTTTTACTTTTTGCGATCAGTGTAAAATGTGAAAAAGTCTGCGATGGTCTCCCTGTTAGATTTCTTTATATTTATTGACCTGTCCTGGTTCATGATGGAGTTTTTGTTTATAGAGATAGTTTAATATCGATGTCTCATCCACGTGATTATTATAAACCTGTAACTGTGCACCTTATAATAATGATTATCTTGTTATCATAACAGCTGTGAGTGGGTGGGATATATTTGCCAGCTAGTGAACATTTTGTCCTCAAAGTTGATGTTCGAAAGAGAAAAAACTTACAATTCGAAGGATTGGAGCGACTTTGACAAGGGACAAATTGTGACGGCTAGACGACTGTTTGACGACAATTTTAGAGCATCTCCAAAATTGCAGCTCTTGTGGGGTGTTCCTGACCAGTGCTTATCAAAAGTGTTCCAAGTAAGGGAACACATTAGAAGCGAAGGCTGACCCGCCCTGTACAATAGAACAGACAGACTACTTTAGCTCAAACTGCTGAACAAGTTAATGCTGGTTCTGTCCATGCTGACCCCTGTGCACTGCTGAAAGCACCTACAATAGGAAATCCAGCGTCAGAACTGGACCACGGAGCAATGGAAGAAGGTGGTCTCGTCTGATGTATCACATTTTCTTTTACACCACATGGACGGTTGGATTCCTCTGTGTCGCTTAACTGGGGAGCACATGCCACCAGGATGCAAGGAACATTCACCTGCCATTGCCACGGAGGTGTGCTCGGTCTGCAAAAATGTTCAGGCGGTGGTACAGATCAGTGCAACATGTACACATAAATGCCGGGTCCCAGATTTTACCAGATTAACATTACACCGTAATGAGACTGTGATGTTAATCTCTTCATCAGGTAGCTGATCGGCGTATGCTCTCATTTTGTTGGTTTTGTGTCTTTTCTCTGTGCTCATTTTAATTTTGCTGTACTTTTTTGCCAAGTACATAATTAAAACAGTATAATAAGGCCATCCTCTTCTTCTTCTTCTTCTTCTTCTTCTTCTTATGCAGTGAAGTTCATCAAATATACCCTGTTACAGTGACAGATAGTAGGCCAGAGGTTTTAATCTTTTTTTGCTGCTCAAGTTTAATAATAATGATGAAGCTGCACCCGAATGCCTAAATGCCCCTGTGCCTGAATGACACTATATTACACTCAACTGATTAAAATATTCTAAATGAATAGGTTGTATTTTGGCAGTAGATTTGTTTGTGTAGTTTAAGTTGATATATTTAAACAAAAAAAAAGTTTCTTTATCAGAACAAAGGGAGGTGCTGCAGGTGAACAGCGTATTAATAATGATTCACCCTCAGGGCTGAAGAGATTACCGCTCCCTTCTACCTAAGCATCTTTACATCTCGGTGCGTAACAGCTCACTGAGATGTAAACACGGTCATGTTCAGGTTGAATGAGGAGGGTGTTGATGAACATTTAATAGCTCTAAATGGTTGCGCAACAATGTGGACACACACACACACAGATACACACAATGAGAGAGGAAATGTTTGTGTTTAGTCTGAATAAATTCTTCCCCCATAAACTGATTTCGAGGATGCAGCTGCTGCGCACAACAAATGAATTATCTGAATGTTTACGTGACCTGGCTGTTTGTGTGTGTTTCAGGAAGGAGTTTGTGGAGGCGTACCTGCGCTACGTGTTCTCAGACTCGGTGGGCGAGCAGTACACGGCCTTCTCCTCTGGTTTCCTGAAGGTGTGTGGAGGGGAGATCCTGTCACTGTTCCAGCCCTCTGAGCTGATGGCCATGGTCGTCGGCAACAATAACTACAACTGGGAGGAGATGGAGAAGGTCAGCATGTGGTTAAAGATCCGTACACGGAGTTCAACACTCCTGAGTTCTGCAGACTGTTTGCTCTGACAACATTCATCAACCATTTCCTGCTCGTGGTTAGTGCGGTGTCTCTCGGTTTGTGAGCACATGCCGTTCTCAAACTTCGACTCGAACAACTGTAAGGCAGAAATCATTGAGCTTCACTGATGTAAGCGTTTGCAAATTAGTTGTGGATGTGACGATCATCACGTTTCACTGTGCAGAGACGGAAATAGCAGGCAAGTTGGTCACAGTGCTGACTGAGGCCAATAATAACAGAGAATGTATTACAACACAATGGTGAACAGTGACACATGACTCGTGAAACATGCTGACTTACACTGGATACAGCAGTTGCAGGTTTTTCAGATTTCTAGGAACTCCTGTCAGTGTCCCTTGTTCAGCTCATTATAGTGAGCGGTTTTTGCTTCATGTTCACAGTATATATAACTTTGACCACGCTAATATGCTCTAATAATAATAATAATAATAATAATAATACATGTGTGAATAATAATAATAATTCATGTGTGTATTTTAAAAATAAAAACAGTGTGTTCTAATATAGATAGATAGATAGATAGATAGATAGATACTTTATTAATCCCGAGGGAAATTCAAGCATCCAGTAGCAGTTACAAAAATTGAACATAAAATACAAAAGCTATATAAAAAATAGAAAGTGACTAGAAATAAAATGTTTATACAACTATAAACTATGATAAAAATATAAAGTGACCTGTTAGAAAATATAAAGTGACCAGTAGAAGTAGAAGTTTTTTTTTTATAAATATGAGAGCTACAAATGGGAAAAAAATAAATGAAAATCACAGTCACCAGATGTAGCAGAGGTAGACAGACATGGTAAATGACAGAGTGTCCAGTAAGTAGGTGCAAAAGATTTGTCCATTGTCTATTGTGTCTCCTGCCATCACTGAGAGCTGTTGTACAGCCTGATGGCCAGGGGGACGAAAGAGTTCTTCAGTCTGTTGGTGGAGCAGGATTGAGACAGCAGCCTGCCACTGAACACACTCCTCTGCCTGATGAAGGCACTGTAGCTGCTAACTACTGCTATAATATGCTATAATATGCTAATATATGCTGCACTTTGGAGCAGTGGCGCTTTAAACTAAGTGCCAACTTCATTATGCTAATATGCTACAATATGCAAATATAGACTGCCCTTTGGAACAATGATGCTTTAAGCTAAGTGTTAAGTTCCTTGTGCTAATACAAACGATACATTGAGCTAAATGCTAACTTCACCATGCTAAAATGATCTAAAATGCTAATGTAGACCGCACTTTTTCACAATGCACTAATATATTCTCCATGAGAATGCTAGCATAGCTTACTAGGTATTTAGCAGGCACAGTGTTTCACAGTGTTTAGTGTATGAGCATGCTAACGTTTCTTAAGTGTCAGTGAGATGATAATGTATTATTTTGTGGGTAAATTGAGACCTGACTTTGAACTACAAATTAGAACCTGCTGTTTTTTGTTGATTCTGTTGAGATGTTAAAGCACGCACCCTTAAATGACAAACGCCAAATAACCAAACTGTGTTTTAGAAGCACAGTTTAAATGGAAGGACGTGTTCACGTAGTTTCAAGTAGAACTCCTGAGTGCAGAGATCCCTGCCGTGCAGATTACAACGTCAGTGGGGGAGGTGCGGCCGTTACGTAAGACGTCAAAAATGAAAAATATATCTGAATTATTAATGCTGTAGGTGGAGAAATGTCGCTGATGAACAACCGCCTTTGAGGACTGTGGTTTATAGTTTAATGGGGTACTAATGTTCCTGTCATAAAGGAAATAGTTCACTAATGACAGAACACGGAAAAGCTTTTAATCGCTTCATCTTTGCTCTTCCTCTTTGCAGAATGCCGTTTACAAAGGCGAGTACACAGCCACTCATCCAACAGTGAGATTGTTCTGGGAGGTTTTCCACGAGTTCCCTCTGGAGAAAAAAAAGCAGTTCTTATGTAAGCATTTAATTGCCTCATTTGTCCGTATTTGTGACAGTTTAATTATCATCATCATGCTCTCTGCTTCAGACATTAAACAGATGATGAACATGTACGTTATTTATGCCATAAAAGCAGCAGCAGTGTACAAAATCTGCACACTTCATCTAAAGTCAAGCCAGAAGATTTCACTAATGTTATATTAATTTTTGAAAATGAAATATAATATGTATGATATTGTATATTTGTTTACAAAAATGTACATCGTGGTTTTTCCACGGGATTTTAGGCCAGTAATAAAATTACAAAAAACGCTCGTCTTATCCTTTAACACCTGAAGTGAAGAAATATTTTTCAGAGTGCTTTGAAAGTTGGTTTAAACTCTGTCCTTTGTGTCTCCTGCCCGAAGTGTTCCTGACCGGCAGCGACCGCATCCCCATCCACGGCATGGAGAGCCTACGTATCGTCATCCAGTCCACCACAGCAGAGGAGCACTACCTGCCAGTGGCACACACCTGCTACAACCTGCTGGACATGCCCCGCTACCAGACCAAAGAGATCCTACGCCGCCGTCTCACACAGGCTGTGGAGCAGTACGAGGGTTTCAGTCTGGTCTGAGGGGAGTCCGAGAGGAAATTCAATGCACTTTAACAGCAATACGCCTGCATGTGAGTGTCAAAAGAGTTTGAGTGGACACACAGGAAGGTCGTTCTCTTTATACGCTCTTACAAGATTGTTTAGCATCTTGAATCTGAAAGGTCTATGTATGTAAATACAGAGCATTTCTGTTTTTATTGCTTCAGGCAAAGTTTCTCAACCTTTCAGGACCATTTGGAGGAGATCAGTTCATATGTGAATAAGTGTTTGATATGTCACAACATTTTAATAAAGCTAGAATACACGCTGAACCTTGCATGGTGACCTGAAATCACAGAAATTTGGGAACTAAAATCAGGAACAGAAGGAGGTTGAGAAACTGGACTTTTGGTTGTTTGTGTCGTTTTATTTTTGTTCTTCTTTTGCAAAGCTGTGTATTTTATATTCCTTAAATTCTATTTTTCACCTTTGAAGGTTTATGTTATTACCTTGAGACAATATATTTCCTTTTCGTTACTTTTAATTTATTAAATAGAGTGGTTATTTTTGGACAAAATAAAACGTGTAAATATACGTATGTAAATAGCACTTTGAATATAATCTTTCCCCTCGATTGTGGGAGCAGTGTTAGTCCCGCTGATCCTTTTAAATCTGGACACCAGCTTGTCCTCGCTGCCTGATTTTAAAAGGTTGTCTGGCAGGCTGAGGGCTGCGGGGTGAAAATATTATTTGCAATCCCTCATTCCTGTTTAGCTGTGGATCACAGAGCAGCTGACTTTTGTCTTGAACCTGCATTCAACAGTGTTGCCTTCTACAGCTAAACCTACTACGAGGCTGACGACCTTTAAAGTTGATTTTTACTGGATGTTGTCTGTGTGCATGACGTTGAGTGAAAGCAAAAAACCTGCAGGTCATTAAATAGTTGGACATTTTGGGAATTACATTATTCGCTTTCTTCCTGAGTTAGATGAGAAGATGAAACCAGTTTTCCTGTTTGTTTGTTTAGAGGTGGCAACTAGTAGCCGATTAGCTTAGCTTAGCTTAGCTTAGCTTAGACAAGAAGCGGGAGCTAACTGGTGGCTAGCTTCAACAAACTTTAACAAAATCAGCCTTCCTGAATCTCTGTAACTCACAAATTACTAGATTTTAGTTTGATTTCACCTCGACAAAAAAAAAAAAAAACTGTAAAAATTATATTTGGCTGTTTCCAGTATTTCACTGTTTCTTGGCTGCAGCCGGTGTTACACAATTTTGTGACATAATTAGAAAAGGCCTAAGCTATTACATTTTCATTTTCAAATGATAATTTTTGCCTCTTGATATCAGCTACTAAATATAATACCAGCACAGTATTTAGTGTAGATAGGTTCACATGTAAATGGGGTCATGTTTACCATTTTCACGAGAAAAGGTCCGTGTGAATGGCGCCCTCTTGTAGTATTCACAACCTGGCAGTTTTCAATAAGGTCCGAGTCGTGGCATGTTTCCAATGTTTCCAGACGTGAATGGTAAGTTAATATATTGTAATTTAGTTTTTTGTAGTTTTTTATTCGTCGTTTCATTACACCTTTACATTAAGTTGCTCCGTCGTTAGCTTGCTAACCGTTAGCCTCGGTGGCTTGATTCCAACAGTTGCCTAGCAGCGGTGTTGTCACGATTAACGGCTTAAACGTTTTGTGTACGCGAGCTCACAAATACTAGAGCCTTCTCTGGTTGCTCGGCAACCGTCTATCGAGCCAAGAAATAATCGGTCAAAAACTCAGATAAAGATGGAAATTTGACAAGTTTTGTGCGATTAAATAATCCACTAAACAACTAAATAAACGCGCAAATGTATGAGTTGTTGTTGTTGTTGGGTAGATTTAGTTTCAGAGATTTGGTGACAGCCAAGCATGCGGTTTCCCCCCTTGTGTCCCTTTGCTAGGCTAAGCTAACTGCTAGCTTCAAAAATTTCTGCATATCTCCACAAAGAAGCGAATAAATGTATGTCCCAAAATGTTGTTTTTAAATTAAGTATATAAAAAAAACATACAGTCAATATTTGTAATTAGCTCCAAGTTGCAGATTAAGAATAATATTACCAGTGTGAGCAGACGGTTTAATAAACACTCTGCATATGATGAGAAACTGTATCTATTACTTGTACTAAAACCTGCCCTGATACTGTTAATTAAAAATGATGTTTGATTAGGTCGTAAATTGGCGTGAAGTGCGTGAATATGTATGCATAATTCTTTTTTTCTATAATTCATAAATTATGGTGGTGTTGAAGTGATTCCATGTGTCCTGAGCAACATGTCCATCCAGCAATAACAACCTCGACTCAGCCCAGTGATGTAGTGATAGATCTAAAGGTCTTCAACGCTGGACTGTCCTGAGAAGTGAAGTGTCTTAGGACAGTTCCTCTTGTTGCTTAGCTCTTTACCGCATGTACACACAGGTTCAGTCAATATTTGTCTAATGAAGGCTGATTTCTCCTGCAGAGTTTAGTCCTATGCAAAGGTCTGTGCAGCCCTTGACTTTTTTTGCACCTTCCAATGTGCTATAGAAAATGTCTTTTTTTTTTTTTTTTTTTTTTGCATAATTATCTGAAATCTACACAAATCTCTGTTCTAGCCAAGGTTTTAAATAAAATACAGTGTAAAGGAAAGTTTTCTGTGTGGTCCTTGACTGCTTTTCAGGTCGAAACTTCACATTCAGACACTGATGTGAAACAACCGCGTTAGTGTGGGGCTGATCTTTAAAAGTTCAGATTTTACGGCTAAACTTTTAGAATAATAACTTATTTTTGTTGAAATTTTTTCATTTTTAAATGGAACAAAAAAGCAAAAAATGCGTTTCATCAGTCCCAGTAATTGAGGCAGTTAAAGTTCGAAATTAAAAGTGTCTTTGAGGGTGTGTGGATATCCTCTGTGTTTGTTCTCATTAATACACTGAACCATGATGATGAAATTGCCTTGAACAAATACAGCTTAGTTCAACCTCGCCTTTCTACAGTGTGAGAATTTTACACATTCCTGTCTCTTTACGCTATTAAAATATTTTTGGGTTTTGGAATTTATAAAACTCTCCATTGACTCTCTGTATCTTTACGCAATTTTCTGTCATTTCATACATAAACAGACATTTTTAATTAATCGATTAACTCAGTTTGCCTCAATTTCAGGGAATGGTTCAAGGTTTGCAATCCATTAAAAAAAATAAAGAATTTTCATACATGTGAACTCTACAGGTCTGTTTTGTGTTTTAAATAGTACCTATTTCCTCTAATTCATTTTATTTGCCATACTTTTTTTTCAAATCATTATATTTTGTATTTTTTGTTATTTTAATTTTTTATTTTATTCTGTTTATCATTTATAATATATTTTAAAATATATTATATTATTTTACACAATTTTAATTTTAATTATTTTTTATTAATTCTACTGAATTATTTTTTTCCCAACTAGCTTTCACTGCAAATTGTTTATTCCAAATTGCCTTGTCTTATAAACTCTAGGAAATCGTCTGCAAATAACTTTACAAAAGTCAAAGGAAAAACACAGAGCCCCATAAATGTCAGTAAAAATATGATTTCATTCATGTTATATACAAAATACAATTTATGTACTAAAATGTACACACTCAAAATTCATTAAGCCTGGCCAGTGTTTACATTCAGTAAGAACAAAACTTCACACTGATAATCATCCACTTTGGAGAAGGAAGGGAAAAAGTACTCGCTCACAGAAATGTAAACATACAAGGTGATACATATTTACAAAAGAACACAACCAGCTCCGGAGAGAACCAGAAAGAGACGCACACCGAGCTTTAAACGACCATTTCCCTCCTCCAGACTCATCTCTGCAAATGGCCTTGTCAGTGTTAATCAGCGTGAGCAAACACATACCAGTGATTTAAAGACCGGAATAGCTTATTCGACGTAAAGTGAATGTGGAGGAAAAGCATGTTATACAATACACAGTCAATGCTGAAGTATGAGTGGTCACAGGACGAGCTGTTTTGTTGGATATCTGAGCTGTTTTGGTTCGCTGTTTGTTCTCTGAGCTGCTGTCTTTGGGTTGTAGTGAGAGAGGAAACCACTTCTTTTAGTGAGCAAGTACTCCATTAAAACTTCTAGAGAAGCAACATAAGAATATTTCAGACACACGATGGTCACAACTGAAATAGAGAAAGCTATTCATTGTGAATACTAAAACGACTCCCTTAGAAAAATACACAGAAATCTTAATCACAAAATCCTTCTTTAAAAATCGCAATAATTTCATGTCTATTATTTTAATTACTAGTTGTCGTTGTTTTTTTAAGACTTCTACAGTTAAGCTTGAGAAAAATAACATTTCCGTCCTGATAGAAACATTCAAAAGGATTGACATAAATTATTAGCTATACAAGTGTGATTCAGGTTACTTGTGCGTGTGTGGCTTTGTTTGGAGAAACGTCCTGGACTGAAGGTGAGGTCCTCAGGTGAAGCAGGTGCTGCTTTAAATCAGTCCAGGCTCTCTGCGGGTGTCCCAGTAAAAGCCTGCTGTGCTCCACAGAACGGATTAACAGGCTTACTGTTTTGAGAGCAGCGCAGACGACAACGAGAAAGAAAATCTTTTCCTCCGACGGGGTGAGATGTGTTTGACTATATCTGGAGACTTGAGCACCAGTCCGCTTTGAGTCTTTTTTTTTTTATTATTATTGTTTCATGTCTCAGATGAACTTAGCAGAGTCTCTTTTGCTGATGAGGACTTCCAGCAGCCGCAGTTTGGCTTTGATGTGCTTGTATTCGCTGTACTCCACTGCCAGCGGGGAGCGGTCCTCCTTCTGTACATTTCTGCCAGAACAAGACGACAAACAATAAGAAAGGGCTCCGTAAGGTGAAAACACCATCTCTCTAACACAGCATGATCCAGCTCTTCTCTTCCTTACCGTCCATTTTGTCTGAAGAACTGGTCTTCGAACTCTTTCAAATTCTTGCGGATCCTCTTCTTCTCCTCTCGCGTCTCTTGGAGCTGCTCCACAAGTTCCTGCCTGTGAGAGGGCGAGGAGAAACGTTTAAACATCTCACAGAGAAGTATTTAAGTGTAAATTAAGTCGTGGTGAAGGAAGCACTCAGATAAAGCGCCAGTACAGCGGTGCAAAATAAAAACCTTGGTCCCTGGAATACTGTTAATGCTGAAGAATCTAAGTGCTTACGGTCGAGGGAGCCTGTTTATCTACTTTATTTACAGCTGGCTAGTTTAGTCGGGTCTCAATCTAAGGTTTGGGCCCCTCCAGAGGGCCACGTTGTGTGGCGATTATTGGGACGTGAAAGAAAGAGGAATATATACACAAGATTTTATTTGCCTTTATCCATTTTATTTTATTTAGCCTTTAGATGGATTCTTATCAGTTTCACTATAAATTCAGCCATTTTAAATTTTCTGTGTTTTTTTATTTATTTATTTTATTATAATTTGACACCATTCGTTTTTCCTGTGTGCCTCAATTTAATTGTTAGAAATGGAAATTGAACAGATTTTGTGTTCGTTACTTACACGGTGGCTGAGTGCAGGTTGGACAGCCTCATGTCCGTCGTGGTCTTGGAGGGTGACAGTTCGTCCACGGGCGAGATGAAACCGTCCGCTTCCTCGTCCGCGTGGTCCAGGAAGCCGAGCACGCTGAGATCGGGTCGGACGGTCACGGTGAACTGAGTCTTTGAGTCCCCGTCGTCCTCTGAGCCGTCCTCCTCCTCCTGCAAAGAGATGGAAGAAGAGAAGTCAGGAGGCGGCCGAGCGGTGGAAGGGAAGGGTCACTTCATGCAGTGAGGCGGCAGCAGGCGGCCTCCGGGCTCCAACGCTGCGGTGCATGAGGATCGTGCAGTGTTAGTCGACAGTGGTTATAAATCACCGGCAGCAAAATGCACTTTGACGGTCCTTCTTTGTGATTGATGTCTGCACCCGTTAGTAAATACAGGTGGAGTTAATGACGGCCAGCTTTATGCAACACGAGTCCAACGACAAACACACCTGCGTTCCCAAACTCTGCTCGTATTTATATAGCTTTGAATCATTACTCATTTTAGAACCAATAAATATCCCAGATGGCAACTACTGATTCAACATTTCTACTGGTACTTTCTACGGATGATGCTGGCAGGAAACTGCCCAATCAACAGGCAGCAATCAGGTTCATTAGAGGGTAAATGGTAGTAAATAAGGGGTGGAAGGGAGTTGGGGAGGTGGGTAGCAGGAGGGCGGTTCACTGATTACTGAAGCAGCAGCAGCAGCTCTTCACCTTGATATCGTCGAAGAAAAGTGCGGTTTCACCCTCGATAATAGGCTGAAGGAGGGGACCTCTGCGCTTGCTGGAGGGAGAGCCCTGTGGTGATGGTTAAGAAGGAGGAGTTAACCACCCTGACACCCTCAACCGTGCAATGAGACCAATTTACAGCAAGGCCACTAGAAAGAAAATGCCACGCTGATATTTTCTTTGCACTGAGATTTGTGTCTGAAGTCTCAACAGAGCTTTCGTTTTCCGAGCACTTTGGACTGCAGTAAAACGATTTAGTGGCATCTAGCATCGATAACACAACCAACTGAAAACCCATCACCTCACCCTGCCCATCTCTACACTCAGTGTCTGGTTTGTTGTTTGTGGGAGGCTGTAAAAAGAGGATCTAGTTCTATAGACATAAGGGACTCATTTGAAGCTAAATTTTCTGAAAAAAGATTAGGGCCTGATAATTCTATCAGGGCAAAACCGTTTTTGCTTATGTTTTTAGTGGAAATGTGTATGAAACACCGAGCTAAAAATTCAAAATGAATAATTTTGCTGTATTTGACAGGCTCCTGACCAGATGCTGAACCTTGTGTGCTATAGAATAATCTGTTTGCACGATGAGGATTAGTAGTTTATTACATAACGAGTGGCCTGTGTCCCTAATGCAGATGATATCTTACATAATAAAGATTTAAAGAAGCACTGAAAACACCAAATGTATTTATTTTCTGTTTGTTTTCAATCAATTTTTTTGCCTCTGTCACTCATTTCCTTTGAACTCATCCTGCCACCTATGAATCTACCTCATGACTGTGGGAAACACTGAGCTAATAAACATTTAGAGCCTCCGAAGGTGGATAACACGTCCGTGGCTTGACCGTCAGCAGTCACTGAAGCCAGCTGGGACTGAGCGTCTGTAGGCGCTTCGACAGTGTGGTGGGTAAATGTGGTGCTCGCTCGTGAAGCGGGCAGCTGAAGGGGACGCCGAGATGCGATACTTACTATGACAGGGATGGTGGAGGCTCTGCACAGGATCTGCTTCACCAGGCGATATCTGTCGTACAGCGGTTTCATGATTTGCCTCTCGCTCTTGGTCACCTAAGGAAATAAAGACTTCCGTTAGCGGCTGTTTTAGCTGCACTGACACAAAAGATAATGACAGCTAACCCACTTTGCCTCTCTACAACTCTGCAGCCCCATTATTTAGAGCGTGGACGTCGTTAGCCACAACATGAGGAAAGGTCAGCCTGACATGTGACAATACTGACAGGGATTAGACGGCGCAATTATTTCCATTGGATCTGGTCTAGACATCAGACTCAGTGTAAGTGAGTTGCCCTTTAATTGCCAGTGGAGCTGTTGCATGGAAATACTGTATGTCCTGTTTCTTCTCTTTACTTTGTATGCACACACACACACACACACTCTGGCTGCAGCCATTATTCACCCTTCACTTGCAATATAGGTCACAATCGAGTAGTAAACAAGACTGTGTTCGGGCCAGCGTGGCTGGCAGGAGATCAGATATACGAGGTGGAGGCTGCATGAGTCTGTTTTTGTTTGCTGGACATGTGGAGGAGGAGGAGGAGGACTCACTGGTCTGCCATGTATGCTCTCATAGTAGAGAAGAGCTTTCTGCAGGGCCACTTTCTCTGCTCCGATCTGCTCCCGGGTCATATCCTGTCAGCAGGAGACAGGAAGTGGGTTAGAAGTGACCTGAGTTCATTCAGTGTCGCAACAACTTATTCCTCGTGCTTGTTTTAGACACACACATTTCTGTGTGTCATAATAATTTCAACTCTGCTGCCAGCTTTGAAATGTTCGCTGCTTGTATTCGATGTGACATCCATTTGCTTGAGACGTTTTATGCATTCATCCGTGTGAGCGTGTATCCTGGACTTTTTTTTTTTTACCTTGATGTCCTCGGGGCGGTTCACCTCCTCCCTCTTCTCTTGCAGCTTCTTTGAAATTGCCTCCAGGGTGCTCTCCACCGGCGGCTTTGGCACCTTCTCCTGCTGAGGTTTCTTCTCCAGCTGAGAGCCGAAGCTTTTGGGCAGTGTGTTGCTGCGCTGGCGGGTCAGAGGCGGCAGGTCCTCTTCAGACTTTATCAGCTTGTGTTCTGGCGTAGACGGCGGAAAGAAGAAAAGTGTGAATGAGCTTTACTCAAAAAATTATCTCATTATAGGAGGACTTTTCATTTCTGTGTAGTACCTTTGAGATTTTTGCGAAGCCTGGCCAGTTCATTTACCCATCTCAACACTTCTGGGTTAGCTACTTTATCACTGTGGGAAGGCTGGATGGAAAAAAAAGGATAAACAAGATGAAGACAGGTTGTTCCTTCAAAACCAAACAGCACCACCTTCAATCACTGTATGAATGTATCCTATTCTTGGTTTTAACATCTTAAGGTCATTACTACCTACCCTGTATTTTCGCTCCTCTTCAAACCTCTCCTCAAACCGGTGGATCTTCTTCTTCAGTATATGAATCCTCTTTGTGAGCTGGGCAGTGGTCAACTCCTCTTTCTCATCATCACAGGAGCCAAGAGATGAACTCCGCCTGCGACTGTAGAGATAAATAATCTTGTTAAGACTGACGGCTCCTTCCTGCTGCTGCCACGTACCGTAGAACCATACATGAACCAAGCCAGCTCACCTGACGAAAGAGTGCGCGTTTGGTGGTGAGGGAGGCACTTCTGTGTCGTCCAGGTACTGCTGGCACTGTCCGTAGGCGTAGAAGCGAGGGGACACCATGGGGTCGCTGTCCTCCTCCAGCAGCTGGCGTATCAGACGTCCCCCGGCGTGAGGGGACAGGCGAGCTTCCTCGCGGTCCATGCTCTCCCTCTGCAGCGAGTAAGCTGGGACTGGTTCTGAGTGAGACAGAGAAACAAATGCTCACATGAGTGTTCTGCATACACAACGCATATGAGTCAACGCAAACAAACAACGGATTAGTCACATGATCTTGTTTGGAAATGTTGAGCATGCTGACAACACATACAGGAGATCATCTTAGTAAGGCAGTAGTAGAGAGTATCACACCCAAGAGCTTTTCAGAACAACATGATAACTCAAATCTATTCAGGTCTGACTTTTTAGGGTAACAATAACAAACTGAAACCCAGAGATTTTATGCATATTATTTCTACCGATAAAATAAAATGTCAAAAACTTAAAAATACACATTACATCTTCTTATAGCTCCAGACAGATTTTCAAAACATCTTTTTTATGGGAATAGATCCCTGCCTGACTATTGATTGCCTAATCTAGTAACAGTAACATAGGCAGTCGGAGCTTGACAAAGGGTAGTAGTCTTCTGGTTGGTAGACCAATCAGAGGACCAGCAACGGGTTAACGGCTGTTGCTTTAGTTTCGATTGCTTTACGAGCTATACTATACCTGTTGTGCTACGTTTCTTTTGTAAAGCCAAACAGCCAAATAATACACAGGCTCAAAATGTGAAAAAGTCCCGGGAAAGTCAGACGCTGTGTTTGTTTTCCAGAAATCAGCCCCAGTTCTCGTCTTGCAGACACTGCGAAGCCACTTTCTGCTAACATCATCTTGGATCCTCTCTGGGCTTGTGAAAGTCACTAGACAAGATGATGGTGCTCCCTCTAAAATTATTGTGGGAAACAAAAAACTTCCTTTGGGGCTCGGCAGGCACAGATGTTGTTCTTAAACTGCGGGTAAGACACACCCACCCTCCCTCGCTGCTCATCCCCTGGTTACAGACTCCACTCTGACAATAATTATGTCTAGTGAAAATAGCTGTGCAGATACCCCTGACAATCCTCGGGCTATTAATAAAGCCTGGCTCTCTGTGGGATAATGTCAGGCCATGGCCCCTGTAGATAGGTACAGTGATGAGTTTGTGTTTTAGCGGAGAGAAATAAACGCTGCGTCTCCTCAAGCACGTGTTCATGAGAGAGAAAGACTAGACAGAGTAATATCAGGTTGTTTAAGAGATTGTTAAAATAAAGAGGGAGAAAGCTCTACAGCAATAGACTCAAAAAACATGAAACTCAACAGGAATAACAATCGGGATTTCACAGAAAAAGAGCGACTCGTAACATCAGGTGTCAGGAGACTGGAAATCTACGGAGGAGGGAGTGAAAACAAGCTCTGAAGGAAACCCGCCGTCAGTGTAAACATTCAAGGTGTCAGTATGCAACCATGAAAATATGCACGCCCGATATAAAACTGCACATGCATATTTTCCTTAGCTGGGGCGATTTAGCTCAAATTCCAGCTTGGGAGTCCCGGGGGTCCTCCTTTACTTCTAGGTACGTGCAGTCCATCAAGTAGCAACTCTGTGGCATGTTAGAGCTCGCTCACAGCAGCAGGTTAAACTCTCAATCACACCGAAAGTCTTCCTCTGAGGCCTATTATCTAGCTCAGGGCAGTTGAGCTGGCCAGTACGGCTCCATGGCATTTGAAATTAATCCTTTAAATCAACCGCTTGCTGATGGTTCAGGATTAACTGGACTAATGAAACAAAAAACACAGCAGCGTGCCATTTCACTAAAGGTTGTTGTGCGTGTGAGACGCTCAGCCATACTGTTCAAGCTCTTTCAAGCATGTTGCCATGCAGCGGAAAAGGTCATTCAGGCAATCGTTCTTTGTTTCTCCCTATCTTCCTTTCTTTCTTTCTTTCTCTCTTCCTTTCTTTCTCCCTCCGCCATGCTGCTTGCAGAAAAGGCCGTCAGCACTCAGTGACTTACCATCGTAACAACTTGAATGGAAAATGCTTTTGAAGTCAAGGAAGGGGGCGCTAAAGAACTGTGAATCTAGAGAAACAAGAGAGGAAAAGAGGAAAAGAAGAAGGGAAAGACAAGATGGAGGGATGAAAACATACTTGTTGTCGCAATAACTACGGGAAGTCGTAATAATAAGCACGTCCCCCAGCTTTAATTAACCGGCCAGACATACCAGCTTCTGACTTCCTGATGAAATGCCTGCTAATGTCTTTCCAACATCGCTGGCAGACAGGCAAGGACATGGGAGCAGCAAATATCAGCTCACCAGGACATGCGCTGGCACAGTGTACTGGGACAAAGGTCTCATACCCCTGCCTAATGTCCTCACCCACCCACATGTCCATACGTACAGTAATACGCCTCCTGTACTGTACCGTACACACAAGCATTTCACTGTTTTATTCCCTGATTATTGCACTCGGCTCTTGCCAGAACATAAATCCCTTGTTGGCTCTCTTTGCTGAAGAATAATCGTGCCAGCTACACTGAAATGAAAGTTCGGCTTTGCACAATACATGTACACAACGCCAGTTCCTGCTACAGCAAGCCCTGCTTGTTCTCATGTTTGAAAGGAGGCACGTCGAGTAGATAATGTGTATCTGAGCGGCTTGTCACAAGCAATCATGCTGGCTGTCCTTAGAGTGCTGAGTTATATATATATATATATTTAGGACAGAGTGCACAGGAAGGAGGTTTGAGAAGAGACGGAAGGAGAAAGTAATAAGATGCAGTCGATATAAACCAAAATCTCTCGGTGTATAACAGCCACAAACAGCTATTCTCCAAAACATTGCGCTTGAACAAAAATGCGTTTTGATTATAATCATGGTAAGGCAACTGAAACCACGCCTTCACACAAACTAAAGCAAGGGTCCGATGCATGGATTTCAATGCCTGATCCGACTTCTAGCGTGCAACAACAACCTCTCCCTGAGCTCGAGTGTTTTTCACATGTGAAGTTCGGCCACTAGAGAGCTCCACAAAACATGCAATCGCCTGCTAATGCTCCAGCCACGAGGCCACTGAAGCTGACAGTTTTATTGTATGGAAACAATTGCACTCAGATTCTCACATTAAACAGGAAACAGGGGTGGCAATGGTGGGAGTGAAGACCAAGATTTGCAGCACGCTGCAACATGCCCCCATTTAACTGTGCTTTTAAGAGTAGGAATTAACCTGTTGGATTGCCGTTCCAGCGCACGGTTCTGCAAGATGTTTGGCTTTCACTGCTCAATACACAATCCTCCACCCACCTCCGCTGTGTCGCAACGTCCTAACACAACAATCAGAGTGCGTTATTTCCTTTCTGCACGTATTAGCAACAAACTCAACAGAGGTCTGACAGCAACAGGGAGGTGCTCGGGATATTTCTGCACTTCAGTCAAATTTGATCTTGCTGACGTTGAAAGCATATGCGCAGAGATCTCCATCACTGTTACTGGAGGGCCATCGTGAGAAAATGTAACGTGGCTTTTTTTAAATGGAGCACATGCCTGGACATTTCAGCCAGGATTAATAATCTCTCCAAATCTGAGCCAAGTCCCTGCAGCCAGCTGACTGGCACACTGTTATCACTGGTCCACCTCCCCTTTAATGATTGATTGTGACTGACTATACAGCAGCAGCTCCCTCTGAAAACAGTTCAGCCACAGAAATTCACAGGTGATACATCCTGGTAAAAAAAAACAACAGCCTCTGTTCGCTCTCTAAATAAATATATTTTCCTCCAGATATAGGCGGCTACAGAACTTAAGAGGATCTTTCACAATTAAATTCTGCAGGAGAGCTGCATCAGGAGGAGGAGGAGGAGGAGGAGCAGAAGGTGTGCAGCTGCTACCCAGACACCCATGTGCGGAGCTGGGTGGAGGACATTGAATGTGTAGTCCAGATATTGCGAGACATATTTCTAAAGGATGGAAAGCAAGCGGAAGAAACATCAAAACAACAGCGAGACGGCCTCCTCCAGCCTCACCTCCCCAGTTGTTGTCCTCGGTCAGTGCTGTCAGGTCCAGACGAGGCACGTCCTCGCAGCTCGTCTTCTCGCAGTCCGGGTCCGAGCCTCGCACGTCTCCGCCGCCGACCCTCCCCGTGTCACAAGTGACGGGCGACTCCTGGATCTTCATCCTTAACGTCTGCACAACCATGAGAGAAAAGAAACGAGCGCTCAACAACAACGACCAGGCAGCGAACACACTCTTTAAGTTGAGCCACACACTCCCTCAGACTGGCCCTGCCCTACTGGAGGGGGCTGCTCCCTGCTTGCCATTGGCTGCCCTGGCTGGCCAAAACATCCGCCCATCTGTCTTTAGCTGTGAGTGAGAGAGCAGGAGTGGCTTTGCTCCGCCTTGTCTTTCCCCCACAGGAATCCCTCAGCCCTCCCTCGCTCCCTCCCGCTCTTATTTTCTCTCTACACTAGTTCTCCTTGCCTTCTCGCTTGCCCGACGTGCATATATTCCCCACCCGAGAGCAGCTCTGGACTTGTTTGTTTCACAGCAGCGAAAACGGGAGGGAGGGGTGTTAGAGACAGGGAGGGCGGGAGGTGAGGACAAAAAAAAAAAAAAAAAAAGGAGACAGATTGTGAGCCAGCACACGTAGGCTGACTGGGTGATTTTTTTTTTCTTCTCTCTGCAGACAAACATTCGACTCAAAGCAGATAAGTTGCAAGCCTCAATTCTTACTCCAGCAACCATCGGCCTCTCCTTTCCGTTTTTTCATCTCAGATTTTTCTCAAATTTCTCTTTTCTGGACCAGGATCAAAACTGCGCAATCAAATTCCGGACTATTGTTAATAATAAGGGGAAAACAACGCACTCAGCTGGTCATGCATTTAGCACGTGTTCATGGATCACTATGGTGCTAAGCCCATGGGGTCCCATTTCCTCTGCCTGGGCGTGGGACCAGTCTATTTTTAGGGAAAACAAATCAAGGCACAGATCTACTAGACCTCATAAATGCCACAGACGCCTTACAGGAAGGGGTGAATCTAGTTACAAAAGCCCTTGTGGGGTTTTTTTTTGTTTGTTTGTTCTGTTGTGTTTGTTTGTTATGATGACACTTGTTACTGAAGTCTGCTTTACGGGGGGGGTTATAGTAGAACTGCCTAATTAATCTCAGGTGTGTGTGCATGTGCGCCCGGTGCTGCGTTTTTTTGGGCACATGGCCCAAAAAACGGGGACTTATCGAGTCCCCTCAGCTGTTGCATGGGAAATAGCTCGGATGTGACGTGAATCACAGAGGACAAAAAACTGGCACGGCTGCCCAGAACGTGCAAACTGTGACCAACTTACTGCTCAAAGTTCCCCTAAGTAGCATTTACCGACACTGTTCTCAAGTGAAGGAACCCTCCCGCCGTGGACAAGTACACACTGCTCTCACTCACTCACTCACTCACTCAACATTCAGGATATCAGGATCGCCTCAGCACAAGTACACATAATCCTTTAGAAAACATACAGAGGGATAACATGTCCAGTGGTTACACCTCATGGATGCAGAGCGTGTTTACCAAGGCAGCAGTAAAACAAAAATGTATTGTAACTGAATTATGAAAGAATGAGTTGCGGCTCATCAAATATAAGTCTTAAATACGCTCACTGGCCAGTTCATTGGGTACACTAGTGAAAATGGATGCATTATATATAAATATATGCATTACAGCTTCATGACTATTGTAATGTTCAGTGGAAGAAAGGTGGTAATTCAACTGTATGATCATTTTGGAGGACGTAGTTTGTGGTGCTGATAAACAGGATTGAATTAAACACACAAAGTGTTTCTGTTATGTAGCCCGCTGTCTGAAATGGGGTTGTCAAAATAACAGAAACAACAATAGAAACGAAAATGAAATGAAAACAGAGTTGAATCAACAGCGCTCTCAGTTAATCCAAACAAATGCTGAATACCGTAACCTTCACGAAGATAAGATTTAGAGCAGGACTGTTATTATAATGTGTCCGTTTTCACTATGAACTGGCCAGTGAGTGTATATATATATATTAAAAAAATACTATTCCTGACCCATTACTGAAAAATACTGTATATGTTTGGAGATTAGATACATATGCTCTATGGAAGTGTATCACAGAAGAACGGATCAGAAAGGTCTAGGGCATCTGTGTGAGGAGAATAAAATAACATATGGGTGTGAATATTAATAAATGTTCTCTGAATATGATTATTATTCCAGTTTTTTGTAGTGTGATTAGCAGTAAACACTCAGCAGCTACAAAAATAACAGCCTATATGTAATTATGAGGAGGCTGTAATGACAAGTTACTTAGATACTTCAGTGTCATTATGATAGTCACAATAGTCCACTAACGACGGCTCTGTTCTGTTTAAACACATGCTGTTCCTACTGTGACAAGTCTAAATGTCTTCTGTGAAAAATAATGAGTGAAAAGCTTTTTGTTGTGACACAAGATAAGGAATTAAACTGATTAGACATTTGATTTTTTTTCTGTTTAAATACTGGTATCTTATTTAGATTTGATCAAGCGCAGTTAACTGAATGTGGGAAAAGTGCAGATTCATAGAAACCTAAGAGGTGTTTATTGGCTAATTAACATAACACAAGTCTCTTCAAATGTAACTCCATTTGACCTCACATTTATTGACGCGAGAAAAACATGCGAGTTGTTTTCATAATTAGCAGCCTGCAATGATCTGCTCTCTGCTCGCTCCTCGTTAACGACTGCACTTTGTGTTCTTTCATGTTATAAAAAAACAAAAAAACAGGGCTGATGGAAGTGGCACATTTAAACCGTGCGCTCATTAGGCTTCAAAACAGTAAAGTCTACTGGGTGAGTGTTACGTAACGTCATGAATCTCAGAGGAGAAGTAATCTACAGCAGCGTGTGTTATCTGCAGTTCAAACTATAAAAGGAGCCAAAACGTTTAATCAAAAAGCCACCATTTTCTTTTTCTATGCTCCTTAAATATGCAAACAAACCATTGAATTGATCAAAGACCCGTCGTCTATCTGCTCACTTCTACTTGATGATTAGTTTAATCGGAGACTGATTGATCAGTTGACAATCATCAGTAGAGGAAATGCTGCTGTACGTGTTCAGAGCAGTGAATAAGACTCAGCTCAAGATGCTGAACTGTGGAGATTCACCGTGGATTAACTGGAGCACAGATGTTGCAGCTCACCGTCATCTTTCAACTGTAATAGTATGTGCTCACACACACGCACACACAAACGCGCACACACACACGATTCACTTGAGCCATGATTACATCATCCTGAGAGGTCTCAGCTCCAGTGCAAAGGAGGGGGGAGATAGACAGCTACTGTGTGTGTTTGTTTGTTTGTGTGACTGAGGGCAACGGGACAAATTAGACAATAATTAAGCTGTGTTTGGGGGGTGGGGCTCACACACACACAGACACGTGGTGGAATTTACAGGCCGTTTTACAGGATAAACGAACAACACTGCCAACAGTCACTACTGTCCTTTGAACTTTGTGTCTAAATCATACAAAGACAAACCCATCAAGTAAATATAATACATCTATAAACAGTACAGACCAGTACTATGCAATTTAACACAACATCTGCTGCCTTATAAGTGTAATAGGCTGAAATGCTGCAGTCCGACCAGGGCGCTGAAAAACACTGCAGCTTTCACTTCCCACTATCAGTTTATCTGTGTTGCAGGTACAACATGTTTTGACGGAGGAGTATCAGTTTACAGGAACTCCAGCTACAACCCGACACACACGTACATGGGTTTGTTTAGAAAAGAGAGCACTGAGAAAAATGTCCAGGGCAATATCTATTAGTGTAATATGATGTTTTCATATTTGTCTAAAAAAAAAACACACCAACTTAGAACTGATGGTGAATCTGCAAAGCAGTTGAGGTCCCCATGAAGGCAGAATCAGTCTATAAATGAATCTAATCGACAGGCCTGGTGGTAAGAATCAAGTCCGTGTGATGCTCATGTTGTAACCCAGGCATTAATGACCAGCTGAGAGGTTGCTGCCCCAGCATCCACACAGAGAGCGGCAACGTGCCGGCTCCAGATGGCAGCTCAGTGGCACGGTGGTGGTGATGGCAGAGCTGCAGCCTGAGCTGCTACTAAAATCCATCTGCGCTGCTTAGAAAGAAGATTCACCATATTGGTTCAGCGCTGTATGACTTTGTTCAGCGATGCTGGTCCAGATTAAAACTGGAGACGAGCAGATGGGAGAATGTAACTTGTTCCCTTCTGCTCACATCCACACAGCAACAATAAATCTCAGAAGCAACTGCATTTAGAAACTGATAACTGAAGAGTACACTGTTTATGAGAAGATCACAAGAATAATGGCAGAAAAATCCCTTGCTGCAGGACTAAAATCTCCCTCTCACATAACAGAAACTGGACATTTCTTTGGAACTGGAGATAAGTTTCAGTTCAACAAAAGCAGCCATGTGCTGGTGTCACAAATGAGTAATCACACTGATCAAAATATACATTATTGGTTTGCTCGACCTTTCTGTTTCCGTGTTTGTAATAATTTGGGATTTTTTAGTACACCACATTCTTTAACCCTTTTATTTATTCTGTTTTAGTTGGTAATGTTTTCGCAGCACTTGTTTGCTGTTTTTAAAACTAGACGCTTTTATGACTCCAGTGTATGTCCATGTTTGTCCAGACTTAAAGAAGGACTTGAATAAAAGTGTTTTTGTAGAACATTATGATGTCAAATGAAAGTGACCTTTGAATGTAAATGGTCGTCATTTCATCCTGTTAGATATTTGTGTGACATGACTAGTTGAGTTATATCTAAAAACGTGTTTTGTGACCTTTTTCCTTTTTCCCACCTTAAATCCTAATCAGACTCCACATGTGTGCCCCAGATTTAAAGAAATCCCCCTAAGGTATTCCTGAGAGATAGTGTTCACAAGAACGAGGTGGATGGACAAACAGATGTATTTACATATGGATGTATGACCGCAAAACACAAATACCTCAAACCCAACCACTCCCATTTACCCGGCAGTAACCAACAGCCCTTCCAACCCACCTGCTCACCTGCTTCCTGTCCCCTCACATACACACAAGTCAGCTTGTACTTGCCCTCTGCCACAGAGTCTAAGCGGTTCAGGTTCAGGCTATCTTTAACATCTAACAAGCAGAAATGTGTTCCGCAGCAATAATGAAGAGTGCACCAGGGCAGAACAAGGAACGCAGCCAAAGTGCTAACTTTCATTGAGCATAGCAATAGCACTTGAGATAAAAGAGACGTGGAGTCTGTTAGACCTCCGAAAATGTGGCCTGGATTGGAGACATCTCAATAAACACACACATGATTTGTATTGTTTATGCAAAATCTGTAGACACCGGAAGCTTTCTGGTTACCATTTGGCGGCAGTAGTATTGACCGTATCTGATTGAGCTTTGTATGCGTACAGATAAACAGTCCAAGCTGTGTGGAAAGCAAAAGAGGTGAACTGTTTTTTCCACACACAGCTTGAAAGCATGCTAACACATTACATTTGTCAAGAAAATATCATAAAGCTGGTGTAGTGGTCACAAACTGTTCATCATCGTCTGGTTGCAAATGTCTCACAATTCCAGCTGCATTTTTGCATCTCATCTTTGGTGGTAGTGACCAAAGTTATTTTATCAAGACTTGTTTGTCTACTGTCCCCAAACTAAGCTGTCATGCAAAAGGTAAAAAACAGGCTCTGCAGAAGAGTCATCATCTCAGTGTGTTAAAATAATTCTGAGGTCGCATTGACATTTGATTTGAAAAACAGAGTTTGTTTTTAACACCCAAATGTCCGTGGCTTTACAGAAGATCAGTGTCCGCACCTTATATAACAGGATCTGAATCGGGTAATGGAGCTGTGAAATTGAACCTACCTGTGAAGCTGAAGGAAGGCCGTCTTTTCTTGAAAAGTCATTCCTGGAAAGTCCAACAAACAGAGAAACCACTTGAGCAAAGAGGCTTTAACACCAGCTTGTGACTTAATCAACCCAGTTTATCTAACTGTTTACAATCAGGAGCCCCAGAAAACCCCACACAACAAATACATTCACATGCATATATCTTTGCTGCCTCTTCTCCTTATCAGATAAAGTGTACGTTAAAGACAACACAGCAAGCCGAACCGATCACAGGATAACAGACACAGCTGCGAGTGGCACCCAGTGACTTCTGTCTATGCTAAACAAAGGAAATCATTTTGAAGGGCTTACCCTTTGTGAATTGTCTCCATGTGGTTTTCTGCAGGTCTCTCAGCAACACATTCCTTGAACTATGAAAAGCAAACATATTTCAAACCTTAGTTATTTAAATAAATAATTTACTTTTTTTTTAATCCCATTGAAACAAGCTGTTCATGCTGTGTTAATGACAAACTGCAGTGTTTTTTAATGAACGCATTTAAAACCTTAATTGAGTTTTGTTCTCTCTCCCACTGCTGCTCTCCATGTTTACTTTTTATGTTTCTTTCAAAAACTGATTCCTTCATTTAGGATTTCTTTACCTCACAATGTATACATCGAGCACACATGGTGCATATTAGTCAAAGGTCATTTGCTAAATATGTACACCTGCTGCGCCTATTATAAATTTACCAGGGGTTCAACAGGAACCTGCTATTTGCACTGATCACAGACACTTGTTGGTGCAAGACGCACAAAGATCAGCTGCTGGTCTATAAAGTTTTCCTGTTCATCATTTAATCTCAGCATGCCTTACGACAAGGAAATCCTTTTGATGCTTTGTGGCCCGTGAATAAAAATGGAAATGTATACTGTATACAGATAAATTTGCAGTTTTGATGGCAAAAACTTGTCAGAAGGGGAAATATTGTTTGATGTTGTGTAGCGGTGCAATGAACAGCTTCAACATCGAGGCCCTGGCGGCTTTCAGAGCCCTAATTACCCTCAGTGGCCCTCGTCCTTAAGAGCTCACATTCGCAGAGCCAGCTGTTCACACTGACACAGACACCGATCCTAACCAACATCAAACGTCTTCTGTCACTGATCAGCACAACTCTCGTATGACCAATCAAAACTGTGCCAGCTATCACATATAGCCCAGAAGTGTGTCAAGGCATCGTGTGTCATCTGTACTCTTGTATAACAGGTTGGTATGCAGAGGACAAAATGAAAACAGTCTGGCAATCTCAGATTCGGTTCCTTGAGTGTGAGTATGTAAACTCAACAAATCTATTTCCATCTGTAAGCTCAGTTTTACACCAGCGAACATCATCCACCAGCCAGGTGTGAATAATCATCTGACTTCTTTACATGCAGCTATACTGTAAGAAGAGTCTGCAAAGATCAGGTTAATGTTTCACCTACATGTTTCACATCCTGTCCTTGGTGATTTCAACTGCTTTTACACAGTCCCTGCATAAAATAAAACTCAGACTGCATCCTGGTTGGCATTTGAGACACAGCTGAGCAACTATTAAGCTGCTCATTAAGGGGAGGATTTCATTAACGTTCAATATCATGCTGATGAAATTACTCGCAATAATTCAATAAATACTGAGGTGCGCCTACATGTTCCTTACTCACGTCTCCCTCCTCAGATATTGTTCTAGCTAATTTCACGACCAGACTGACACCAATTAGTGAGAAATTCGCTGGAGCTTTATCTGACTGGAGAAATGGTGTTAACACATGTAGGGTTGGAGCTCTGAAAGGTCAAATGTTCACGTGCTGAGTGTGAATGCATGGCACCTACTCTGGAAGTAATTTACAATGTTCATATCGCCGTGGCAATAAATAATTGTGATTACGACATTAAATATTAAACTAAACTAAAATATTTAATTTGTAATGATTTAACAAACCGGAAATCAGCGCGCTGAACAAACAATAAATCAATTATTGAAATCATAAAATCAATGAATTATCTGACCAACCCGATTATATGACTTACTGTCTCAGCTATAGGTTTCAGTGTGATGCCGGTGTTTAATACTAGATTATTCTTTTCAGTCCCTCTACTGAACAGTTTTTCAAATTTAAAAAAAAAAGAAGAAAGATTCAAATATTTAAAAAAATATATTTTTAAATAAAGATTTAATTGAAAAATTATCAATAATTCCTTGATGCAGTAACTGAAATATCCCATAAATCAAGGATGAATTCATCACACTGAAGTAATAATCGTGTAAATCCAATAACGTCGAAAAGCAGACCAGCTGGCTCTTATCTAATACAAGCAGAGAGATTGAAGACAGAAATTACTGAAGATGCTAAAATATACAGAACGGCTATTAGTGGAAACACGGTAACATCATTACATCCATAACTTGGTGGGAGCTACTTTAGAACAAAGGCGTTAAGATCAGACAGTAAGACATTCAAGCTGAAAAAGTAAAATAATTAATTGAAGAAATACAACAAACTGCATTAAGCACTTAACAACATCTCCCACTAATCTCCCTGTAAAACACAAATGCTGAGCACTCAAACGTCTGGAACATTGTGGTTCCCACATAACAGTTAGAGGGACTATCTGCCCTCTGCTTCTTCATCAACAGAGGATAAAAGCTCTGGCTAACAGACTAACACTCATAACTGGCCTTTACATTTGGATCACTTATGGAAAAAAGTGGGTAACAATTATTCATATTACGAGCTGCTGTACAAAGACAGGGAACCATTAGGCAGCTGCACCGTTTCCTCTCATTTTCCATCTTGCTTCCATTTGGTGTTTCTTGCTAAATGCAACAATTATTTGCAGTGACTCAGAAATGAGATTGACAGAGAGATGAGATGCTTCGCTCATCACTGGTGAAGTGGAGGATAAGATTAATGAATGCTGTGCAACAAAATATAACAGTCACATACACTCTGCTGCAAACAAATCCAAATAAACAGCTTTCATAGGGTTTGTTATTGCCCATAATTAGGACTGATAGAGAAAAGAGGAAGAAAACAGTCCACAAATGCACAATAATAGAGAAGAGCAGCAGAGAAACTCCCTAGATGATGACAAACACAAAGATAGAGATGAGAAGTAAAGGCGAGTTGACTCACTGCGTGGGCAGCCTGGTTATCGGTGAGCTGCACCAGAGTTGGGCTGTGTTTAGATTTCCTGGGTTTGGTTCGCACAGCGTGACCACTCAGACCCCCCTGTGTGTCCACGCTGCTGCCCGAGTCCTCCCCGAAGCTGCCTGAGCTGCTGCCTCCGCTCGACGGGATGTTCTCCTTGTTGGTGCCTGCCCTGACGGACGCCGCTCTGTTCTCAGACGGAAAAGAAGTCAGGAGTGAGGAGATGAGACGCCGGCCTTCCATCTGACTCCCTCTGTTCTCTTCGGTCTGTCGTTATCAGCTTGACATTGGGTGAAATGCTTCAGGAAACTAAATGCCAAGGTTATCCTGATTTATTTATACCTTCTCGTGCAGCTAATGTGCTGTTTAGCTTTTGTGCTAATTCTATTTGTCATCTATTTACTGTCCACGCTCTTATTGACATTTTCTGCCATCTCTCCTCTAATCCATGTGTCACTGATCTCTCAGACTCCACCAAGTCTCCATCAACACAGATTAGTTCTTATTGAGATGACTCCAGTTGTTGTGACTGTACTGTGCCTCAGTGGACAAGCTTACCACTCAGAGTGAAACTTCACAAATGTTTACTGTGACCAAAACACCAACTGGAAGTCGTATCATTGCAGTAAGGCAGTAAGGCAGTGAGGTCAGGCTTTATCTCATTTCAGCTGTTTCTGTTCATACTTGAGTGAGAAATATCAGTGCAATAAGAATATTTAATTCTACATCTGATAAGAATTACGTTGCTTCACAAACTCTTTATTGTTCACTGTGTATCACGTACTAGCTTGAAGCATTCATGTCTATTTAACATTTAGAAAACTTAAGTAAGCCTCGAAAGTTTGCATTGATAAGAGGTGGTATTCTGCATTGCTAATGCTAAGACATCCCTGAACTCTGTGTAAAAAAGAAATATTACCAAACTACTACTCGTTGTAGTAATAGGCGGTTTATGCTTTATGTTAAGTTGACGCAGAGGCTACGGCGACAACGCAGACACCTATGCAGGGCCTTCGCAGAACCTAGCGCCGTAACTGGCGCGGTGGCGCAGAGCGCAAGAGCTGTGATTGGTTCGCTTGGTAGTAGTGTGTTTTTGCTTTAGTATTTCCGGCTGTGTCTCTGTCTCCACAATTTTTTAAATTCATTGTTTTGGATTAATAAAGAATCTGTAAGGTTAACTGAGAAGGTTTGGAGATACAGACATTTATACGACTTGTGTTCAGTGAAGGTTTCAGTCGCCATTTTTGAAAGTGAAGCAGGAAGTATAAACAAAAATTAACCCGACAGGAAAAAAAAGGACAGCGTCGACTAGCGTTGGTTATGGCGTCTAGATCCCGCAGAGGCATAAACTCAGCTTAACGAAGGACAACCTTTAAATATCAAACCCTTTTGCCTTATGCAATATAAAGAGCAATTCAGTATGTCTGTGAAGGTTCTCAGTCATCCAGGTCATGGTACATCCAAAAAAGGTTGGTGAAACGTCTTCTCAAAAGAAACTCTACAAGTCCAGTTGTACCTTTTTTGAACCTTTTTTTTGGATGCACAATTTAGTAGTTATGCTAGTAGAAGCTAAAGTAGCCCTGAGCTGCTTTAATCAAGCGAAGGTCTGAGCTGCTTTAATCAAGCGAAGGTCATTTATTCAGTTTGTGGTTGTTCTTCCTAAGCTGTGCAAACATAACAGTGAGAACTACATTTATGTGACTGATGTGAAGTTCAAAAGTAATTTAAACTTGGTTCTGAGTATTAATTTATACAAGCAGGTTTCTTTAATTCAACTGAAAGAAAGTAAGACTTTTTTTTGCCACATCAGTGTTGCCACTAAAGACAAATTGAATTTTCATGCTGGCAGCATCAGCTACGACGATTTTGTACCTGCTTCTTTCTCTGTATCTCAGGCCCTCCTCCTCTTGCTCTCTCTGATGCCGACGTCTCTGTCGCGCAGTTGGCGCCACCCTCGGACTTGAAGGACATGTGGTTGACTCCTCTAAAGGGTTAACGTCAAAGAGGTGCTGCTCCACTGTTGTGCGAATGGTTCGGTCCAGAAAACTTTAGCGATCAAATAAGAAATTTACCAATTTACCATTTTATGCTGTAATTTCTCTTTAACAGATCACCAAGACAGTACACGAAAAGAATCCACTTACTTTACCACATTTGGTTTGCAGTGGACAGGGTAGAGGTGGTTACTGAAAGAAAAACAGGAGGGGAATGTTAATGCAACAGAAACAAGTGGTCACAACAGGTCACTGAGCAACGCCGAAAATCCCCCGGGCCTCTGGCTCCTGCCCTAGGTGATCAAGGCATCTATGTGCATGAGTGAGTGTTAACCTCAGCTGTGATCAGAGCTTAGCTAAGTGGGTCCTCTGAGAGCAAAGTGGCCGGCCTCTATGACTACCGGTAAGTCCAGCAGCAAAGTAGATGGTCATAGATCTTTATACTGATCTATGACTTCATCTGTATCTTCCTTTCTATTCTCTCTCCATCTCTTAAAATCAGCAGAAAAATAAATTGACAAATGAAGAGTGGCTATACAATTTGTGGAGGTGTGTGTCTATACCTAGATATTGATATATATAGATGTTTTTAAGCAAACAGAAACAGATGAGTGTCTGATTGCTGAGTGCTCTGTCCATGATCTAAACGAACTAATTAAAGACAACGTGACACTGGATTCGAACACCTTACCATTTTAATCAAGATAAAACGACCTCTCCCACGAGTCCCATCCACAGATTCACTATTATATACATAATGTATAACAGGACGTGTAATTCTTGAATAGTTAATCAACAGAAAATTAACAACCTCAATTATTAAGATTCCCAAATGTTATTTTCAGTACATCATTCTGATTCTGTTTAATGACAGCGATCATTTGTTGTCTACATACTTTATCAGCTGGATAAAGAAAAACAGGAATATTTTTTTTAGGTGTTAGAATTCTTTGATTAATTCTTTTAAAGTATTTTAAATACAAGATTTTTAAGGTGTAGACTCAGGCAGAACAACCAATCCAACAGTTTCTGGTTCTGCAAAATCTTAATAGTTTTAGAAATGGGGATTTAGTTTGTAAAACAAAAAAGACATCTCCACGAGGAATCAGAAAGCTCCTGCATCATTGAGAAGCTGATCTACGTCACGTCTGCTTTTCCTGGAGTACAGCTACCTCAACATGTATAGGGGTGATCCGAAAAAAAAAAAACCTTCCATAAACAGTGATGTTGACAGTAATAACACGGCTTGGCACAGGGCCACGTACAGAGCACTTATAGGAGGTGACTGTGGTGAAACATTATCAAGCCTGTCAGAAAGAACAATGAACCAGATCAGAATAAGGCAAGTTAAACGATGAGTTTAGGAAATTCAAGAGTTCAGATCATGGGCCTTTTGTTCGCAACTAATAAATAAATAAATATTTTCATCGTGTGGAACTCACATATAAAATTATATTAACCCTGGTTTGTTTTACCACGACAGTTGCAAAATAAACATAGATGAGTGAAAGGCATCAGGCTAGCCTGCTCGATTACCTCACAGCAAGAAAAATATTACCCCAGTACCTAATAATAGGCCTGGCTCTGAATGTGACAGGTTAAAGCAACACAAAATGGTTTAATGGCTTACTAATGTTGATTTAACCTTAGGCCTTAATGCCTGTGAATGTCAAAGGCACAACTTCAAGTGGGCATAGTGGACATGCTCTGTGGTACGTAATATGACGTTTCTAGAGTTGTCTCGAACTCTCTACGGCTGACCTTGTGCTACAGTACAGTCCAGTCTTGGTATAAAGATGATGAGAGGGTCAATTACATAACGAGAATATGTGCCAGTAGACATAATTTCCATTTGATAAAGACCACCAGGACGAGGCAAATCAAGCTTACTCTATGGCTAACTTTAGCACTGATACATTCATTCATTTATCTTCTGTAACCGCTTGTTCCTGTGAAGGGCCGCGGGGGGGCTGGAGCCTGTCCCAGCTGTCATCGGGCGAGAGGCGGGGTACACCCTGGACAGGTCGCCAGTCTATCGCAGGGCTAACACAGAGAGACAGACAACCATTCGCATTCACACTCACACTCACACCTACGGCCAATTTAGAATCACCAATTAACCTAACCAGCATGTCTTTGGACGGTGGGAGGAAGCTGGAGCACCCGGAGAGAACCGACGCAGACACTGGGAGAACATGCAAACTCCACACAGAAAGGCCCAGTCGGCCCATGGATTCAAACCCGGGACTTTCTCGCTGTGAGGCATCAGTGCTAACACTTCGCCACTGTGCCGCCCAGCACTGGCACAGTACACTGCAAATGGTTTAAGACAGTAGCTCCCACGTCCTTTAGCTTGTGATCACTTACAATAAAGTGTCAATCAACCTTGGTTATGGCTTCGGTCTGAACCATTCTTTATTATACCTTTAAATATCTTGTGACATCGGTGGCACAGTTTGAGACTAAAGGAGAACCACCTTCCTTGTTGGGAACAACTGGTATAAAACACCACTATTTGTATATCTATGGCTACTGGCAACAAGAGTCAAATCTCTTGTGTGTTTTGTCTTTGTAGTACTTTTACATATAAATGAGTGTCCTGTTACATTAAAGCCTTTGCCCGACGAATTCACACAATGTTGATTAAGTGTCAGGTAAATTTCTTGATTCTGATTTTTTATCAATCAGCAAAAGTTGCTGGCTTGAGATGAAGAGGGGAAACTGTCGTGTACCAGACGAAGCAGACTACTCAGAGTAGGATATGGTGGTCAAAGAAAATGTCCTAGAAATGTTTCTGACGCAACAAACAAGAAAAGAAACTTGGCACTCAGACGAAAAGAGCTGTAGATATACGTCATACATCATGTGTTAACATTATTTGTGTAATTACTCTCAGAAGAGGGACACAAAAGCTCTATACAGTAGTTTTAAAAACACTGAAAGGAAACTAGATTTGTGGGTAAATGTGATCAGAGTCAATTAAGGGTCTAACAAAGAATCCTTTCATGGTGTATTGTATCCTACTTCATTATTGTGACATCTTAAAATACACCAACTCTGGTCATGCACAAATTTTTGTATTCATTTTGGTTTGTAAACTTAAATTAGCTTTCTTCTGTGCCCACTTGTGCTACATTTAAGATAAAATAACCAGCAGAGCATCATATCCTGTAAATGCAGAGTGTCAAATAAATCCCTGCCCGTAATAGTCTGTCTGGTTGTCACAAGATAGAAAAGGTGTGGTGATTCATCACCTCCCAAAGTAAACTTTGTTCCAGTGACCAGTGGACGAGTTTTTACTATACAAGCAACAGTGTCACACTGCTGTGGTATGAGGCAGGATTGTTTTCCTGGTGTTCAGTGGGGGCAGTCTGAGTCATGAACTACTGGCAAAAGAAGCCATATGGCAAGAGGGATGAGTCATTACATCAGAAACGTAACAAGAATATCAGCGCCATAATATGACTGGGCCAAGTCTACAATCCTTTCTCGAAACCCCTCTAAAAATCTAAAATTATACCTCAACCGAAGTTTGAACCTTTGATCAGGAAGTGATTAAATTACTTTGCAACACAATGACAGCGCAGTTTTATTCCCCTGTTGTAAAAACTACAGAGGCTTAGAAATCACATTGAACTGGAGCCATTAACTGCCTTTCTATTCTTACTGTTCAACTATAACATGAGTGTTTGATCTAGAAACAAACTTGCTACTGTTTGTTTAAGCTATAAGCTATCTCTGAAGAGGGATGGAAAAAAAAAAAAAAGTTGAACAAGAACAACAGTCGTTTGGTCAAGGTCTGCTCCAGTTACTCGTGAAAGAGCAAACATTAACCTTAAACGTTTACCCAACATAAACTATACATATATTTAACATGCGTTCAAGTTATTGAGCTTACTATTGCTAAAATAATACCTGTAACAGTTCGTCTATGAAATATGCAAAATTTGAAAAACAGTGGAACAGGTAGGGCCAGTTTCAGAAAGATATAGCGTATAATGCTAATTTAATTTATCCCACAGTGGGGAGTCTGCTCTAAGATTATTATAATGCAAGTTAGAGACTTGTGCTGGATTTGTTTTTCCTTGTCAGTCCTGAGATATTGCCATTCAGCAGCTTTAATTGTCTAATTGTAGGTGAAAACACGCATTATTTTCTAAAATGATGAACAATCAATTTGTAACCATCTGCCTGGCCTGTTTGAAGAAACATAATCTATTAATTTACCTTAATGGCAAGAGAATGAGTCCTGAATGACTACTGACAAGCTGTTTTTTTGTTATCAGCTTCATGGTGTCTGTAAGATATTCTGAATGGTTAACTTTGGTCTTTAGTTATATGACAGGTCTGGCATTTTAATTCTGCAGTTGTGCTACTTCTGTTCTGCTCCGTGTGTGTTTCAAAAGACAGCAATGCAAGCCTTTGTTTTACAAAAGCTTACGGATAGCCGAGTTTAATTGCTTCATTCCGGGCATTCACACCACAATAATTGCTTTGCAAATAAAAGCAGGAAGGAAATAATATGCTTCGGCGTTGGTGTTTTGAAGTCAACAGGTCTTTAAGGCATAAAAAGTGTGGAGGAAACAACTCCAAATCTTCCACAGCAGAAGCTTATATGAGTTAAATCCCTAGCACTGTGTACCCAGGGACATCCGCTCAGGTAATCCAGTATTACACCACAGTCAGATATTAGCCAGGACCTTCAGAGTCTTTGGTCGACACACACACACAGAAAAAAAAAAAAAAAATTATGTTGATCTATGATCCACTTTGACCGGCCTGAGGTTAAGCCTCGAGGTGGCTGCTTATGTGAAGGAATGCAAGTAAACGTCAGTAGAGAGAGAAAGTGTGTGTGTATGTGGGTGTATATGTGACCAAGTACAAGTAGGCCATAGAGTCAGTCACTGATGAACGTGAGAAAGATAAGTGGAAGGGGGGGAGGAAGTGTGTTTGTCATTTATTAGGCTTCCCCTAATGATTATTATGGGGTAATCCAGTATTACACCACAGTCAGACATTAGTCATTAGTGATCACTGGTTTAAAATGTTTCCAAACTATAAAATTGTCAAGGCCAAAGGAACGAAATCCACAAAAACTTTTAACTTCACAGTGATTCAAATCTGGGCAAAGACAATCCTCACATTTAAGAAAATATTTACATAAATTAATATGTGAAAGCTAGCGTAAGAAAGCCGCCAAACACATTTCTCTACATAAATAAATACATGAAATATAGAAATCTTGAGCGACACAGATAACGAATGCTGAGTATTAACATAAGAGATCACATATCCCATACTTCAGTAACAGGTTGCAGTTATGTGTCACATATTACGCATACTGTACATAGTTACCTCTATGGCCACATGGACTGATGCAATAGCTGTACTGTCATGGATAAAAAAAGGTTTGTTGTTTTTATGAAAATAAAACAAACTCCAAGTTCATATCACAGTTTCCTCTATCCATTTTTACTGATGCAACAAAAAGTTTTACATTATCTGTATTGAACTATTTCATTTGTCTGAACCTAGAGATTATTCATGCGTCATCTCTGAAAACTTGTTACTTAAGTTAGTCTGTAAAGCTCAAGTCCAGTGTTTCCCGTTCATTTATTTATTTGTTTTTGTTTTTAAAGAAAATGCCATGAAATGCTTGATCATGCAAACAGGTGCCTTGGAGACATATCAGCTTTAAGGTCATCCCAGTAAGCAGCACCATGGGAAAAATGTGCCAACTCCAAATGACTAACTGAAGAGATATGTGTTAACACCGACTGGACAAGTGTCACATATAGTGAGAAAGACAAAATTATTCTTTGTACAATGACACAGAGACAAGCAGCAAACCTTAATTGAGAGGCCTGAACTAGAATGTTTGACATTTTCTTACTCTTTCTAACCAGATAATTTGGACTATACAGCCATCTGAGAAGTTGCCCTTGGAAACAGTGTGGTAAAAGGCACATTGAAAACAGCCTCTGGATTTGAGTGAATGAATCATCTTTCTATCATGACCTATCACTGGCTAAACTCTACAAGTCTGAGGATCTTTGAAAGCCAGAGAGCAGTCACTGAAGCTAGCTCTGTAATTCGCCTTTGGCTAAGCCCCGCCCCCCCCTTAGTTACTGTTGCTACGTCCGACATTCTCTTCTGGGCTGTGGTTTTCTGGTTATCTATAAGGCTCTGGTATCAACATGGCTTATGCTGTGACGGCTCTTCCTGCTGAACTTTTGTCAAACTTTTATAAAGCAGCAAATAAAGTGTCCGATAGAAGTAGGCAAAAGGGGCTGCAATATGCGTTCGAAGGCTATATTCAGGACATACAAGTGAAACGCAACGAACAACAAGGCATCCAAATAGAGGCAAAAGCATACCGGTCACAGTCAAAAAATGAACCACCGCATATACTATTAATCGAGACGGAGGCTGGGACTGACAATATCAAGGAGCAACACTGTTCATGCAAAGCTGCCTACGTCTCTATTCACTTCTATAATCGTTATTACGAAGCAAACGGACTAACGTTACGCACGTATAACGTTGTATTTCTTCAGCGTGTGCTAGCGTATCAACAACTATGCAACTTAAGCTGTAACGGTGATGTTTTGGTTAGATCCACAGGGTTTTGCGCGCACATCATTGGGCTTATCCATACCCTGGATATATACCGACAGTATAGCCTGCCGAGACCGAAAATACGAGACGCCTGCGCTAAAGTCAATGGAGCGCTGTGGAAAAAGTGTCGGACCCCTGTGGGAGCTCTCTTGGCTGTGATTGGTCAATCTACATTCTAGGGTGTGGCTTAGTCAAAGGTGAATTAGCATGTTGGTAGACGCCTTTTGCCATCTTTGCAAGAAAAAAATGTGTGGCATCAACGCAACTTCAACACACCCATATCTGTCAGTGCTTCATCAAAAAGACACTGACAGGTCTGTACCTCTATGGACAAGCCACAAGTGCGCAGTTTGAACCCTGGCCTGTTGGATTATTGTATAATTCTGTGATTTAATGTATGTCACAAGAATTCAGTGACCTCACGAGGTAACCTGAAGTCAACCGTAGGTGTTATTTTTCTCTTCACACCACTGTTAAATAATCACCAGGTCATTCTGAAACAGCGCTATCACCCTGACTTGTCTGAAACGTGTGCTGCAGCTGCCACGGTAAACCAAACACGGTTTCGCAAACTGTCGCCTGCGCATGCTGCCCTGCACTCCTTTCGAACTGGTGCTTCCATTGTTTCTGATGATAATGAACTGCAGCAGCAAACAGCCACTTCCCCCACACCTCCGCTTTAAAACAACACACACTAACCACAGCTCTCCAACACGGGCATGAGGCTTACCTCATGTAGAAAGGAGATATTGGCCTGTCTTCTTCTTGGGAGCTGAAATATGAAAACAAACAGAGATATTTTATTAGCTTGCAGGATGTAGCTACAAAGTACTAGGGAATAAAAACATCAAGCCCCCCTGCCCCACCACTACATGCTACTGTGGCTGAAAATAGTGGCTTTTGTCTGCAGAATAATAGCCAGGCAGTGCAACAGATCAGTGCCTTTGTGCAACTTGTCTCTGGTAATTATTATGAAGCAGCAGAGAAATGGGCGCTGCTCTTGAATATAGGCCACTGCTGCCACAACATGTATGCCAGCGACACAGGATGAAGTTATGCAACAGTAAGAGGAACTCGTGTGTTGGCACTAAATGTTGGGAGTTGCTTAACATGTTCATATCCTGGGACTCACAGCTTGAAAATGTCATAATCCACTGGTCTTGTTTGCCTAAGCAGAGCTCAGTTCTGTATTATCTTCTCAAAAATCACAGTGGAAAGAAAAACAAACAACCAGAGTCTGAACTGCAGTTTGTTAAACATAATATGAATAAACAGTTGTTGAAGGATTAAATAACGCTGCTTTTATGAATGTGTATTTCGTTTATGGCAAGATGTTACTGTTTCAGATGAAGTGGGAGTTTTTTCCGCAATGTGCAAACCTGAAGATTAGGACTTCTTTCATCTTTCATTTAGGTAAATGTGAATGAAACAAAGAGAAATACAGCAATCAGCCATAATATTAAAACTACTGACAGGTGAAGTCATCATCTGGTTCCAATGCAATTATCTAATGTGGATATTACTTAGATATAGTGTGGTGTTGCTGACCAAGCACCCATGGCCCACGGCAATGACATGATTTCATGGCAGCAGGATAATGCAGACTGCCACACCACAAAAACTTTTAAAGAACGGTTAGAAAATAATGAAAAATAGCTCAAGGTATTGACTCGGCTTCCGAACTCTCATTACTTCAAACTGATTGAGTATCTGCAGGATGCATTGAAACGAGCCTGACAAACAGAGGCCAGTCCAACAAACCCACAGGGCCCAAACATCCTGGTGCCAGACACCAAAGGATGCCCTCTGTTTTGGAGGCAAAAGGTAGACTTACACAACATTGGGCAGTGGGTTTAATGTTGTGGCTAACTGGTGTAGTTAACAAAAAAAAAAACAACAACAATGTGACCCTTCATCACATTGACTACATCACATTCAGCCCCCTACTGGGACTTTATTTGAATGTTTACCAGGAAGAAGGGAACACATCTAGGAACAACATGTACTCTGTCATTGCTTTCGCTTTACAGCCATGTAGCAGAAAGGCTTAGGACAAAAGGTCCATTTACAAAAATGTAGACAAACCAGGCATACAGTACGTCAGAGAAATTCATTCCAGGCATTTTTTATTTTTTTTACCTTTCAACTGCTCAGCTTTTCCATATAGCCACTGACAATAAGCTTGTAGTCTAAATTTTTCTACACAAATCTTCGGAACATTTCACTTTTTCAATAAAGCTGGAGGAATTTCAGATTCACTGACCAGACAACTACAACTGCTCTGATATCTGCCAAACTAATTTGACTATTCTGAGCAAAGAGGCCACAACTATGTCCAACCTGTAGATACAATATTTGACAGATTAGCCAGTATAAAATAAGTTACCAGATGTGGCACCGATAATTAATTCCTGAGAGTTTCTTGTAATACAATATTCTTAATAATATCTGGTAATAAATTAACTAGATTTACTACAGGTTAATTTGCTTATCATTTCTACTATTTACAGCCCAGCAGAAGCCAGAAGGAGCAAACATACTGTGTAATCAAATGTCTAAAGATTGTCTAAATATTCTGTTTTTGTAAGGATATTAGAAGAAGAATAAATAGACAAACTGAAACAAATACATCCACAATCAGTTAGTGTTGCAGGTTGCAAATAGATGTTCTAAAGCACAGAAGAAAGGAGCCATTACTGAGTGTGTGCTCCTCTGGTGTGTTTTGGTACGTGACATGTCTGCATGGGGCCTACTATAAGAGGAACGTGTTTTGGGAGGAGGGGCAAACCGCTGCGGCCGTTCACGCAGCACCTCAACGAGATCAAAACAAAGGATTTGGGTTTCACGTAAATGAGCCAAAGTTTGTTCAACTTTAAAAGTCTTCTCAAATGGCACAGTGTACAACAAATTTGTTCCCGCAGCCTTGTTTCAGTTGACGGGAAGGTCTGCCGCATAACTCTCTTTAGATTTCGTGAACGTTGTCCCTCCCACTGCCACGTTCTTAACCGGTGTTACACAGTCTGGCAGGCTTATTAAAATAATGTGTGCCGTCACTGCCGCCGTGAATTGCAAAAGCGGAAATCCTGCTTACCCACTACCTTACTGAGGGGATAACAAGAGGCTTTGTATGCATACTCAGAAAAGGCCTGATCCCTCCGGGGCGAACGGAAAACTACCAATGATTAGTTAGTCGATCTGGGCGGGCGCCACTTTTTCGACATTTTTTTGAAAATGTGTAGACAGAGCTAGTCTGGATTAACGGATACTGGTCACTTGAATAATCCTCCAGTCAGCTCCAGTAATGCTTGGCAGCGTCTCTGTCCTTCCGCCTTCCTGCCTTACCTTTTAGAAAATCTCTCTGCAACACGCAACAATAAGATCAGCGGCTGAGGTCTAACTAAAAATCTGATGTTAACATTTTTCATTACACTGTTTTCTAAAGTGGTGTCTCTACGTCTAGAGTTGTCACCGTTTACCTTGTCTTTGGTGAAGAGTATGTTAGCTGGTACTGCGAACAAATAGTGGGAAACAACACGACTCCCCTCTACACAAGCAAGCAAATGCCTTCATCTGAGAAGCTACAACCAGAACATGTCAGTCAACATGTCTGGCATTTGTGTTTGGAAAGTTAAAGCAACAATGATGAAAACTGTTGTTGATTTAAATGGATTGTTCAACAGTTTTTTCAGTACTTGCTGAAAAACATAAATGCTTTTAACCGTTCACTCTGAAGAACTTAAAATCCTCCTTTCCCCTGCCTTTCATTGGGCGTGAGCTTGGAAATCAAACTTAGTTTTGAGTAGTCTGCAGCACTAGAACTGGATTTTCTTTAGACAGTAAGTTTAGGATTGTCAATATCCTATGCGAATGTACACTGTCATGAAATCTTTGTACCAGTAAAGGCCACTGTCTCAAATGAGAGTTTATAAAAAAGTTACTACACTAACATAAAATTTGCAGGAAACCGGTTTGTTCCAGCCAGAAGGTTCTTGCGACAAATATGTGCTGTTAGGCTTTCAGGCTGATGGATGAGATGTCTTGACAGGCGGCCAACAATACTGTCATATCCACAGGGAACCTGCACTCACACCAAACTGTGACGTTCCTCACTTCCACCTATTTCCAATGGGCTTCTAAGAAATCCAGTGGTTACATCACAAGAGTCAGTGAACCATGGCAACTCCAAACAAAAGCCAGTGTGCGTCCCCTATGTGCAAGTATGTAATGGGTGAGAGCATAAAATATTCACATGACGCCGCTATGTTGGCTTGTGTGGCCTGTGTGGTGACTGAAGCTGCAATCATATATTTCCATGTGAAGTACACAATTACAGGATTATTTAATTAATATTATTATTACTACTATCACTATTATTACTATTTAATAAAGAGACCACAGTGTATTATTTAAAGATATATGACTCGTGCTCGATGCAGTACAAAATTCAAAGGGTGGATACGTAAGAAGATCTAAAAGTGGTACCCCTAATAGAAAACCTGAGAAGGATGATTTGATTTCGAATGTGCCGAACATGACCTGAGCGACGGCAGTCACTCAGGATGGGGGTAGTTCCTCAACTGAAGGGTGCATCTGTCAAATTTAATACTATAAGATAATAACACAGATCATCAGATGGATAAAAAATATTCTCTTTACCACCAACCCGGTGTAAAGCCTAGATTCTTGATTTAATATTTTATACATAAGTAAATAACAATCATCAATGAGAAGGAAAAATGTATAAAAATAAAACAGCTGAACAAAACTAGACTCTTCATTCTGTTATTCTGGGTATTTTGCTGAATGTGCGGCACTCTGCTGACACAGACTTGTCTGACACATACCTATGGAAAGTGAGAGCAAGCCGACAAGTAGACAGCAGCTACAGATTTGGAAAACAGATTTCCACTTGTTTCCAAAGATTTCCAAAATTATCATCTGGTTGCTATGCATTTTATTTAACAAAATCACAGCTACTTTGTACAAACAAAAACATTTTTTTCTCCAACAAATTCTTAAAAAAGGCATGGGCTTGGAACATTTTGAAACTCTACAGTGTAATTACTCTACAAGAGAGTCTAAAAATCTTTTAAAGGTGGTAAAGTAATTTTATTTATTTTTTTATTTTTTTATTTTAGTAAATACCAGAGAGTTCAGATTGGTGACGCACATTGCTGGGGTCCCCCCCGTCAAGCTATCTATAGATCAGCCACCCAATATGACTTGAGAAGAAGATTTACGGTGTGTGGGAAACACACCTTAAAATTTACTGGTACCCTGCAAGGCGAGGAAAGCTGAAAGTATTACATCTGCCACTTGTATTTAGGACATTAATGTTCCAGTAAGACGCAATGGTTGGCCTTTCTGATTGATTAAAGCATTTTGGGGCACAAAAGGATAGATATGGTGTTAAATTATCTTGGGGATACTTGACCTTCCAAAGAGATCTAAGCTGTATGATAAAAATTTAATTTGCTTGATTATAAAAGCAATTCATTTGGCCATGAAATTCTAAAAATACTACCAAGAAAAATGTACACATATTGTATGATAAAAAAAATAAATCTGACATGATGTGCGATAAAAATAAATCACATTAATATGATGTCTGGCTGTCTGTGTGTCATGATCAACTTTTATGTAATGTGTTAATGGATCTGGTGTTGACAGGCTTTAAGGCTTTGATTGATGTCGTATTAAAGGGTCGAGATCTGTGTTCAGCAAGTTGTAATAAAAGCTACAACGGTGTCATATTTTTCATACTAAAGGTTTTCGGCAGCACACACACATTTATTGCATCAATCAGATATATTTTGTTGTCATCGGTGTGTTTGGAGAGTGTATGAAAGGTGATTTTCAGCTAAAGAGTGCAGGTGTGCATCTGTAAAAGCCCCCAGTAACAGCAGCGAGCGCCCCTACAACAGACACAGCTGTAGCCTTGCTATTCCAGGACTGAGGATACTCGACACCAAGAGGTTCCAGTTTCAGCTTCTTATAATAGGCTTGTTTGGATGCCAAAGACACATTGCCACGGGGCCCAGGCTGTGCATGCCTGACTGATGTCAGACACACAAGATTCTTCAACCTTACCCTTGGCTGACATCCCATCATTCTATGCAAACTGTGGTCATAACCTATTTATCAATAATCAAGTCCTCCTTTATATTCAACACTCACGCAAAAGGGTAACGCAAAACAAAAACAAAAAGGATGTAAATTTTAACGTTTCAATGTTTTGCTTAACACTAGGTGACCTTGTTTTTATTTGACACCAGTCGTAAAGAAACATGCTCGCAGATAAGACTGCGATCCCAATAAAATCATAAAACTGTAGGAGTGGCTGACCAACTTTCAAAGAGGAACTCTTTTCTATTTTTGTTCTTTTCTTTAGGTGATCATTTATTTTGAGATCAGACAGCAGAAATAGCGCCTTAAACATAATATGCACATGGGTTTCATCAGCAGCTCACTACACGCTGATTTTAATTCATGTCTGCAACTTTCCTGAACTCGAGTCAAAGAGCACTGGGCACACTGACCTGCTGAGGCCCTCCATACTGCCAGAGAGACTGATGTCGAGGTGGCTGACTTGCGAGCCAGTGTCTGAGGTTGGAGGCACAGGTGTCGTTTCCATTGCCTCTGGGCTGGGGCTCCTTAGGTCTGAGGTCAGGGGCAAAACTATTGGTATGGAGAATGGCCTCGCATGCGGCAACCCAGTGGAGAGGTTGGGCTGAGGGGGGACTTGGCCCATGCTTTCCTTCTTCCCTTTCCTCACCTGTTTGACAGAGACAGGCAGAAGTGAGTCTCGTGACAGGAAATCCGAGATAGCACGAGAGATAAATGATACATCGCTGGTGTACTATCAAGCACACGCACATAAACACAGACACGCACGGAAACACACACGGAAATACACACTGGCGCTTTCGACCTTTGCTCAGGTTACAATAAAACATGCATTCGAGGATCTTCTGAGGTGTGACAGAAAGCAATGAAGGAACAGAGGAAAAAATAAAAGAGGTTAGCTTGTTAGTCTTACCGTACTAACCCTGAGTGGGTATAAACTGCGTGAACCGCCGACTGTGGTGTAGGAGTAAAACCTCAACCTGATTACAGCCACATTGTGAAAAGTACCCTTCTGCATTATTACTAACAAAAGAAAGTTAAAAGAAATAAATAAAAAAAGCTGAGAGAAAAGTTGTGAAATAGCCTTCTCTTAGAATATATGAACAGCTCTTGTACTGTTGCTCATGTACACTGAAGCCAAACAGCCGGCTGGCTGTGGTAAGCAGAGTATAAAATGGCTCTGACACCAGCAGCTTAAGTGTCAATAATGGTCAGAAACATCCAGTGTTCAAAGTGGCTTGTCTGTAGATTAAAAGGCTTACGTTTTTGTCTTTGCACCAATTATCAGTGGAACGTTTCCATTTGGGGTTTGACGTAATGGGTTGGATGCAGCCTCCATTTAGACATTTAGCCATTGATGCACTTAATGGGTGAATCTTTGAGCACATAATTAATAGGACAAACTTCTTTTGCTAGACCTGGTATGGATTTTGCCCCTCGGAGCTCTGTGATTGATTCAGCTAAATGTGTCATTCACAGAAAACCACTGGGTAAACGATTGTGGTCAACAGTGTTGTTTTAGAGAGGAGCTGGAGCCCTTCTAATCACGCTGTGACGAGACATCACGGAGATAGAGAAGGCAGGAGAGGGTGGTGTAAAAATGTACGTCAGCGTTGCTGTCACCTTGGCTTGTCTGTTAATTTTGCTTTATAAGAAACATTAATAAAACCTTTAATCTACAGAACTTTGTTAAGCAAAATACTCCTATCATATCCTAACTCCTCAAATCGATCATCAATGGAACGGGCATTTCTACAAGAACCACAAAGTAAAGCAAGTTTATCTATTAAATATATAATAAACTGAGCCGATTGACATGCACAGCAACTATGTAGCAGTGGGCCAATCAAATCGTTTCAACTGGGTTTATGCTGTGATGGACAGAAGAGTAGACGTACTATGTCTACATATGATCTACGTCCTCTGAGGACCATTGCATTGAGATGCTTAGATTCTGACGGTGGTGGAATAAAGGACAAACAGTTCAAGTATGCGTCACGTAATTTGTTCATCTGATTGGTTGTAGGACAATCGGTTGACGCCTCATAGAAAAATCCAAATTTACTAGCCTGGCTATACTAAAACTAATAAATATTTTAATTCTTGGAGAAAAACATTTATTTTCTATAATGGGAACACTTGCCCTTCATGTCTAGTTTCCAAAACCCCAAACATTTGATTTTTCTCTAAAGTAAGGCAATCACAACAAGGATATTCTCCAAGTTGGACACACAGTACTATAGAATTTAAACAATTTAATTAACTGAATTTCTGTATATTAATATATATATATAATAGAGTATAATGATTCTCACTATAAACAGGTTTCAGTCATGGAAACCTAAATAGAGCTAAAAATCAAACTCCTGGTCAGTTTCGATAGAGTTAACCACTGACCTGTATTACTGTCTCTATTCCTGGTCCCGGTTTCTGCCTATGCATGAAGACCAGATTAATTCAATTCAATTCAATTTTATTTATATAGCGTCAATAACAATACAAATCGTCTCAAGACGCTTTACAAAAACCCGGCCTGAAACCCCCAGAGCAAGCCTGAAGGCAACGGTGGCAAGGAAAAACTCCCTTTTAACGGGAAGAAACCTCGAGCAGAACCCAGCTCATATGGAGGGACCCATCTGCCTAAGGCCAGCCGGGTACAGACAGAAGAAAGAGAGAAGAGAACAGCAAAGAGAGAAGAGAAGAGAACAGCAAGATAAACATACATCTGTCATAGATACACATATCTGACTAAAGTGTACATGTGGAATCTTATGATACAAACTGATGATGTTACATGACAGTTTGAAAATGTAAGAGGAATCATAGGCAGGTTGGAGAATTGTTCATTCAGGTAGGAGTGGATCACTGCAGGATTCCATGAAGACTGGGCAGGCTGATGAGACCACGACAACAGATGTAGTATAGAGCTCCATGGGAAACACACCACTCCAGGCCAGAGATACTCACAAGAAGAGGGGGGAAGAGGGGGGAAGAGGGGGGAAGGGGGGGGGACACACAGCAGTAAACATTCTACATAGTAATAGCACAGAATTGTATGACTAGTAGTAGATAGGAAATTAGAGGGCAAGAGCTCTGTGCCAGAGAAAAGAAAGTGGAGGATGCGAGAGGGGAGAGAGAAGAAAGAAGGAGGACATGTGTTTGGTGCATCGTCCCCCAGCAGCCTAGGCCTATAGCAGCATAACTAAGGGATGGTTTAGTCCAGCCCTAACTATAAGCCTGATCAAAAAGGAAAGTCTTAAGCCTGACCTTAAAAATAGAGAGAGTGTCTGCCTCCCGAACCCAAACTGGGAGCTGGTTCCACAGGAGAGGAGCCTGATAGCTGAAAGCTCTACCTCCCATTCTACTTTTTGAAATTCTAGGAACCACAAGTAGGCCTGCACTTTCAGACCGAAGTGATCTGCTGGGATGATATGGTACAATGAGGTCTTTAAGATACGATGGAGCTAGGCCTTTAAGGGCCTTGTATGTAAGGAGGAGGATTTTAAATTCTATTCTAGACTTTAAAGGGAGCCAGTGAAGAGAAGCTAAAACTGGAGTAATATGATCTCTCTTGCTAATTCCTGTCAATGCTCTTGCTGTGGCATTTTGAATCAACTGGAGGCTTTTTAAAGAGCTATTTGGACAGCCAGACAGTAATGAATTACAATAATCCAGTCTGGACGACACAAATGCATGAACTAGTTTTTCAGCATCACTCTGAGACAGGATGTTCCTAATTTTGACGATATTACGCAGGTGAAAGAAGGCAGTCCTGGTCACTTGCTTTATGTGACATTTAAAGGACATATCCTCATCAAATATAACACCAAGGTTTTTTACAGTAGTACTGGAGGCCAAGGTAATGCCATCCAAAGACACCATGTGATTAGATAATGAATCTCTGAGATGCTTAGGACCGAATACAATAACTTCTGTTTTGTCTGAGTTTAAGAGTAGGAAATTACAGGTCATCCAAGCCTTTATGTCTTTAAGGCATGCTTGGAGTTTAACCAACTGATTAGTTTCATCTGGTTTCATAGATAAATATAGCTGGGTGTCGTCTGCATAGCAATGAAAGTTTATGCCATGTTTTCTAATAATCTTGCCTAATGGCAACATGTATAACGTGAAGAGTATTGGTCCTAGCACAGAACCCTGAGGAACTCCATAACTTACTTTTGTATAAGTAGAGGAATCATTATTGACATGAACAAACTGGAATCTGTCAGACAGATAGGATTCAAACCAGTCTAATGCAGTTCCTTTAATCTTGACCTCACTTTCAAGTCTCTGTAGTAAAATATTATGATCAATAGTGTCAAATGCAGCACTAAGATCTAGCAGAACAAGTATAGAGACAAGTCCACTGTCTGAAGCCATGAGGAGATCATTGGTAACTTTAACCAAAGCTGTTTCTGTACTATGATGAACTCTAAAACCTGACTGAAACTCTTCAAACAGACCATTCTTGTTTAAGTGGTCACACAACTGATTAGCAACAACTTTTTCTAGAATTTTGGAAATAAAAGGAAGGTTGGAGATTGGTCTATAGTTGGCTAAAACATCTGGATCTAGAGTGGCTTTCTTGAGTAAGGGCTTAATTACAGCAATCTTAAAAGACTGAGGCACATATCCTGTTAATAAAGATAAATTTATCTGGTTCAATATGGAGATGTTAATTAATGGAAAAACTTCTTTGAGCAATTTAGTTGGGATTGGATCTAGAAGACAGGTTGATGGTTTAGATGCTGTAATTGTTGAAGAGAGCTCAAGAAGATCTACTGGGGAGAAGGATTCCAGATATTGATAAGGTCTTACAAAAGTTTCTAATGTCGCTGTACTTGCATCTTTAACAGCTGTTGGAAGGATGCCTTGAATATTTTCTCTAATGCCGACAATTTTATTAGTAAAGAAGCTCATGAAGTCATTACTACTGAGGGCTAAAGGAATAGATGGCTCAACAGAGCTGTGGCTCTTTGTCAGCCTGGCTACAGTGCTGAAAAGAAATCTGGGGTTGTTCTTGTTTTCTTCTATTAATGATGAATAATATGCTGTTCTAATACTACTGAGAGCTTTTTTATAAGTTGTTAAACTATCTTTCCAGGCTATGCGAGCTTCTTCAGAATTAGTGGAATGCCAAATTCTTTCTAGCTTTCGGACTGCCTGTTTTAAACAGCGCAACTGTGAATTATACCATGGAGCTAGCCTCAGATTACACAGAGCAACAGCAAGAAAGATCTAAATAGGCCAGATGGCAGAGAATGAACATATGACCTGGTTTCTGAATTGGGGATTAACTTAAAATTTGAAGATTTGCGATTAAACTCTTAAAAGGCTGCAAAGAAAGCCAAATAAAACATTTAGTACTTAATATTTCCCTTTGGTGTGCTTTCTCGACCTTAATCTGCTACAGTGAAAAGTGAGCTGTCGCTGGCCTGGAAACAACCCCTACCTCTGTTCACTGATTGGTGATAGCTCATTTTTCAGACTTGGAGTCTTTTACATCAGATGCTTCTGTGGTGTGCCATAGCAACTGAAGGCTACAACAACAATGCCATGCAAGCAATGCTGTGTGTGTCTTTTGGAGTCCAAAGCTCATGTATGGACTGTTTTCAAATAATCACACAAGTTCCCCTTTGACCACCAGGTTTCGTTCTTAATGGCAGCTGCATCGTAAATCAAAGATACAAGACATATGTTTAGGGCTCTCCAGTTAAAGTGAATGAGTTTGGGCTTGATGCCACACAAACAAACAAACAAGCAGCCTTGCCCGAGGCTTACTTACATACTTACTTGAGTATTTAGCAGACTTACAACACCTCACAGTGTTACCGCTGTAACTCTAGTTGTGGCATGCAAGTAGTGATCAGTCAAAAAATATCACTTTCAACTGTACTTGTCTTCAGCAGCAGTAAGAAGTGAAGCCAAGCCTGCGTCTGTCTTGAAGAGTAGAAGATTGCAAAGGCGTGTTTTGCGGATTGAAGCCATAAAAGACAATAATTATACCGAGATGATGAATCATTTGATAAATCAGTGAAGGGGTAAACAGTCTTATCGTAAACACTGAAAGAGGATTTCTAAGAATCAGCGGGTGGACGTTCATATTGATGGGCCCTAACTAATGGCAAACTGTAGTTTACCACATTTCAGTCTAACGTGCTGTTGCTAGTAGCAACCACCAGATGAAATCCATATGGTTGCTTCCAGTGGTGGAGCAAAACTAAGTACTAATATGCACAAAGTATTAGTGCATATCAGTGTTTTAGTCCAGAGATTTCTCTTATAAATAATATTAAGACTTTGTTAAATATGACTATAATGTTGAAAATGAAGACTATGAAAAATCCTTTGAACTATGTGAAAGTTTATATATTTATATTTTAATGGCAACATTTCATGGCACCAATTGTGAGGGTTGGCTGCTTTTCTATTTACATTATTTTAAAAGCTTAAATGTATTTTAATAGGTTTGAGTTTTGGACTGTTGTAGTTAGTATTGTTAAGATGTCAAGTAAGTTTCAGGGAGAAGAAGAAGAAGAAGAAGAAGAAGAAAAAAGATCTGTAACTGCAGCCCTACACAAAATACCTCCACCAACTACAACAACAGCAGCAAAATACAGATTGTAAATTAAAGCAAAGCAAAGTACTCTATTAGTACTCTAATACCTTCAACGTATTTTCCTTGTTATACCTCAACACTTTGAATAGAGGAATTTAATTTGTAATATTAAGGACACATTAAAAGATTGTATTTGTAGTTTTACTACATCTGAATATTTCCTCACTCACTGGCGGTTAATGCCTTACAGACACTACTACACGACCACTTCGTTCGAGTGAGTCCAAGAAAATACAGACAGGCATCTTTTGTCTGCACAGGAAATGCTCTTGTTGGAGCACACCAGTAGATATTTTATGACCGCTGTTGTTACTGCAGTTTTACGATTTAGTAGAGGTTCTGTCATCAGCCCACTGCCAGTTGGGTCAGCCATGAAGCTAATGAATCACTACTGCAAGATTAACTGTTTAACATCTGTAGGTAAATTTAAATGGTATGGTGTTATAATATTAGGTTTTTTTTATTAGGTTTTATAATATTAGTGCTTAATAAAGAACCAAACAATTATTTCACTGGTGACACACTGGCAGAATTAATGTCTTTTCTGACCTATTTTTACAGTTTCACAACTGTTCTAACAAAACCTCAGTGCAACAAAAAGCTCCAAGGCAATCGGCTGATGTCAACATTCATGGGAAGCGTCTTTAACTCGTGGCAGAGATGATAGGTGCCCACTTATTCACACACTGAGTCCAAAGGAGCTAAAATCCATGCTTAAAGGTTAAAGTTCAACCTTAAAGATATTATAATAAAAAGATTTTTCACTGACTATTGATGGAGGCAAACATCCTTCATCGGCAGATGTCTTTACCCTCCTGAGCTTATCCGAATGTCAGTCAGCAGTTCTTTTATCTCTACCAGTCTTGATGCGAGTGACACATTTCTGGCACCAGATGTTTGTTTAAAGCTGTCGTTGAAACAGCCACAATGAGATAACTTCAGTGTGTTTGATAGCTGGAGCCAACCTCACAAGAACTTACTCGTCATTGTAGCTGCAAATACAAACTTGTGCGCAGCTGTTTTTACACTTGTGGCATCAAAGGAGATTAACAAAACTACTTTATTCTTACTGTAACTACTTTAACAAATGCCACTTTCCTGATGACATACTTGTTCTAAATAAATGAATCCAGAGCTCAGTTTGTAAAACCTGCACACAAACAGGAAGTATCCAGGCTCTAATTGACCTCGAATCAATGGCCAAATGACGTTTTTTGTGACTCATCTGTAGAATCAGAGCACGGTTGTAAGAGCACACCACAGCCCCGTGTTTGCCTCTCTCTGCAAATAAGTGTGTTCTTGCTTCCTGCAGCAAATTGCCTTTATCAAATCACATCATGTGACCAAGCAGCGAGGCTACAGGCTTCAGAGGATGTCTGAGGAACGACCTCAGGCTAATCAGCACTGAGGCAATGCAGCAGATAAGAAAGCGGTAAGTATTTAGTGGAAAGGGAGAGAAGAGTCACTGTAATAAACTGACAGGCCAAACCCTTCAGGCGAGAACAATTCATCACACTGACAGTAAAAAAACAGTTGTTTTTTTTGTACCTTCTTTTTCCTTGTCTTCGCCTTTGGAGAGTTAATGGAGGATTTGTTTAGGCTCTCAGCACTTCCTGGTGTATTTAGGCATCCAGTCTTAAAAAAAAAAGTAGAAAGACAATGACAGATAAAGAGAATGAGACTTAATATTATTTGCATTAATGTAATTACAAGGTAAAATGTTGTCTAGAGAACTAAGACAGCATTTATCTACAAAGCTATGGGCAAAGGACAACTGTGTGGATAAAATAAAGTTGGGCTGCATCAAAAAGCTGTTTGCTTAATGGGTGGTGTAGTAAAAACACAATTATACTGTAATCTAATGTTGTTGCGCAATTGATTGATTTTATCTATGAATAAATCTTGGAGTACATAAATTATCTTCTCTATAAATCTATAAATTTAGTTTATCAGTCATGATATCAGCAGGCGTAAATCAATAAATTAAATTCTGAATGGTGCCATTTTCAAACCTCTATAGTTCAAATGAATGATAAGTCTGCACTGATGTGACTTGAAACCTATTTTAAAAGGTCGTCATTTATGCGCACCGGGTGACTTAACATACCATTCCATGTAGTATACACAAGTCAGCTGACACTGATACCATCTTTAGAGCTTGCATAAAGCCACACAGAAACGGCTTTGGTTTTTAGAAAACAGCTTTTCCAAAACATGCCCGCGTTACGTTAATCACACAGGTCACATGGTTGGTGTTAAAAAGAACTGTGTAAGGGAATTTGAAGGGTTCGTGCAAGTTTGACCCTGGAACGTCAGGCGTAAACAACAACATTGCATTTCCCAGCAGACAGACCCAGACAAAAAGCTTCCACAACGGGTACACTGTGGAGCATTACTGCACAAAACAAAGGCGCACACATGCCGGCCCGCCACTGAAAAGCTCAGCACACACTTTCGTCCTGGGCACTGGTGTCGGTGTCTTCGCGTCGAGATGGTTGGGTGACTTCTTTGTGTCTGCGTCTGTCACATGTGCCTCCTGGGAGCAGAAACAGGACAAAGGAGATGGTCACATTAATGATACATGTCTTACAGTAGAGTAACAAAACAGGTAATATATCATGTTTAATAGGGGTCAAAAAGCTATGTTCTTAGTAAGGTAACAGGATTTAGCAGTTATAGAAATGTTCTTATAATCAAGGGAATCATTTAAAAGGGTATGTGAGTTCTGCATTAGTTTTTCTGAAAGCCCCTAACAACAGAGCCACAAATAGATTTAAACGAGTCGTCAACCTCAAACACATACACACACATAAACACGGCCATGCAAACCACCTTGCCCATCAGGATTTTATGACAGTGATCATACTGTATGTGTGTTCAAAGGCGCTGCTAGGAAGGTCAGGTCAGGAGGAGGCCTCCACAGGTCATGCATGCGTCTGCATATGTGTCAGTGTTTTTGTGCAGGTGTGCATGTTTGTTTGTAAGATGATATTTTTTGACGGAGGGATTTCCCATAGGTCAGCGGGGTCTCAAGTGGCAATGACCTCACAAGCACATACAACACAACTCTGCACCGATATGTGAAAAAAATCACACTACATCGGTAAAGTCTTTGACTGCTCGCAGGAATCTGAATCTTTAGCATTCATGAAGCTACAGATGACGGCTCAATCTGTAAAATGATTAACACGCAGGATTTCTGCATGGTGAGCACAGCGTCACACTGGTAACAGAAAACTATGAAGGATGGTGTTTAAAATAGATGGATAGGTGCAGTCACGGATCAAACTAAGTGTCACTCCCTGGTCATCAGATTGCCACTGTCACATTTTACCCCCCCCCCCCCCCCCCCCCCCAACAAAGGCGACGCTGCCGAAGTCCATATATCGTCCTGAAGAATTCATTTTCCAAAAGGGGAAATGCAGACAAGATTTTGTATTTTGTTGAATATAAGAATAAATATTCCTCTCAAATTAACTTCAGTTTGCTGTAATCTCATATTAAAAATTCTATTTTTCTATTCTATTTTTCTCGGTGTACATTTACACTTATATTGTTACCTTGTGTGTTAAGGAATTTGGTACTACTGTTTTACTGTAGTACTTATTTTTGTTTTTTTTTTACTACAGGCTGCAGGTACAAGAATACATTTCACTGTGCATTGTACTATGTATAACTGTGCATGTGACAAATAAAACCTATCTATCTATCTATCTATCTATCTATCTATCTAAAGTGCCATGTTAGCTAAAGTGGCTGGTGTGTCATCGTGACAGATCGAAGAACAACACAGATTCTTTACGTGTACATTTACATGAGGTCACTGGGTGGAAAATGCAATAAAGCAATCTGATATTTTATATGGATATAGCTACATAAAAACCATAGAGGAACTGATAGGAATATTTGTTCGGCGCTATGTACACTAGTAATTCTAGCATTCTTACATGGCCTCATGGAGGTTATGTTATTCAGCATTACTCTACAGTAACTGAGAGAGCTGTTGATTTGACTGTGTTTTCATTTAATTTTTGTGGTTTTCATTTTTGTTTCTATTATTTTGCCAACACCATTTTAGTCACTGAACTAGTATAAACAAAAGAAACTCTTTTGTGTTTAATTCACTCCATCTTAACGGCACCACAAACTACATCCTCCAAAATGATCATACAGTTCAATTACCACTATTCAACATGAACATTATAACAGTCATGAAGGGGGATTTAGTGCAGGACTGTTATATTAAAATGCATTTGTTTTCATTTTACAGGCTGATTCCTGATACTGTTTCTCTTAGAATATTAATAAATCATCAATTCATCATCTGGATTTTAGTTTATTTTAAAGTCACTGTCCACTTTTCTCTTAGAGAAACAGTTACGTATGATTTATGACAGTTACTATTGTCAAAATAGTTACAATAATTCATCTTCTTAAGCTATAGATAGAAAGATAGAAAGATAGATAGATAGATAGATGGATATTTGAAGCCAAAATCTACAAAATGGATGATTTGGTTTGGTTTATTTTTTGCAGCAGCTCCTGACAAAGCTCCAGCTCCAGCTATGAAACGCTGCCAGGACAACAAGCAGCCCAGACTAATCAGCAAATCAATAAAAACACCACCCATCAAAGCAGAAAATAGAAATCCACAACCACGGATTTAAAAAGCCACCTGTAAGGAAGACTTTCCTGCAAGGCAGTGATATAAGATCAATACTCATTGAGTTTTTAGCCTGACATTATATAAGCCTGTATTTATATAACCATCGCTGCTCCAGGTGGATGGGCAGAGGATGAGATCACAGGTCAGAGAGGCACACATATGGCTTAAAGTGCATGGCCACAACATGTGACTCACAGTTAGTGGTCTTAAGCTTGGTTCATCAGAGCCTACTCTGTAGGGGGACATGGGGGTTAAAGCATTTATACTTGTGCAGCGGTGTGTCGGCATTGCTCTTTCATTACGGCCCAAACCGATAGTTGGTGTCTACAGAGTTCCTCTTCTTGCACGTGTAGTTCAAACAACGGCGAATGACAACACAGTAAAAGAGAGAGGACATCTGAGTAGATGGTATGTAGGAGGCAGGAGGAGGGAGATTTTTCCGTGCCTGTCAGTCCACCAAGACACATGAACAAAGCAAACGCATTTCAGACCAATCACTATAACGTGTAGTTACATTTCTGGGGTGGTGGACAACAGGCTACAGCACAGGCTACGGTGCAGGGTTATGCTGTACTTAGATTGCATCTACGCCACAGAAGAGACACACAGCCATTAAAAAAAAGCTTCACAAGCTACTGTGGTGGCCATCAACACCTCTCTATTTCATATAAACATTAGCATCTGGTGCTCTGGTGTTCTAGTGAATATACAACACCTTGACAATGATAAGCGTTGATTCCGTGTCGTCTTCTTTGTCTGTGTTGGTCTCAAAGATACTGCTGTAGTTCTGGATGAGTTTGATCATGATCTTGTTACAGATATTTTGGTCCTTCATTGCTTCGAAACTGGGAACAACGCTGGAAAAGAGGAAGACAAAAACAAAATTTCAAAAAATAAAACAGATGACATCTGATCACATTTTTACACATGACGGTAGCGGTAGGAATAGTTTGCACCGAACAACGTAGTTCAACAGTCATCTCGGTACTGAAACTGAGAATTAGTCATCAGCTCTTCGACGTGAATCAGCTTCCCCATTCAGCACAGTGTCTGATGATAGTGAACAGCTGTGAGAGATGTGCACTGGGCTGTAGGCTTAACTGTAGGCCTAATTATATAACCCCAACACACGCTCACACAGCCTGAGGAAGAGAACAGTTTGTACAGTACGAAAGGGTATCTAGTGGGGATTCTTTTTTAACTTGATCCTATTTCCGTGCAGGACGCCCAGCATGATCACATCAGTTTATCACTGGAGGAGCACACCAGTCATCGGCCTGGAGAGCAGTGGAGCTATCGATGGAGAAGTTTACGAGTAGGATTTAAAAGCGACTCCCCAGTGAGGCCATCGGAAAACAGAACAACTGAGGACAGATGCGTAGCTCAGTGGATGTGACCCTGACAGTATCATTTATTTTTGAATGTCATAGCAACATCTGAAAACAGATTAACGTCAGGAAAGTTTCACAGTCTTTAGACGTTTAGATAATCATGCGATATTATCATGTAGGAGTCTGACGGGTTAAATTCTAGACTCAGTTTATGTTATTATAACCTATAGAGCGTCACCTCTGATTAATATAATTCAGACCTGAACAGAAGATTTCAGAGGTTAATTTGCAGCGGTGGCTTTAAACACAGACGTCTGACAAAATGCAAATAATTGTATCAATGGGACATAAAAGAGCCGGCTACTGTTTCCAGGAATAATTTCAGGAGGAGACTCTGACTAAATGAGCTACAGCACCACCTGCTGGATGAACATTTTGACAGGGAACTTTGCAGAGAACATCTCCCACCCTACTGCCCTAATATGTAATATCAGTGTTTAATATCTGACTCAACAAACAGGTACAAGAGAAACCTGTTCGAATGACTGTCTGTATACAGTGTAAGCCAAGCTGCTTCCCACTGTCATTTAAATACAGTAATATTCATACTGTATTTTGTAAAGGTCACAGAGGAGGCACCAAACTTCAGGAATCTTAGTTATGTCCTTTGAGGATATGACCACACTGAAGTAGGCTGGTATAAAGTCCTGAACCACCGTCAGACTTAAGCCTAAATTTAACAACTAACCCAAGGATTGAGTATAATGATGTTGCTGGTGTAACTTTCTAGTTCACTTTGAGCATTGTGAAATAACCGCAGTCAGTGCAACAAGCTTGATTTCTTCTTCTTTGTTCCTCCGCTACAAAGATCACTGTTTCTCTGTTGTTCGTTTTTTCCCTGCCTGCAGCTTACTGTACTCTTTATCTCTCTGTCTTCAATGAAAAAGTGCTCAGCTCAAATACCACTAGTGAGGATAAAAACAGAAAGAGACAGATATTTCCCTCAAGGGTTAGCAGAAAAGTCAAATGCAGCCAAATAAATAAATAAGTAAATAAATGCAGATTGAAAGGCACTGATATTTCTTCAAAACTTCCAAGTTTCACATTGTTTTGAGAAGGCCGAAAGGCAATTTAAAGATGCGCCGGCGATGAGATGAGTGTGTTTGTTTTGAAATGCTTAATCACGTCCAAGTCAAAAATGATCAACTCACTGGAAGACACTGGGTCCAAACACAGTCGCGAGGTTGAAGGCAGTCATGCGGTTGTCCTCGTGGTTGCTCTCCACAACGGTGAGGAAGTGGCAGAGGTAACGCAGGAGGCTGTGGTGGACGTCTGGAAGCTGCTGTAGCAGGTCTCTGATGTGTGACCAGGAACCATCCTCACCGCACTCTACGGACACACGATTTCAAAAGAGATCAAAGGTGAGACTACTATAGTTTTTTTTTTCTTGGGCTTGTGTGGTTTCTTGTTCAGAAAAAACTTCTGGTGGCAAATCTTTACCTGTGCTTGACGTAAACTCTCAAAATTTACATTTCGCTCAGGTCTATTTACCAAAAAATGAAATAACCAGTGGAGAGTGAAAAGAGCAATTTCCTTTAGAGCAGTTCACAAAATGTAAACAGACTTACGGTAAATAACATTCAAACAGATAGTATCATTTTATAACAGCCCATGCATAGCAGGCAGTGATGGCTCCATTCATTCACCTGCGACTAGTAATACGTGAGCATTACAGCCAAAAGCCTGAAAATATGTTGATGCTATTACTTGGGGTACATAATTGGGTCAGAGTTGGATAAATGGATATGACCGCTGATCCTGAATGACGGAGTGACGCAAACGTTGTGAGTGCATACGTCTGTGTGGGTGTGCGTGCAAGCGTATGAATGTGCGTAAGTCTGCCTCAGTGTGTGTAGTGGTGGAAGAGGGCAATAATGGCTTGGAGCGCTCACAGCTGCTCCTTTAACAGCTGAGCAGAGTTGGGAGCTGAGACAAACAGGATGCAAATAATATCAAGGAAAGATAAAATGCACAATCACGGTACGCTGCCCCTGCTTAGAACAATATAAAACGCTTTGTCTAGATGTATAAAAATATTGGCAGAAGAAAATTCTGATTTATTTGGACCAAAGACCGTACAATGAAAATTAAAGACACAAATAAAGATAATATGTTTATTCCATATCATTTGTGCTGCGGTAGCTATGCTTTACCCAGACATAAATTTAATATGTCTGCGTATATACAGTCAGTGTGGGGAGGGCTGTAAATCAGTACATATGACTACTTTATGTAAGTATTGGATTTTAGATGACTTCTGCATCAATCTCATAATGTATCTGGAGTATTTCATATCTTGAATTAACCAAGTCATTGTTTTGTTATTTTATACTGTAAAGGATCTTTGTTTTCTTTTGCGGAGTATTTCAGAGGTCATTTAAAGGTGGAGTCTCACTTATGCAACAATTCATTGTCTGTCTCCAACACCCAGAATGAAGAAGATACCCTGAGACTTGACTGTTGTGTCTTCAGGAGAGAGGCCTTGCATACTTGACATGCCTTGTCTCTCTGCACATGGTGTTATGCTCCCTTGAAGAATACAAGTAGAGGCGTACAAATGCTCAGTATTAGGAGAATGATCTGCAGGGTTGGACACTGCACTGTATAAACTACAATGTTCTCTTCGTTATCAAGCTTCAGTAAATGATTCTGTTTAAGACGTCGCCTGGAGATCTTTCCAGCATGAGTTCATCTGCTCTAAGGATTCCCATCTCATATACATAAACTGATTTTCTAGAAAATCCATAGTGTATATATTATAGTGGGCTTGCGTGTAATTTCCTTATAGACAGTACTATGAGGTGCACCTTCATTAGAAGCAAATGTGTGCAAATTTATAAGCATCACCATTCAGGGCCTGGAGGCAGAAGTAGTGGACTACTGTAAGTACCTGGGAGACCTCATTAACAGCAGACTGGACTGGAGGGACAACAGTGATGCTGTGTACAAGAAGGGTCTGAGTAGACTCTACTTCCTGAGGAAGCTCGGTGTATACAGCAAGTTGCTGGAGATTTTCTACCAGTCTGTTGTTGCGAGCGCCCTGTACTTTGCTGTGGTTTGTTGGGGGAGCAGCACCAGCAAAAAGGAAATAAGTAGGATCAATAAATTGATCCAAAAGGCTGGTCATGTAATTGGCAGTGAGTTGGAGACGTTTGTTTCAGTGAGGGACAAGAGGACACTGAACAAACTGCCCTCCATCATGGACAGTCCATCTCATCCACTACACCAGACTATAGAGGGGCAGTGGAGCTCATTCTCCAACAGATTGATCCAGCTCCGCTCGCACAGTGAACGCTACAGGACTTCCTTCATACCATTCTCAGTCCAGCTGTACAACAACTCACCTTTCTGTAACAGATAACTCCATTTTATTTATGTTAATGGAAATTTCATCTTACTTAATCTTTCTTTTACTTGTGGTTCTTAAGAGTGTTTTTTATGTGCAACTAAGCTACTGTGACCAAGCAATTTCCCTTGTGGATCAATAAAGTTTATCTCAGTCTAATTTCCTCATCACTATTGCTTACACTTTGTTAATTTCAAGGCTATTTAATCTTATTTAACAATATTAAAACACTCAGGTACAATATTTGTATGAAACTGAGATGTTGCAAATACCAAGCTGCCCATATGAGAGTATTATTCTTTTTTTTGCAAGCACGACAGTTGCTAATCAGTATAGTTTTTGGTACCTGTGGTTAAGTATGTTTATGGCTAATTATTTAAGAAGATGCTAAAACAAAAAGTAAAAATGCCCATCTTAAATTTAGAGAATTCAATGTGATGTCAATAATGATAGCTTATTTTCAATCTGTACGGATGGTCATACAATTTAAAAAGGTATTTATTAAAGTGAAATTAGTCCTCATTTAGAAAGCCCTGGCAGAGAACTATTTTGACTAGATTAATCACTTTTAAAATTACGAATACTCAAACTCACCACTGCGTCCGACCTTCATGATACAAAGCTGGACATTTTCACTTCAGGTAACAGCCTCACCCGTAATGTTACTATCCCTTGAAGCCATTGTTAATTTTGTTAATATACTTGAACTATGAAGATCATATTCTGAGTGGTCCCTCTGTAAGCATACTGTTATTCATTACAGATCCATTAATCTGAAGCCATTTCACAACACCTTTTTAAATTTGTTTTAAAAAAACTATTTTACGGGTCGCCGGGATAGCTCAGTGGGTAGAGCTGGCGACCCATGTGCCGAGGCTGAGTCCTTGCTGCAGCAGCCCAGGTTCGAGTCCGACCTGTGGCTCTTTGCTGCGTGTCATCCCCTCTCTCTCTCTGCCCCCCTTTCCTGTCTACCTTCAGCTATCCCTATCATAAAGGCAACAAAAGCCCCAAAAACATATTAAAAAAAAAAAAAAAAAAAAACTATTTTACAAACAACACGAAAATAATTTTATTCTGTAGTTACAGCAAAGAGAGGCTTCCTAATGCAATGTTTGGCCATAGGCCCTGAAAAATCAGGCTGATATTTATGTGGTCTATGAAAGCAAAAGGAATACTGCCGCCAAAATGTGCGCTCTTCCCCTATCAAACAGATTAAACCCAGCTGAGAAGGAGAGTTTAAAGAGAGCAGGGACACTTCTCCTTCCAAATGACTCACCTTTCCTTTTATGACCTGCAGGATTATCACCAAAAATATTAGGTCCATCCCTCTTTACAGAGCCTTTATATGAACTGCCTGGTGCTGATCTGCACGCTGCTAAAAGTTTATTTCATCACCTAAAGATAGCTGCGTTTATCATCCAGTCAGAATCATGACCCACATATTCACTAGACTTAAGAGGGTATTAATATCCATCAAATTATGGATATGTATCACATGGTGGCTATAAAAAAAAGTAAAACCTGATCTACCTCAGCCGGCAAGATTATTCTAGAAAACCAATAAGCATCAAAGTGAGCACATAAGATAAGAATAAGGGATCACAGGCTGGTGTTGTACCTTGGTAGTGCTGTATCAGCGCCTGTTGGACTGTGGAGTCTACCAGACCCTCTGGCAGATCTCTGAGGTACTGTTTGAGCAAGCTGGCCACCGTACAGGAGTCCGATTCAGAAAGATTGTCCACATCCTCGCCGCTCTCCAGCCGCTGCTTCAGGGTCTCCACAGCACGGACATTGCCATTTACTCTGAACAGGCCCTCATGATGCAGTGCTGGAGGGGAAACGCAAGAACACACATGAGGGTAAGTGCCAGGAAAAGTATCACTTAGCTACTTCAAGAATGGCAGCATTAACAAGGCTTACAGTATGTTTGTAATGTCAGACAGCTCACCCTGAGAGAACTAGAGAATAGCTCATCAACCCTTAAAACAAATACATGGCAAAGACTCACATTAGGTGAAGGTGTTTTGTGGCTGACTACAGTTAATCCCTTTAATTGTCATGCAGCATAAACATAAAAGGTATATTTTTGGTGACCTTGGTGACCCTTGGGCCTTTTTCTGGCAAAACCATCAGGACAAACCTAGTATTCTGTAAATATAATATCAATAAACTAGTATTTTCTTAATACTTACAGAGTAGTGTGTCATAGTAAAATGAAAAGAAAAAAAAACATTCGTTTATTTAATATTTTTTCCCTTAAATTTTATATATTAAACAGCAGCTAACGTGTAACTAAGGTTAGCCACAACCGTTTCACTCTACCGTTAGCAGTTAGCCGCTAACTACGTAGTTAGCTAAAACTTCCGTTAACGTCAACTGAACTAGTTAGCTAATTAGCATCACCCTGGCTAAAAGGTGAACGCCTTCCCTTTCACTGACTGTATAAAAATAATAAGATACCTCCTCGGTGTTAAGTGGCGAAACACTAGGTAGAGTTGCTAAGAAGTGCTTTACATCCTTACCTCTGCCGTACTGTGATGATAAGGTGAAGTTTGCTAAGTTAATTTCAGTTAATAATATGATAGAGTGGCTTGAACTTGTACACATATTTTAGTGGTATTCTTTTAATAGGCTGGTAGTCATCCGCATTAGCCAAAGTGTTGTTTTCACTTATCTATTTAGTGCTGTCTTGTCATTCAGTTTGTTTTAATATGTTATTATTTGAAGATATCCGAAGATATTATTTTTAATAATGGCGGAATAACACAAATGCTTCTTACAAGAAGTTATTTGGAACTTACTTCCGCCCAGGAAATAGTCCCCATGTACACAACTATCTTTCTCTAGATTGCCCAAACAGTGATACTGATTCTGAAGAGAAACTACTTTTATTTAGTCTTATTTAAATATTAAAGATTAGTTATATTAATCTGAGCGGCACAGATAAAGTGACATTCACCTCCACGGTGTTGTGGTGGAGGCTTAAGAGATAGAATGGCTTTCCATATAGTTTTCTCCGGATGATATAAAAAAAATGATTGCCCTCTATATATATATATTAAATGTTACTAGAGATAATCTGACTTTAAGTAATACCAATATATGCACTGATGCATGTATAATGTACTGGACTGAAGTTCCAATGACTATGAATGAGCTCCACTTTCTTACATCGACATCTAGTGGTCAAACAGAAGAGCTACAGAAAAAAGTAGGTCAACAGAGTTCAGAGTGTGTTTTCCAGTTTTTGCTATTTAACTTAAAAATCATTGTTAATCATTTGAAATGCATGCTGAGTAGTTTTGCTGCAATTAAAGACATAAATTGGCGTCTTTGGGAAAAGTTTTTCTTTGTAAAAATTTGATTTGTATCGTGGCCTTGCTTTTTATATAGTGCTTTTCTACCTATTGGTACTCAAAGTGCTTTACAGTCACAGACACATCTACCCATTCGCTCACACATTCACACACCAGTGCCACGTACTGGGAGCAACTAGGGGTTCAGTGTCTTGCTCAAGGACACTTCGGCATGTGGCACATTCCAGGGATCGAACCGCTAACCCTCTAGTTCATGGACAACCTGCTCTGCCTACTGAGCCACAGCCACTCGTCATCATCTTATTAGCACTAGCAAATAACACAACTTAGGAAGGTTTAAGTGCCTGCATATTGATGATGTAAATAAATCAAAACAAGAAGTGGAGATATGAAAATACATCAGCTTTGCATGATTTGCCGAGTGGTTTGCCATGAAGAAGTTGTGAATGGGACGGAATATGATCATGCCCTGCATTTCTACACTGAACAGTCCTGCACTAACTCTCCCTTCATGTTATAATGTTAAGTTTATGCTGAGGCAGTGTCAGAGAGGTGATAATTCAACTGTAGAATCATTTTGGAGGATGTACTTTGGGGTGCTGGTAAACCGTATTGAATTAAACACTTAAGTGTTTATGTTATTTAGCCTAATCCCTTGACTGAAACTTTCCCATGAGGGTTCAATAGAGGAAATTAAAAAAAGCGGATGCATTAGATCGATTCATTTTGACTAGTGTACCCAATGAACTGGCAAGTGAGTGCATTTTATTTTGTTCTAATATGTCTTTTCCTCACCATGCTTGCGAAGATGCTCCACCATCCACCGCACCACCGCTGGGACTCCATCCTCCACCAGACCCTTTTCCTGCAGCTCCAAAAGGGATGCCCCAAACAACTTGGTGTGCTTGGCCGCCACTGTCCTCGATCTCAGGATGGGTATCTGGACCATCTTCTTCATGTCTTCTTTAACGAGCACTGCTGTCTTGTTGTGCTGCAGGGAGATCAGAGAGCAGCAGTCAGCCACTGACACCTTGGCCACCATCAGGTTAGACACTGATGAGGCAACATTTCTGGAGGTAAGTTCACTCAGCTCACTCCACTCCACAGACTAAAACGTGTGTGTGTGTGTGTGGAGCTGGTGATAGTGACTCTGTGGAGCACATCTCCTGTCGTCATGCTGTCATGCTCTTAGAGGACAGAGTGTACTGATAGCTGGAAAGCAGAGAAAGGGGAGGGCAGGCTGTGCATGTGTTGCTACGACAAATATCAGGTTACCATGCAACACCTTTGGTTAAAGGCATTGCCAGAGTGACACCTACACCAATAGCCATATGCAGACGAGCATGTGTATATATGTTCAGGTGAGGTGAACAGCTGTCATGAGTATTAATTTGAATTGATAATAAGGAGAACAGATCAGAGAGGGGTGTGTAGTGCAGTCCAAATACCTGAATTCAATTATAAAAGACCTGCAGATAAGGATGTTTTACTGGAAATCGTCCAGAGTAACTACAGTGAACCTATCAGGAGTCTGTGAATGTGCATACGCATTCGTTTTCCTCACGTTTTGGGGACATACATCTGTCTACACAGTCACACTGTGGACTGAAAGTTCCCTAAAGAACAAAAGTCAAGTCCCCATCTTCATATCATAAAATTTTAGAGTCTATGGTTAGGTTAAAGTTAAAGTAATGTTAGGCATGTAGTGGTAATGCTTAGGACATGTCTTCAAGAAATTAATTTGATTCCAAGTACTCAGATCATTTACTCAAGGAAAAAGGAAACATTATGGATTAATGAATATACAAATGCTCTGTTATAGTCCAAAATATAGCATTTAAACATTTATTAAAGTATAAGTATGAAAGGATTTACTTTACATATTGTACTTAAAGTATTCATCTTTTAAAAGAGGATGTCTCTGAGTGGTATATTACATTAGTTACTAAATTAGTGGATCTCTGTAGATGCTTGAGGTTGACCTAACTACTTTAAATGCCGTTCTGTAGTCTAATATAGATCCAAACATCTCATTTTATAAACTTGTTTCATATTTATTACATAAAGGCATCATTTGTAATCATAACTTGAATGTAGTGGTGTGAAAAGCACAACATTTACCTCTCAAGTGTAGTGGAGTTGAAAGAAAGGTAGTTGACTTTGCATAGTTACTTTGCAGTACTAGTGCGCTCTGATTGCCTTGAGTGTAAAGCAGAGCTTACTGTGTGAATCCACCAGCTGTCTTACCTGATATCTTATCAAGACAAACAGTGCCACATGGTCGCTTCCTTTTCATATAGATCCAGGCTGTACAACCTACCCTCCTGTTGTCTTTCTCTCCGTCTCCCCTCAATGAGGAACCATTAGACAGAGCAAGGTAAATATTATTTTTTTTCATTTGCTATATTTAACTACAGTGTTATTCATTGCCATCTGCGCTGAGCCGGTACAAAGAGCAAGACAGTTTAGACCCACCAACCAGGAGCAGGATTCGGACACAGAGCGTGGACAAAAAGACTTCCTGCACTTCCGAGCAACACAGAATTAGAGTTGTAGCCATAGTTACAAGTACACCATGTGACATGTTGTCATTCCGGTGTTCACAGCTTCAAACAAGTGAACTGACCCACACTGTGAATGAGAGAAGGGCCACAATGAGATCCATAGTGACACTGCTGGTTCACTGAGCCAGGATGGTAGAAGTGGGCGAAGAAGTACCAATGACATAATTCTATTTAGACAGAATGGGCTCAGGCTTGTGGCACAGTCAGGTCAGCTGATTAAAGCCCACCTCGCAGATGGTGCTAAAATGCTAAGGAGGGAAGATCTTTACCAAGGCAGATGCTCCTGCAGTGTGAGTGAATGAATCTGAGAAGCCTTTACGTGCAGTACGCAATATGTCCTACTGCAACTTCTGCAACCTTCTGGTGAATTTCAAATAGTATAATCTAATACACTTAAATTTTGATTCTGACTGTATAGACAGGTGCTTGGGGTGTACACTTGCACTGGCACATTTTAATTTAATACACTTGTTATGTCTTCAGATCCGAGGAGACATTATCTTTAGCATCTACTTTTTAAGTCCAATTTGTTTTTACGATGCAGACGATTGATGACATGGGCTTAATTATGACATTTTTCAGTGTTTTAATGATTAATATTTGCCTATAGATTCACAGGTTCTCTGATTTATAGTTTATGTTTCCATGGCTGAACCATACAGGACATCAAATTGCTCTCCTGTTGTGCTACTGCTGCAGGTGTTAAAGAGTTAAGCTGGTCTGAGCTCAGTCTGACTGTGATACGCCTTACTGAACAGATGTCCCAAAATCTGTCTTTAGTCATCATGCACCCACACACACACACACATAGCCCCTCACAGGCTTGCTCTGTCTGCATGCCCACCAAGACCAAAATGTGATCAACAGCATTAACATACAAGAAGAACAAAAGGTAAAAATACAGGCGTTCACTCTCACTCTCTCATTTGTACAGGACGCAATATATTAGGTGTAATGTATAAAAGCATCCATAGAAATTACTATAATGATCACAATAAAGAGGTAATGGTCCAATTATCATCCACCACCCGAGGCCCATAGAAAACAACCTCTGACAACCTGGGTGCCTGAAAGAGTGGCAGCAGGTCTGTGATTCTTAACTTTTTAAGTTATTCCTAGTGTGTTCCAAGCAATTTCCCTCATGGATCAATAAAGTTTATCTAAATCTAAACCTAGACTGTGAATATAAATGATTCCTGGTTTAGTGGCATCTAGTGAAAACGTGACACAACAACTTGAATTCTGCACATCTGTCAATTACAACTAACAATACGGATCTGAGGGGACCACTTTACATACAGTATGTGTTCCCACCTTCGCACCACATGTAAAACCCTTGTTTTTAAGCAGGACAGTTTGCAAACACGTGTGCTTTCGACACTACTTTGGTGTGAAAGTAACTGTAAACTGAGCATTTAAAAGCCACACTCCATGTATCTCAGGATCTCTCTCAGTCGCAGTCGATTTTGAGTTTTTTTTTTTTTTTTTTTTAAGTTGAAGTTGTCCAGCAGCCAAGGGAAGAGAAACGGGAAACAAAGGGGAAACACATACTGTTAGTACCTAATTGACTCTGTTGTTTAACATGATGGCCTGCTGTGATTCACCTAATAAACTTCACCCCCTCCCCCACTATTTTAAATATCTTCACACTGCAACTTCTGACAGCGAAAAAGTGAAGCTATTGTTGTGGGTTTGAGGTTAATGAGTTGGACTCAAACCAAGTGTCTACTGAGGATATTTATCTGAAACACTTTTTACAGAGGAAATGACTGAGCAAGTTTTTTTGTGTATTTATTTTTTTTTTTTAACGGAAATGAACTTCTATCAGGACAGGACATCTAACCGTGTCTTCTACTTGCTTGAAAAGGGGATAGCAAGCCCGAGCATGTGTCCTCCTGTTCCTGCCCTCCACTCCCCTCCTCCTCCTCCTAGCCTCTCACCCAGAGTGGGTGGCCGTCAAAGCAACTGGTAGCAAAAGCACCAGAGTCACCGAAAGCAACAGCTGCTGAGCCCAAAGAACTAGTGTTGCAGGCACCGAGTTTAAAAAAATACAGAAAACCCAGGCTTATACACACAAACACACTATTTCCATTCAGGACATTTTGTAAAAGTGACATCATGGAGGCGTTCTTTCTGTATTTGCTAGGAACAAATTACAGCTCTGGGCGGAAAAACATGAAAAACACAAAGCTTGTTTTTTCAGGTTTTCTTATGGACTGCTTTTAAAAGGCGATAGACTACTGGTAAAGAAGTTTCTTTATAGCAGAAGAGAAAGTGTTCGTTTTTACCCTCCTATTCATTCATGTGCAGAGAGGTGAAGTTAGTTTTATTGCCTTTTTAAAAACTCTTTTGGGGTTTACCAGGACTTCCAAAACACACCATCACAAAAGAGCGTAAGCAACACAGTCTTGCTTTGCATTCTTTAGCTCTTAATTACAGGTTGAATGGGAAGTCTTTAAGCCAACCCTGGCGTCATAGGCTCTACTCACACAGATGGTCATAGCTCCAGCCCCCATTCTTCCACAGAAGAAACGCTGGCAGAGGCAAAGATGAGGGGGAAACTGCCGCTGTCTTCCCTCCTCCTCCTCCTCCTCTCCTCACTCTGTTCCAGAGCACACTCTTGGACTTTTCCCACTGCTGAGACTCGTGTTCACCTTAAAATGTGCCATTCAATTACTCCAGAAACACAAGAAAGATAAATCCAGACAGGCAGAGAGAGTGTAAAGAAGTGCCGTCACTACCGGCAAACTATATGTTTCTCATGAGCACAGATTAGTCTCTTTCTCTTCCTCCCTCTGCATTCCCCTCTCTCTCCTCCTAGGCTGAAATCTGAGCCGAGCTCTCCTATTGGTGCAGTGGTCTGGTCATGTGATCAAGGGGCTATAACCCACAACTTCACATATGTCTCTACAGTCAAATGAGGATAGAGACTGGGACGTTTGTAGCTTTTGGAAAGATCGTAATCAACTTTGCTTGGGGCTATAATTTATTTATTTATTTGTCAATATCACTCGTTTGTTTGAGGTTTTAAATCTTTATAATGAAAGTTTTTTTTTTTTTTTTTTTTTAAAAAGATAAATCTGATGACTCAACCTGACTGCTCTACTATATGCTTCAAAACACTGACAGAAATCCAGTACTGGCTTCCAGCTTCTGTGTACTGTGTAACTTAACAATTGAAGGATATATACTACAATACTAACATGATGCAAACATTTTAATACTAAGATAGACAACTTTATTGATCCCTTTGGGAGGTTCCCGCAGGGAAATTGACATCTCCATCGCATACAGCACTGTCGGACATACATGTACAAGAATTGGATAGAAAAACAATGAATAAACCCCAAACACCCAACACCCAGAAAAGAATAATAAGCTTAAGCTGGAATTGTCAGAAATAAAACGGCAACAAATAAATCAGAATGACGTGACAGTTATAACTTGTTTGACAGTCATCAATATTTAGCCTTAACTCGTGTAGTTTGAAAGATTTATTGTTGTTCTTTGCTACAGGAATCACAAGAAACAACATGTTGTCATAGTCTGAACACATATTATTGTCATCATTTTATCTCTTTGTTATTAAATGTATGTCTGGAAGGAAGGCAGACTGTTCCAGCTGTTTATCTCATGTAGAAAACATTTACAGCAACAACTGTGTTTACAGTGATTTCATTAAATATTAACACATAATATGCATTTATGATTATGCTGACAACACTTACAATACTGGGAGTAAGCATTAATCAATACATCAGAGCTATATTTTGAATGCATGAGAAACTGTCCTAATAATAGAAATACATTTACAGTAGCAACTATATTTGTAGAAATGTTGCTTTTTTAAAACTTTTTATTCCCTGGGGAGCCATGGAGGATACCGTTAAGACCACTTTTCTAAGCTCTGGTATACTTTTACGTTTACCTCGTACTGGTACTGTTAGCCATAAGCCCTATTTGCACAGGACTAGTATTACCTGGGGAGGTCTAGTACTTTTAGTAATTGCAGTGTTCATCTGTGATCTTAATCCCATACAAATTGGCCATGTCTGTAATTTGTAAAGTGAAAATTACACAGCAAATTACATACCATACTTCTCTGAGGAGAATTCTCTGTGATTCGGAGTGTGTTTGTTGTTTTGTTTTTCTGCCTCTTTGCTACTAAAGAATTCTACGTGAATGCTTTGAAAACAATTTGGGTTCAGATTCAGGAGTTGTCAGTTCAAACCCATCAGAAGAGAGAAACTGCAAAATATGATGGGATGGATGACATTCACTGCAGCACATTTTGATGTATTGGATTTTATTTATTGATGCATTCATGTGACGTGGTCTAGGGTTTTCTTGAGGACATTTGAAGAACTGAAGAAACTACTTGGATGAGTGGTCATACGTCTCGCATGTAACAAATGTAAGCTTCAATGTGAACCCCAAGTGAAAAGGTTAAAAAATATCAGTGAACCTGCCTGAAAACACCTCAGAACGTTGCAATCAGTCCTAATGAAATCCTTATTTCAAGATATAAGTATTAGTTGGTTTTGCCACTTTCATAAATAAACTTTTTAATGTTGTCCTCAATCCAGTCACTGAAGGCAGAGACTCGGGTGAACACAGAGGGTTTCTTGTCTTGGATGCAGCCCTGAGGTCCAAAACTGACGATGCCATGCACTTCCCAGGTTGTATTTGTTCCAGGGGCTGCGCAGGTGAAAGGACCCCCAGAGTCACCCTACAAGAGAGCAGGACAATTAGATTTACTTTGGATGCATTGGATTTTGTCAGCTCTGTGCCCTTGAATTTATAAAGGCTATGACTCTCAGTGTCAAGGTTGACAGGGCGAGGCGAGTATATTAAACAAATTAAGCAAAACGGCTTTAATGAAAACTAACAAACAAGCAGGTAACTGAATGCGCTGCACATGGAGCAGGGTAACCCAAAAACTTAAATGCAAGAAACAGGTAAGAACTGGAAAACAGAGAAGGACAGAAGAAATATACGGGGAAGGATAACAGGGCAGAAGTTCAACACAACATGGGAGGATTACAGACAACACAACAGAGAACAAAGGCAGGGCTATAGAAAACACAGGGAGTAACACTAAACAGGAAACCAAGGAAGAACTTTACAAAATAAAACGGGAAACTCAAAACAGGTTCACAGGAAAACTTTAAACACATAACCATGACAGTAAGCCATCAATCTTTACCTGGAGTACTCTTGATGAAAATATCAGTACTTTGTATTATAATGCTCTTCTAAACTCTTAAACTGTAGTTGTTCATCCCATGTCCCTGCCTGAATGGCTGCTCATTATGGCCAACAAATTGCGTTCCTGTGTTCTTTTGTTCAATTATTTCTGCAAAACTGGCAACGCCATTTACAACCAAGGCTGAATGACCACAAACAAAACCGTTTGCAGGGTGTTACATAAAAGATAGCCCAACCATAAGAGCCCAGGACGCTTACATAACATTTGAAAATAGCTTGAAGGGACTTTCAAAGACCACCCCCCCTTATAAACTTATAATGTGCAGTTATACTTTTCAGAATGTGTATTCTAACCTGGCAGGCCGACTTCAGCTCATCCGGAGACCCATAGCCAGCACAAATCATGGAGGGCCTGAGGACGTCCCACCAGTAAGCGGGCTTACTGCACGTCTGGAAGTCAATAATAGGAAGGGCTGCCTGATTTAGCTTGGCAGACACTTCAGGGAACAGGTTACCTGGAAGTGAAAAGTAAAAAAAAAAAAAAAAAAAAAAGGTGATGTTGTAGAAAGTGAGACATTTACATCACAGAATACATTTCCAACCCTCCTTATTGCTAATCAAGCCAAGGTCATAGCAAAATGGACAACACATGCTGAACACACAAATTAGGCTTAATATTTGTCAACTCATGAACTTATAATTGAGTGTACCACTACATGGAAAATAGTGACAGTTTAATCTTAAGTTAAAATACTGAACGACATCATCATGTCTTACTATAACTGAGTTTCAACAAGGACACCTGTGAGTGCACTTTGCAACTGCAACCCTTTTACAAGTAACTGAAATGTATATCTGTTTCTACCTTTTTCGTCTCCCCACCCAGTGACAAAGCATGGTGTCCCAGCAGGCATCACGGCCCCAGGTTTAGGCAAACAGATTGGGCTGATTTCTCTTGTCATGTTGACCGGCTCGGTCAAATGCACCAGGGCTATGTCGTTGGTGATGTCACTGCTGTCCTGCTCATAGACGAACCCCTTGTGGCGGATGATGGCGTCCACCTTGTAGCATTTCTCTGCTGAGGGAACGTCCATGGAGGAGTTCATGTGGTGCTTTCCGAGACACATGCGCCAGAAAGTGGGGTTATTCAGTGGTCTGGAAAGAAGGTGGATGATAAAGGAGAAAATTAAAACTCGTTTTAATAAAGTTCAGTAAACTTTTCTAAAAGCTGCATTTATCCAGTACTGACTATTGTTGTAGCTCTAATGACTACTGCCTGGCTCATCGGGTGCAAAATACTTCACTGTGCTTACTAGCTAATTAAACAAACGAATCATCTTCAGAAACCCCTTGGGTGTCGTCCGCAGGCTTCGTTCATATTTATGTACAAGTGATGCTTGGCGCTGAGCCGGAGCTTGGTTTATATTGTAGTAAACAAAACACAACAGCACAGTGAGAGCCTTGAGAAGGAATCAGAACAGGAAAGATGTTCACCAGTGAGCTGACACTAATCACAAAGAAAGCTGTAAAGCTTGTAATATGAGTCTCAGATTGGTGCATTGTTTTTTCAAAATTCTCCATTATCCCCTTTAAAGAGCGGCACGCTGTTCAAATAGGATAGAATGCAGGTAGTACTTTCATAGATATATCTTACACCATGAAACAGTGAGCAGCAGTTAGGATCCACTCCTCATGAATCAAAGAGCCTCCACAGCCGTGCATGTAAGGTATGAGGGAAGATATTGGTGAAGCCTGGGGAAGAGAGGCACATGTTTACAACATAAAAGCTCTTCTCAATCTCAATCATTGATAGCTGGGTGCAGAGAAACAGAGACAGACAGTACCTGCATGGACACTTGCCAAGGCCAAGAATGTGGGATCGCCTCTTCCCCATTGACCACCCTTGGGGTGGCTGTATTTGGTGTCACTGCTGGTTTGCCACAATTTTCTGGCCAGTCTAGGATCAGAAAGTTTTTCATCAGTCATGAACAGTTCAGCCTGTATTTATATCCGGGTAAAGCCAATGGTAAATCCAAAAAAGGTATAACAGTATCACAACGTATAACATCACATCACAACTGGGCTGTTGTGAGTTGAGTCGGGCCTCCACTCACTTATGGTGACGTTCCATGGGCTTGGAGTCGGAGGTGGTAATGTTGGGATAACACTGGCATCGGTGGTCCAGTAACCCCGGAAACCCTGCTGTTGATTGACTCCGTTACTAAGGAAACGGATGACGACTGTGTTGCTGGGGACGGTGATGGCAGCTGGAGGGGCAAAGCCACAGAATCGACCTGCAGAACAGACAACAGTGAGAGTTGCTTCACCACAGCTCATCACTCAAGATGCTGATGCTGATTTTACAGCAAGTACAAAGAGAAGTTTTAGTGCAGTGACCAACCGAGTGACTTCATGGTGTCTCCATTGAAGATCTCCACATAGTCCACACAGTCTCCTAACATATTCACAGCTTGCAGTTCAAAGTGAGTGAAGGCTACATGGATGCTTTTTGATGAAGGGATGGTGATACGCCATGTGCAAACAGCCAGGCTTTCGTAGTCATTGGGCCAGTTAGGAGAAATGATTTCACCCTGGTTGCTGCTGAAACTTCCTCCACAAGGAGCTGTCACAGGACAGGCGAGGATAGGAGGACACAGAGACAAAGTGACAGTGAGACGCACAGTTTTTGCTTTTTCCTCAGGGTCTTGTCTCGTCTGCTGCCTTACCATCTGCAGGGTCCACCGCCCTCCAGGTGGCATTGAAGCCTGTGTCCACCACCTTGTCATTGGAGGAGAAGCTCATGTGAAGAGTATTTCCATCACTCACCACATCTTTAGGGGTGACATGGCTGCAGAAGGTGCCTGAGGTAAAAATTAAGAAGTGTTAGTCTAACGTCTCTGGGAAACTATTTTTTTTTTTAATAATTTATACATCTTTTAACATATAAGAACTTTTTTGCCCAACTTTTAATTGTTTTTTGATGCATAACTTGAGATATACTTAGAGCAGAACAGCTATATTTATTTGATCCTAAATATGATTATTATATATATTATAGCATATTTTATCCTGAAGAAAGACATACAATGTGATCATTTTTCACTTCATTGTCACACAGTAAATAGGCCGCAAGTATTTAGAGGTGTAATTACATAATTTACACATCAAATAATGCAAATTTATAATCAGCTGGCAGCAGATATTCACACACCTAGACTTCCCAGACTGTCTCTGAGGCTGACTTTGTCATTTATGCACATGTCACTCTCCTCCAGGGAGAAATTGTGGAAATGCAGGTGGACCAGTTTGCCAGCAGGAACACTGATGCTCCACTGGCAGTTGGCTTTGCTGTCGTAGCTGCCAGGGTAACCCATAGAGGACACGGTGCCGCTTGTGCCAGTCAGTTCCTTTGCCCCTCCACAGCCAGATGCTACACAAGGAGGACAAAAGGTGAGAACGTGACATACGGTACACTTAGCCTTCCACGGGTAGTTTGTGAGCAGATCGTTTCTCTTCAGGTGGATGAAATCATACTGTGCTCATTGTAGATGTCCCTGCGGATGACATTTGAGATCCAGGGGATGTAGGCAGAGGAGCGGGTGAACACGGAGGGCTTCTTATCCATAATGCATCCAATAGGGCCAAAGCTGGTTATACCATGAACTTCCCAAGGACCACCAACGGTATCCTGGCAAACCAGTGGACCACCTGAATCTCCCTATCAAAGTCAAAATCGATACAGATTATCTTCTAATTAATGGCCAGAACAACGTAGCTCTTATTGTAGGCTTTTTTATTTTTATTTTTTTACCTGACAGACAGATTGGAGCTCATCAGGCAGGGTATAACCGCAACAGATCATGGAGGGCTTGACCTGGAACCACCAGTAATCCATCCTCTTGCAGGTGTCATATGGCACAACAGGCAAGGCGACCTGGTTGAGGCCCTCTGAAGCTTTAGCATTAAGTGAATCACCTGATGAACAAATACATTTAGACTGTTAGAAATTCCCTCAGTGTGACACAGGAAAATAAACAAAGGTATTTGCACATAGAGTCCAGCAGATGGCATGCAAACTGAAATAATGCAAAAGAAGAATGAAAATGAATGTTTAATAGCACAGAAGATTGTGTGTGTCTGTCTCCTGAGGCGATGCATTTTGGTATTTATTGAGTGATAAAATATCACTTTAAATTAGCTGTAAAAGGTCAGGCAATAGCCCAGCGACAGCATAAACATGTAAATGTGAAGAATATGCGCAGGCTGCTAATGAGTGTGTGAAACAGCACCGGTTTCATCTCCCCAGCCGGTGGCGTAGCACTTCTTGCCCCCGGGCAGGACTTCCTCCTCGGAGGGAAGGCAGGCGTAGGATATCTGATCACTGGGTGTGACCTCCCCGTCCAGCCTCACCAGGGCAATGTCAAACTCCACCGTGGGCACCGTGGGATACTTGAAGCCCTCGTGGCGATAGATTCCAGTTATGCCGAAGCAGTGTTCACTCGGCTCTGTGTAGGTCAGGTTGTGTTTTCCAAGGCACATACGCCAACGCTGCAGCTCATCAGCATAACTGGGGAGGGAAAACAGCTCGAGTAGTAAGCGTACAAACACACAGTGACATGTCACACTCTTATAAACTGACAGGATGCTGGGGCTGCATCAGTTTGCACTGTGGGAATTCTAGCGTTAAAAACAGCAGTGTATCATTCACAGGCTCCACGGTGCTCCAGGATCGCTCTCTAAAGGGCTCTGTAGACCATTAGCCCAGGCGTTGAGGCATCTCTAACAAGGCATCGCTCTTACACTGTAATAAGCCTAAGGTGAATGCACATACACCAATACCTGCCATCTGAGATTAGGCAAATGGGCTTCCGGGAAGTCTGAGAAAACTTTATTCCCTGTAGCACCCTTCTTTGGAGCATTTCTAAAATTCACTTTTTGTGCACTTATAAATCAGGAAATGGTGTATTTACTTTATGAAGCAATGGGCTGCTGTGAGTACCCAGTTCTTATGAATGAGAGTGCCACCACAGATATGGGAGAATTTGGGTTCCGTCTGACTGCTTGGCCAAACCTGAAACAAACAACCAGAGGAGAAACTCATTATTAATATTATATTGTGCGTATTTGTGTGACTTTTGCAGCTTCATTAGTGGAGAGCCTCACCTGCATGGACACCTGCCAGGGCCAGGAGTGCGGCTTGGCTGCCTCTCCGTTGACAATGCGTGACAAAATAGCAGGAGGAATGGCTGGTTTCCCACATGAGCTGGGCCAGTCTAAAGACGATGTGTTTGTGTTTAAATAAAGCCAGAATATACAGTACCATATCTGCAGCTAACAGATAAGCCCCTGTGATGCAGAAAAGTGGCTTTCAGTGACTGACTCTGGCACACTGTTGGACACCAGGCTGTCTGCGCGTCTGTAATGTCGTCAGCGTGTCTTCATAAAACATAATCCCATGCTCCTGCTGCAAATTTCAGGGCCTGGATGTCGCAGCATAATAATACATAACGGTATACATTATTTTGGTCATCATCATCATCCCTCGCCCTTTTTTACTTCCATCATCCGGCACATAGGGCAAACCCTGCCATAGCCAGGGTGAAAAAAAAATATATCTCACAGGCAGCAGAGTTCATCTATGAAACTCTATTTCAGCAATTGGCTTGGCAGGGGCCTGCGCCACCTGGGGCTCATCGCCGAGTGAGGAATGGAAATCAGGTGACAACTAGCAAGGAAGGAAAGTGAAGCACTAGGTCACTTCACTTTGTGTTCTCTCCGCACCAAATCACCTGGCTTTACTGCAAATCTGGCAGATGGGAGAGAGGCTTTAAGGAAGGGATAGGATGAGAGGAGGCATGGTTTAGATTTAGATGAACAGAGAGGAGGCGCTGCTTGAAACTGTTGGTCACTGGCGGTCGGAGAAGACTGCTCCGTCATTGTGGAGCATTATGTTGTTGAGAGCCCCAGCATTTTAAATGAAAGGGCTCTATTATACATGTTATAACGTAAAAATACTGCAGCTATGTGGAATCTTTGTAACTGCAGCTAATACATTATTTTCTGTATCTTTAATTTTTTTCCATGTAACCGTTGTTGCTTAACTTTAAAGCTGCTTTTTGCCACTTTTCTGCAATATAAAAAAACCGACTGGACGACGTCTTATGCATTATTGCTTCCAGTGGGCTTGACACAACAATAGCATTCATTTTAAAGAGCTGTTTTTGCTAAAATAAACAACAACTGCGGGCTGCTGCTACTGGAAACACAGTTTATAAAAGCGGAGGTGGTGAGTCGCCAAAGCAAAACAACGTTCTGAAATAGGCCAAAAGTCTCTGCAAAGCTGTGTTTAAATGCAGATTTGAATCAGCCCTTTTGCATTACAAGTGGTCAATATGAAATAAAACAGCTTTACTTCTAACTATGTAGTGTGTTGCAGATGTTATTAACACAGATGCTCTACCTATGGTGATTTTGTCCCAGGGGTTGGGCTGAACAGGTGGCTCAGTGGGAGCAGGAAGACTGGTGTCTGCTGTCCAGTAGGCCCTGAAGCCTTTGGCCTCAGTTAACAGGTCTGAATGGAACCGAATCACCAGCCTGTTGCCTTTTGTCCGGATGGTACTAGGCAGCTTAGTCCCACAAAACGGACCTGAATAGATTGAAAGAATAATTTGTCCATCGTGAATAAATTGGAAAAGAGACTCTACATTTGTATTTTAACGACTAACTTCCTAACACAGCTGTGTCACAAAATACGCAAACCTGCTTACCGTGCTCTTTAATCAGAGCATTAGTCAGACCATTGATGTCGTACACCTTTATGTTATCATAGCATTTGGACGTGAAGATATCATTGGCTTCTAGGTCAAAGTGGGTGAACGCCAGCGTGATGTTATTCCCCAGAGGCAAATCGATGTTCCACATGCACTCGGAGTTGGCCTTGTAGTTCATAGGCCAGTTCTGGGACTTGATAACCCCGGTGTCCGCCGTGGAAAAAGAGCCACACCCCTGGATTTCTGAGAGAAAATGAGAGAAACTGTGTGAGAAGGAGAAAATACAAAATCTCATCGAGAAAATATGAAAACATTGCGTCAGACCGATTAGTCAGATATACTTTGGTTCCATTTTTCTATTGAAATACCGATTTGTAGAGTATTAACAATTCATTATCTTTCACGTAGGCAATGGTATAACGTAACATTTAGTCTAAGTAAGGTACTTAAGAAGTATAGGTTTCAGGTATATGCAGTTTGCTTGAAAAACATCCAATTTTATGGTAATTTGTACAATCATTAGATTTAATAGGCGGGTACTGCATTTTATGCTCCTTTAGACTAACTGCTTATGAATGTAACATGCATTAAAACAAATTTAATTTACTGTAGATAGGCTGTGCACTTTTGATATGACACTCCAGTCTGTTGATAATATTTATGTTTTTTTATTTTAGACTACAGCAAGAGTTTTACTTGTTATTTAGTATTTCTGTGTTGCTCTATTGCTGCTCCTGGTTTAGTGAGTTACTTCTTCCACCTCCACAGGTGGGATCTTTTTCTTGCCTGATAATCGTGATTAAAACTAACAGATAAAGAAGTTTTATCTTGCTCTCTGTGCATCACACTGTACTCTGACCTGTACTTTCACACTTCTTACGCAACAACTGTGCAGTTGTTTTTTCTTGAAATATGTGACAGAGGGGTGAGATGTTTTATGGCTGGTTTTAATGAAGTGCTTCGTTGCTTCATCAACATGCTCCTCAGGTGTGAGTGTGCTCCTGTGTGTGTGTGTGTTTTGTACTGGTGTAAGTGTATCAGTCCTCAGTACCTGTGACATCCTCAGGATACACAGCCTCCCACTTGGCAGAGAAACCTCGGTCTGTGAGGCGACCGTCGGACTGGAAGGTGACAGACATTTTCTCAGTGGCGCTGACCAGCACCGGGGGAAGGAGGTAGCCGCAGTGCGTACCTGTGAACGAAGGAAGGGGAAGGATGAAGGTAAAGGTTGGAAGTAAATGGAGACGGCAGGGCCAGGAATTCAGGTGAACAGTTAAAAGGAGAAACTCTGTGAACCATGAGGTGTAAGTGTGCGCGTCTGCAGCTAGAGATGCCGAACCACAAAAGGAAATTAGTCTAACTTTACTCTGTGTGAGTGTGACATAAAGCAGCTAGTAACAGAACATGATGTGTCAAATTAACCCTGGCTCTTACAGACAGCCCAACATCGTCATTATCTGCAAATACATGATGGTATTGAATTGCAAAATAAGTGCAAGACGCAACAATCAGCCATTTCAACATCTGGCCGTCAGTCAGGAACATTTCATATGTACACTAATATCCCCCATTTAAGTAATATCTGATTACGTGGTATAATCAGATCTCTATAATGTTCTTTTTCTGTCCTGGACCACTGTGGTACATGATATGTGGGACATTATGCCATATATAAAAGCTTCATGATTACAAGTGTATGGGGAAATTCTGCAACGACACAGATGCCAGTTGTGTGAACTGTATTGTATTGTAACCTATGAAACGTGTCTGCCTCTCCACAGTGAGAAACATATCAAGCCAGTTGTGTGGTTTCACTGACTCAAGCACCCAGTTGTAGTACGCAGCAGTTTTTTAAACAGTGCAGACTTCGAACAGTGAGCATACCTGCCGTTTTTCTTGGCTTATTGTGTCCGTATTAGGAATTTTCATGGCATGTACAAACTCTGGATTGAATCATGAAATGAAGCCAAACTGAACATGTGTAGTGGAAGTACAAACTCTGAAAAAAAATACTTTTCAAACCTTACTGTGTTTAAAAAAAAAAATAATAAGCTAGAGTTGTGCATGTGATGTTCTTATGTTGTAACTACTGAAATTGCAATTATGTCCGTGTCCGTGTTCATTTAGATTGGGTGTGGTCACGTTTCCCTGAAATAACAACCCAAGGAGAGGGTTACAGAGATGGCTGCTGAGTGGTGAGCGTACACACGTTCGTTCACGCCGCAGTTATTTCAGATTTTGCAAATGAGGTGATTTGATTTCGGAGCACCATCGTACGTAAGTTAACACATTCATGAGGAAACGTTCAAACCAGACACATCGTATGCAAAGTCAGAAAACCTGGTTTTGGACAATACATTTTTGGACAAGTAAACCAAAGCCAGTAAACCTTGAAGTACTAGCGTTATATCCCTGTCACATTGTCGACCAAACAGTACATTTATATAACGATGCAACTGTTGTATCCCATGATATACATCAAATGTTGTGTTATTTCTCCTTTAATGAACGACTTTGCGTTGCCTCATAGTTGTTGGGATCTTTAAAGAGTTTCAGACCTTTTTCATTTCTCTCTGCAGCCAGAGTCCAGCAATAAAACTTTCTCATCACCTATCTGTGAGTGTTTCACATGGAGCGTCTGGCTGCACCTCAGTGCTTTAGTCCTTGAGAACTCAGCAATAGATAAAGCTGCATCAGCCTCACCGCAGCCGCTGAAGTGAATAATGAGAGGTAATTTATAGTTTGCTCGGCTCTTTCTAAAGAAGATCCCAATCAACTGTTTTACAGCAGGGGGTGGCAGCTATTGAGCTCTACTGTAATAACGGAGCTGTTAGCCCAGCAAGGTACACTGAACAAGCCAAAGTCCTCATATCCAAGGACAGGATACATATTAGCTCGTTGTGCATGTTTGTCTCAATACCTGAGACGTGGTTTTAAGGACCTTTACTCTGCAGTGGCTGCTGTTCAGGCTGATGTTACAGACATGGAGGGACGAAGGTGTCAGACACAAAATCAAACTTTATATTAAGTCTTACTAAAAAAATGAACTAAACAAAAGTCAATCAGCATGGTTAGTGTGCAGAAGGTATGGCTCACCTAGAACGCCGTATTTATCTGAGATGACCAGTTTGTCCTCATTGCACTGTCCAGTCTCTCCTGTGATGGCCATGTCAGTGATGTGCAGTTTCACCAGGAGTCCTCTGGACACAGATATCTCCCAGGTAGTGTTTAAATTAGCAGGGTATGGATTTGGGAAACCCGAGGACTGGATAACTCCCTTACGCCCAGTAAGGATTGGACCGCCGCTGCCTGTGGTGAAAACAACACTTCATCATATTCACTCCTCATTATGCAAATTGTTTTGAGAAGAAGGGAGACCAGATCAAAAGCTGGGTTTTGACATTTAAAATGGCGTTTGTTTTTTTTTCTTTCTATTGATGTGGACCAGCTTGCTTTGATACAAAACTGAGCTGTGAACAGATTCATAATGTGGTTCCTTAATTGGTCACTGGAGAGAACCGCTCAGGCTGCCAACAGCTTTAACGCAGTAATGAATAGATGAAGCTAAAGGGGGATGTCCCCACTCCTACGCACAGAGCTACTTGCATTCATCTTTATTTGGTAGCTGTCACCTGATCCATGTGTACGGGGGAGCTTCAGTTATCACTGGATGGGAACCAGCCCACTGTACATCGCTTGGGAAAATAGATAATGGTGACTGTTTGCAATGACTGTTTGGAAAGAGTGCTCACCAGAGGTCGTGGAAGGTGAAGAGGTTTGAGTGGTGGGTCTGGTTGTAGGTTTGGGTGTCGTCGTGGTAACGACAGGTGGAAGGCTGAACTTTGTGTAGGTTGCTTCAAATCCTTTCGAAGTCAAACTGTTGTCAGATTTGAAGCGGACAACCATGGTGTTTCTGCTGGACTCCACCGGCTTTGGTATCTTGCCCCCACATAGTGTACCTAATGGATTATAAGCATTTACAATAACAGAAACACTCCCACATCTCAGCTCTGACACATTGGCAGATCATCCAGGCTGCTTTAAAAATGAAGTCTCTGCGGGCAGATGCAAAATAATCAAGTGATCTGTCCATTGTACGTCTTTTCAAACTTTGAATTGAGGTTATTTTTACTCATGAACCCACATAGTTGGCATTGTTATTGCTGAACAAAGCCCACAGTCTATTCTGAGTTTCTAACACATACATTTGCCTTTTAATCACACATCCAAACACAGACTACACTGACAAGTGAAAATATTGTGTTATCTGTAATAAATTTTGGTTCATCATTATGTACATTGCTGAAATGTATTTGAAAATAGGTTTACTTGTCCCTTTTGTCTTCCCCGGATGTGTTGTGTCAGGCTTACCTAGTAAAGAAGAGCCAGGATTGTGGCCATCGTAGACCTGAACAAAGTCTCCACACACCTCAGGGACCAGATCGAAGGAGGTAAATGTCAGTCGGACCCTGTTGCCTTCAGGCACTGTGATTTTCCACTGGCCCAACAAACAAACACACGATCATATTTAATGCTCAGTGTTATTCTCAGCAATTTTCACTTTAAACATCACACAGACTGCAAATGGCTGCATCCTCTGTGGTTTTAAAAACAACAGGTTCCCATGTTATGGGACGGCTCTCTGCATCACTCCTCATGTTTTCCTACGTCTAGTCTGGAACACGAGCTGCATTTTTGACATACTGTATCTCATAAATAATTCTATCACTGATTCGGCTTCTGCTTGGACAGACGTGATCCATCAAGCTGAAGTACAGCCAGATGACAACACCATATGACTCCAGGTCCAAGCCCAGCATGCAGACCGTCTCATCAAAACTGACTCTGACTTAATTTGATTAAGTATTATTCACTGATCAAAAACACAAGCTGTTGAGATGATTGTGCTGAAATCATTAAGACAGTGGGTTTTCTTTGAGGTGAGAATCCTAAACTGGTAGTCATGTCATGCAGGTGCAAAAACCTGGTTTTGTCTTATCAGTTATAATCAAAGGAAAAGCTCAAATGTTATCAAAAAAGGCTACCGTTAAATTACATTAAAAATTAAACATTGCAAAAATCTAAGTTAGGCCCACGTTTTGTACATAGATTTGCAGAGATGCACCTGAAATATGCTCAGACATGTCTCTCACATTGCTGGAATTAATGTAATTTGTAAGAAGGTTTCGCACCATTATTATCAACTGCACTTGTAAGTGCGTTTGAATGTCAGCTAGCGACGATGTTTCTACAAGTGCTAGGCTGTTGTTTGCACCTTTGTAATGATATAATCACTTTCAGATGAGCGGTGGTGTATGGATTAAACAAACATGTCAAAATGTGTTAATTGGTGAGTTTTAGAGATATTTTAGAAAACTTTGTGGAGTGATCTGTTTCCTCTTCGTTATGCTGCAGAATTTGTGCCTCCAAAACAGTTTTGACTCATCAGAGAATGGACATGGGCCTTCTGAGGGTGTCCTGTGGTGTCTGGCAACATGATGTTGTTAGTGGGGGCCTTTGGGTCCTATGGGTTGAGGGGAGGGGCCTCTGTGGATCATCCCACAGATACTTGATCAGTTTGGGATCTAGTGAATTAGGAGGCCAGGTCAACACCTTGTGCTGTTCTTAATGTTTTTTTAGTTGTTCCTAAAGTGTTTTTGTGTGTGTGTCTGTGTCAGGCTGCATCCTGCTGGGGATGGCTGCTGCCATCAAGGAGTGTCACTCCTATGGGGTGGGGGTGCCTGGTCTGGTCTAGGTGGGTGGTACATGTCTAAGTAACATCCACATAAATGCCAGGTCCAAAAGTCTCCCAGCAGAACATTGAATTGTCACAAGCTGGTCAGTGTCATTTACTTCTCCAGTCAGTGGTCATAATGTTGTGACTGATCGGTGTACATACAGTATATTGTTCATCGCTAGACGTCTTGGTGCATTTGCAGTCTGGCAGATAGGTGGTTTTCTGTTGGAGGGGCATTGTCTGTACCTGACTAGCTGTTCATAAGAGTGATAGCTTGCAGGAAGAAAGTGTTCCCGTGTCTGGCTGTCGTGATGTACAGTGTTTGGCAGCGCTTCCCAGAGACGCTCCAGTTTGTCACTATGATTAACTCCTTTGATATACAGCTACTGTACCATAAAAATGTAAATTGTAGCAGTGTTATTTTCATTTCAATATGTCTGCTGTCTGCTTTATTTCCAGTGTGGTGGAGACTGCACTGTGCAGTACGATGTACATCCTCAGTTAAAGGTCATCAGACGCCAAAACCTCGGGGTAGGTAAACGTTAACATGTAGCGTTCATATCTGAGCAGTGTGCTCTCGTTCGCGTGTATGGCAGTACCTGATACAGCGCTCCATCCGAGTAGTTCTTCTCTGGGAAGCCGGGGGTCATCAGATTCCCCTGATCACCTTGAAGAAAGCCCCCAGCTCCGGCTATTTCTGGTAACAGGAATGAAGGGCACTTCAGCGCTACAGACACCTCAAGGATACCCACTGTACGGCCCTCCATCTATCTCCCCCATTTTCATTTTTCCACCTACTAGCCCTCTTTTCATCCAGCAACAATCATTGCAGTATTCACCTTCTAGGTCAATCATATACTGACCGACATCCAATGTTATGTTAGAGTCAAGTAATTTTCTAGCTGAAATGGATTTCCTCTCATAACCTTACCTGATGTGAGCTCTGGAGCCACAGCTTTGTAATGAGCCTTGAATCCTTGATCTGTTTTTCTGTCATTGGTGTCAAAGAAGACCGTTAGGTGATTGGTCAGTGACACCAGAGGCTTCGGTTTGGCGTAGCCACAGTATTTACCTACAAACAAAACATAAATTATATGAAGTGAGTGTTTTTTCACCCACTTAAATTGACGACATGTCCAAATATTACAATACAGTGATCAGAAGAAAATAAAAACAAAAACTAAAGATTCAAAAAGACCACTATGTGACTTAAAATAGAAATAAAATGGCTGCAATGTAAAGTAGAACAACTTCATATTAATGTAAATCAGCCACAAAGAGACACAAAATGGTTTGTCCTTTTTAGTCTAGTCAAGTTACAAATAGCAGCTATTTAAAAATGAAAGTATTCTGGAAGACATTTCACAATTCAAGCGACTTCTTCAGTTCTAAATGGCTGGTGAGGAGTTTTTTTTTTTTTTTTAACAGAAACATCTGTGGGTGGTGCTCACTCGACCGAGGTTCATTAACTGTAAACTTTTTGTCACTAATGTGTCCCCCAGAAAAGTTTCACCCCTATTCACACCTTGGATCTGGAGTTTCCAGACCAATAACTGTGGAGAAACAGGACACCATATGGGTTTATGTGAACATGTTTCTCCAACATGTTATCTGGTCTTTAACAGATCCCAGTCATGTGACTTTCAGGTGGACACCACCCACAGATATTCCTGATAAAAACCTCTACTCCTTACTAATTATTTTGAACAGTTTTTTTTGGATATATATATATATGACCTAGGTGACTGAGGATCTTAACTGACATCAGCTAGTTATAGATATTATTTCATTATAATATAATTATTTTGTTCAAGAATAAAAGGAGCTTACTGCCATCCTTCTATGAGTCTGTACCAGAGTCCTGCCTCTCTAAACCATAGACTGTATATAAATATGGACAATGCGTCCCCACTTCCTTGCATTGGCCAAACTCACACTATTTTCCCTGGGATACGGGCGGTGCCATCTTGCAAGCTTTGAGCCAGAGTCTGCGCAGTGCGGTCTGAGAGTGGAGCCACGCCGAGCCACATTATTGATGACCCGCCCACACTTCAGCCAGTTTCACTTGCATTTTCATTGAAATAATACTGCGCTCTGCTCTACCTCCACCAGTTACAAAGAAACTGAACTTATTTTACATAAAAATTCTCTCACAGTGGTTGGCATGGCAACTGGTAGACATCATGATGTCACATCCTCTTTTTATAGCGTCAAATAACTAACTAAAATGAAAGTTATATGAAAATTTGACACTTCAGTATGTATCATCATTATATTAACTACCTATAATGACAGAAAGCATCCTTGAAAAAAAATTTATTTTAACGTTTTAGTTTGGCCCATCTACTAACATGGAGGAGGTGGAGCTTATGATCTATACTGCTGCCAGATACCAGGGGGAGCTCTACTTGCTTTTGCTTCACTCTTTAGCAGCGGTTCTGTCGTCCATCTTTATACAGTCTAGGCTCTAAACCAGTACTCTTGTTAATTTTCATCTAAATAGCTAACACAAATGTGTGGATGCCTGGTAAAGAAACACAAGATGTTTGTGAGCCAAGGACACTGATTTGAACTCTGCAATCTGGTTGGACAAAAAGAGAGTGTTAGTGTTGTGCACCAGTAGGACTGTGTGGTTGACTCGCTGAGTCTGCCCATAGGCGTTTGAATCAGGCCTCGAAGGCAGAAACCTGTCCATTTAAGAAATTGTCTCAGATTCACAGCTGGATCACCTGCAACAGAAACATGCAGAGGTGTTTCATCTTTTTTTTTTTTAAATCTGAGAAGTCGATAAGAGATGCAGGCTGCTGACACGGTAGGCAGGAGTGAGTGCTAAGTGCGAAATGTTGTTGGGTGTGGGAGAGCACATATGCTTGTGCCTATATGTGTGGAAATAAAGAGAAATTATGACACAAAGAGAAAATCAGCTGCATGTTATGACTACGGGAAGGCTGAGGAGGAAGGATCAATGATTTTATTTTGTCCTGTGGGTCTGGAGAGGAGAGCTGAGGAGAATGAAGGAGACAAGGCAGCCATCTGTCCGTGATGCTGCCGCTGCATTCTTCCCAGCTGTCCCCTACTGCTTGGCCTCACATAAAACATTTTCCATAACAGCAACTTGACAAACTCTACTGATTAGACACCCGGCACAAGGTGTGTGCCTGCCTGGTGTCTGAAATAAAGACGTGAGTGAAATGTTTTCATCTGCTCAGTCCTGTGACAAAAAGATAAGGTGGATGTGTTGAAACTCAGGAGGAACATTGTTCTGGACCATAAAAAGGGTTTATGTCATAAAAATAAATCTGTTCGTGCCAAACCAACCAACCGACAACACCTGAACGCCTTGTTATCAGAGACTTGTGTAGTGTAACAATAAAAACTCTTTGAACTATTATTATTTGAACTCCTCTGATCAGAATCTGCACTGTTATCTTATAATACCAATACAGTCTTATAACATCTTATAAGAAGATAACAGTAATAATAATACAAGTTTTTACAATGTTTATTTTCCTGGTTTAACGTTGCAATTTAAATGGTCTATTCGTTTCTTTGTATTTTTCAGATATTGAAATGTACTGTTGCATGTTTTATCTATTCAAATGAACATCTGTTGTTTGTTATCTGTGATTTGTAATGCACCGCATTTCTCTCTGAGTAATATTTAGATCTCATGAATCAGTCAACAGTTCATTAAATATTCTTTCACGGGAGGTAGGATACGTCAAAGAGGACCGTAACTCTTCGAGTTGACTGACTGCGCTTTGGAAGAGCATGAGTAAATGATTCTTGTCACCTTGTCGGGGTCCACAGTGATTTGCCAAGTGCAACTTTTGCCATTGTCGTAACTGTTGGGGTAGTTCCAGCTGGTGAAGGTTCCTGACTCCTCAGACAGATCTCGAGGACCTCCACACCCAGACATGGGTCCTGTAGATGAACGACAAATGGTTATCGCTGAGACACCTTTTTGTAAATCACAACCACGTGGTCAGTGCTTGAAGCGCAGCTCCTCATCTGATCTAATGGTGCAGCTTAGACAAAGAGAGATACCTCCACTACTCTCTGAAGCTCCTGAAATTATTTATAGATTATAACACACTAAGAAGCCTCAAAGCTTAATTATCCCTTTTAATTACTGTGTACTCATCACCCGCCGGCTCAGACTCGGGATCCTGCTACTTAAATTTTCAATTATCTTTTTATTATTTTAATAGAGCATTTTATTTTAAGCTGAAAACAAGATCAAGACAACACTCAGTCGATAGATCCATAATAATAATAATGATTTCTTTTTGTCCAAGCTGCACCACTGTGGCTGAAGAGGGATAACATTTACTGTGAAATTCAGATTATTAAAAACACCTTGTGGTATTTGCACCAAAAGACGTAATAGTAATTAATGGCCCTCAGTTTCAGGATTGACTATAGAGTAATGTCATCAGCCATAGCAACAGCTTACTCTCCCTTGTGGCTGGATCAGCTTCTGTCAGGGAGTGTGGAGCACAGCTGTGTTTAACAACAAATAGATGGGGTCCGGTTAACGAGAACACTGTTATAACACAAATTAGGCCCTTTTGTGTAAAACAAGCCATCTCAGTTAAAGACCCATTAATTAATTATCATTTATTATCATTTGTTGAAGTTATTTGTTGAAGACTCTGATAATGATACTAAAAACTAGTTGTTTCTGCTCATATGTATTTGTCCATTTAAAGCAACCCCTCACATGCAAACCAAATACAAAACAAGGCACCAGATATGAGATATGCCTGCTCTAACAGAGCAGTCACTGCCATTTAAGATAAGATAAGATAATCCTTTAATTTATCCCACGGTGGATAAAAAAAGGAAGATTTTATTGCACAGAGACGGAGGACAAATAAAAATAGGAGTAATATCGTGCTATGGTGAGATGACGGCACATACATTATTGTTTGCCTGTGGAATTGCTGGGGAACAGGACCATCATAAAGATATTACCAAAACTACACAGAGCGACTTGCTTCTGACTCTTTGTTTTAACCCCATGGGATCAGGTTATAAATCTCTGTGAAAAATTTTTAAATTTTCGGAGAAATGGAGAAAAAATTCTAAATTAATGAAGTTACTATATATGGTCCCTTGCCTTTAAGTGGTAAACAAATGTAAACATATTCAGACCATTAGAACATAAGTGCTGATTCATTCACCTGTCAACATACACATTATCACATCAGACAACATTAGGACACTTCTTCATGGTACCTAATAAAGCAGGTATGCTTAGCGTTCATGTTGACGTGGACCTTGCAGACCACATTTGACTCTGATTTGACCTGACTAGCATATACGGTTCCTTCCCCCATAAAGAGTTAAATCTTACAGCAAGATATCCCATTTATCTATTTATCTGACTGTCTATCTATCTATCAGCACTGTGAGTCTGTACTTTGAGCTACATGCCGATATCAACGTGCTAACACGTACATAATAACGATACAGATACAGCCAACCCTTAATGTTCGTCTTAGTTTCGCACGTTATCGCAGGGGTGTTTGATAATTAGTCACAAACAGAAAGTTGAGGCTAATGAGGAGGCCTCCGGTTTTGGAGGTATTTGGTCATAAACCACAATTCTGCAAAACTTTTTCTGAATTTCAGCATGATGGTGGCACCACATCTCATTCATCATGTAATTTATCCTCTGGGGACAATGAGTGTTTGCACAAGATCTTATGGTGATGCATCAGTGCAACAGTTGTGAGCTACTGGACCAAAGACAGACACGGCCATCCTTTATGGTCAAACATGTCAACTACTGAGTGTCGGTCTCAAGAATACTGACATTTAATAAAATGGAAATCCAATTTTCAAAATGAAATCAAGGCCGTTATTTTTTGTTGCCCAATACAACAAAAAACCAATACAACAAAAAGTAAAGTTTGTAGTTCTTGTCGGGATTCATAACAATACATATTGGTAACGTTGTAAATTCTTTGCAATGCCTCCCTTAATAAAGATCACACATGTTAGGTGTGATGGGTAAGTAATTACTTAACCTGTTTTATTTATAAAGACCCATAACTTCCATATTTTTATTTTTATTTTTAATTTTTAGAGTGAACTATTATTTTGGTCTAAAAGTTTAACTAACCAATAGACTGTCATAGTCAGTACACAGACTGAAGGATGACTAAACAATAAATTTGAATTTGTCTAAAATTCTGAAATTCAGCATATATAAAGCTTCTAATAATAGATTTTAATTCTGAGAACGGCTGTACGCTTTTAAAAGTACACTAATGCACAAAAGAGATAGCAGAAACATGTATTTCATGTACTGTATCTAAGATGTACTGTATGTTGGCACTGAGGCAGAACACAAGTATAAACACTCACCTTCTGTATCAGTAGGAGATTCAGCTTTGTCCGTGAAGTAGATGACCACGAGGCCGATGCAGGCGCCGGTCATTGCCACAAAGAGAAATATCAGGCTCTTTTCCAGAGTGCTCAGACCCCCGCGCCGACGATGACCTTTCTCCACATCCATTTTCCTCACGGTGGTGAAGACGTAGCGGACTGTGCCTGAATCCAGCAACTCACCAGCTTATTACCAACACAAGGAGGACCATATCTGAACTTTGACAGCACAGGTGAACCTTGAGCTCACTCACATTGCAGTGGTGCAGCATGCTAGCCTGAGCGGGACTGATGTGATTGAGCCATAAATAATAATACCGTCTCATAGAAGGAAGTTAATGAGTATTGATGTGGCTGGTGTCCCCAATCAACAGGTCAGCAGGGTATCTTTCAAGAGACCGAAGCCATAGATAGAAGTCATATATCGAAAGAGACCCTAATGCTCCAATAATTATACTCTTGCTGTATTTTCCTCCCCCTTCTTTCAGCGAGAGTAATTACACAAAAGGTATTTCTACGGCCTTCATTCCCTTAGTCTCCTCACTTCATCAGCGCTCTTCAGTGAGGTGAAGCCACACCAACTGTGATCCATCATTTACTATCTTTTTTGGACTGTAATCCTTCATCTGGGGGTGTCTTTTAAATCTGGAGGATCAGAAACTTTTTTGGACGCCTCCTACCTTGTATCTCATTCTTTCTGACCCCCAGAGACTGAATTCACAGAATCCAAGTTACGATTGTAACTCCCATTTCTCAGGCCTAGGCTGTACTCCATCTTTATGTTTTTGCCTTCTGCTCTGGAAAGCCAAGTCATTGCTGGTTGACATGAAATTAATCGCTACTGCACTAACAGAGCCATAGAGATCCTGTATACTGCAAAATGGAGGGGTTTAGCTTCCTCTGATCAGCTTAATCAGCCACTGTGTGAAACCAACAGGCAAAGATTTGATGGTAACGTTTTAGGTAGATATTACTTATTGACTTTTATGTGAATGTCTGTGGAAGTGATCAGTTTTGTGCTGACCAAAGTGGACAATAAAGTATCCTAATGCTTTCTTATCAACCTGTGATACTTCCTCGTTCTGTTTGTGAAACAGTGTGCTGGCTCATTTATTTTAGCTGATCGCCACAGTTCAGCAAACGCAGCTCTCCCTCAGCGGTAATGTGCAAATTCATTATCTCGTGTGTTTTATTTCCAGCTCTTTCATAAACAACCACTCAGCACAAAATTGTATTGATAGTCAACAGATTCAAATCAGCAGTAAACCTTGACCAGAGCATATCAGGGCCATATAGCTACCACTTTGGACACGAGACACATTCACACTGTCTCAAACAAGTGAATACGTCTCACAGGACAATTAATCGACTTTAAGAATTTGACATAGGTCCACAGTTTGACCCACTTAAGGTACAATGAGGGGTCTCATTAGCACGCTAACATGCCTTCAAGTATAATACTGACACACTAATGCATTGATGTTTGGCAGTTAGATGTGTCATGTACTGTGCCATAATAAGCTAGCACCTGGGAATGACATATGTAAACTGCACAAAATCTAGCTTTGGCCAAATGCTATGTCAGGAGATTGTTTGACCAACTCCAAATACCAAATTTTGGAGCAAACCAACAGTTCAATACACAGATCAATCAATCAATCCAGTAATTGCTCAGATATTTCAATAAAACACAGAGAAAAAGTCAATGGATCACCAAAGCTATTACAATAAACCCTCAAGGGACGTTGTAAATTCCCGCAGCAACCCACCAAAAGCTCGACTAAAACTTTCAATCTGATTTTACAAAAGTCATCCCAATGGTGACGTTACAAGAAAAGTCAGAGGTCCACCAAAATCTATGGGAGTCGTTCTTCAGGGAACAATATAATGACTGTACAACCAAATTTTATAGCAGTCCATCAAACAGACAAACCAAACTGCTGATAGAAGCACGTCCATGTTGTGGGTAGGGATAAAATCCAAGTAATAAAAGACAGAGACCTTTGATTATTGCTCAAAATTGCATTCATGACCTGAAAACCCAACGACAGCCCCGGAGCTACAATAAAATGGCCTTGATAAATTTGGGAACAAAGCACAACGGGTAAAAGTATGATCGTCTGTGCTTCCTTAGCTCAAAGGGATAAAGGGATTAACTTCCTCTGCAGCGATGCAGACAATCCAGAGTGACAGAGACCACGCTGTAACAAAAGCACAGAGGTTACAGGTAATGAGTTTCACAAGGAGGATGTTAGACTTGGGATGAAACTCCATACAAAGACGCTCAATTGGGTTTTATCGGAATCATCGCCCGGCTTCACTTCGGCTGCACTAGAATCTGAAGCAGAAATCTCTCCGTCTGTCCCCTTTAACACTTCATTTTGTTTCAAGATAAGGACTTTCCTTCCATTTCACAAAGGGCAAGATGTAGCAAAACCGACTTATCTCTCTCTCTGCGGGTGATGATTTTGCAATGGCAGAGACCTATTGTTAAAAACACTATCAGTAAATATTGATATACTACACGTGTGTGTGCACTTTTGTGCCTATCTGTCTGTCCATCGGTCTCTCGGTCTATCCCTGCGTCTCACTTCCCTTTCCTCTCTCTCCCTCCATGTTTCACCTTTATCAGTGTTTGTTTTGGATCCCCTTGCTCCACCAGGGGACCTATGATTTATGGGCACATCTGTCAGCCATAATAAAGAAGGCTCTAATGAAGCCACAGAAGGTGACCTTTGTGTATATGTGTGTGTATAAGCTTCTTTTTTTTTTTCTTTTTCACGTGTCTTCGCACATATATGTGCTGTTAGAAAGGTTACGGGTGCACGTGCTCGTGAGCTGAATGGTGAGCAATCAATGATGAGCTCTCAGTTGTTTGATACGTCCATATGTGCAGCGTGTCAGCGTTGCAGAGAAGACAGAAACACTAAATAAATGAAGCGAAAAAAGGACAATGTGTTGCGACAAAAGGGCGAATTTTAGAGGAGACAAAGGAGCCGTGCTGCAGAAAACTGGAACTGTTCAACGAAAACACACATTCACACAGGGCAACACTGCACTGGAAACAAATGTAGGCCACATATTCCACTGGGAGCAGAGCGGCCATCAGGAGGACGAGCCTTACTTCCAGCTATCTGGCTAATACAATACGAGGATAAATAAGGCGGAGGAGCAGTAGAAGACCATTTTATGGGAACCATTCTGCAGAGGGGAAGCCAGTAGAAGCTTTAATTACCTCACTGTTTCTGGCTTATACAATATATCATCCATGATATCATCGCCGAAGAGGGATGGGAGCGTCTGGAATAGATAGAAATGTCGAGTTGGAGCTGGAGGGGAAGGCACAGTTAGAAACAGATGAGCGACAGGAGATGAAAGTCGCTGGTGAAATACAGAAATACAGAATAGGCCCGGCTGAAAGTGGAGACACTGAGAGAAAACCTAAATGAAAGAGAGTCATTTCCACCGCATATCTCCAGAACGATTGGAGCCTGCGACTTTGATTCTTAAATGCAACACTATGATCATCAGACAGGCACCGCTAATTACCCACTCCACAATCTCAAAATACCATCTGTAAATATTCTTAACTCTCATCCCCTGTAGTAAAAACGGATCTAATGATGTGTGAGTAGATATATATTTATCCCAATGATGGTCTTGGATGATTGTTATGGCTCCTCTCCAAGTACTCTAGCTCTCTGCAGGGCTTTCTGCAAGGGTTTCTATATGGACTGAAGCAGCTCTTGTGTTTACGGAGCTAACTGGGTCACTGCAAGCAGATCCCAAATCCCAATACCACTGCAACTTATCTGTAGGACTTCAATTATAGCTCAAAAATGTTGCCGCCGCTGCCGCCGCTGCCCTCGATTTCTTCCAGAAACTGAGGATGCTGTTACCCAGTGCTGGTGTTCATACTTTGAAATGATTAAATTCTGTAGCGAGATCCTCCTTTCCAACAGAGAATACTTAAATTGGTACCTTTAAATATAATGATAGTTAGATTATTGTTTGGTTTTGGTTCTGCAAAACAGAGCGGCTCATAAACTCTATTTAGGGGTCAGTGATTCCTGTGTTTATTTTCTTGATTTCCTGCATACACAAATGATATCAGTCTGTTTTTTTTGTTTTTTTTATAAATGGCAAACATTAATAAATATTTACAGCACACACACAAAAAAACACGTTATACTATATATTGCACCACAGTTTCTCTTTCTCTTCTACAGCAAATCATCTCAGCCGCAGGAGCTGCACCATTAGTTATAGCATCTCAGCGTGAGTCAGGGGAGGCCCTTGGGCGGTAACAGGGGGCTCCTGCTTCCTCTCATGGTCTATCAGTCTTTAATTTTAGCTTCTCACCAGGCCCGGGAGTTTCCTTGTTAAGTGGCAACACTTGAGAGATTTTTATTTCACTGTCAGCCTGGAGTACTGAGGCTGCCACCCCCACCGTCGCGTTTGGAAGGAATGCATTCAATCACCTGCGTTTTAGGAGCAGTTTTACAGGATGACATTCATTCAGATATGATTTGATTCCTTTGCAGCATTGTGCTATGCAGGGATGGGTTACGGAGGGAAGCTACGGTTTAGCATCCCTTAGGTGGTAGACAAGATAGAAATCTGCAGGACTGCAGTGCATTCCAACAAACACTAATAAATACTGGCTTTTAAAGCAGTCTCCTATTAGCTAATGCTTCTGTGCTGTAATTAAACCAAATCAGTGATGCAAAATGTTTAAGTTTTTTCATTACAGTTAATACTGGTTTTGTATTCATGAAACACTAATCTTCCGCCGACGGGGCAGAGAAGTTGTAAAGTTTGATGTGAAGATATGATGCGTTTTCAAGTATTTTTTTAATTCTCAAGCACCGACTTGGATATCAGAATCATCAGTGCCCACCTTTACGTTTTATAATCATAGTTATTTACTATTAGAGTTAGAAACTCATCATTTGGTCTTTGACTCTTGTTGACGGGGGAATGACGTGCAGCAGCCGTTGCAGACCAGATTTGAACCCATGACGTCACAGTGTTTGTGTTAGAGCACTGGGTCAACAATACACTTAATCGCTGGTTGGCTGGCTTTTTTTGTGCAAGCACACAGAGTGCAGCACGTACGGTGTTCATTTACATACACGGAGAGGCCATGGAGTGGGTGGTATTTGTACGTGTGGCTTTAAAATCCCTCCCCGCGTTCGTTGTCTTTGGAATAAGTCTTCCCCAGTGCTAATCACCGCCTGCGCCCAAATCTAATCTGCACTTCCAAATGGGAACCAGTGAGTCGGGGGTTATTAAAAACTGAAACTCTACCCTCAGCTACCCTCAGAAACACTCATATACTCTTGTTCTACCACAGATCTGATCAGGCAGGTTTGGACAGAGAGAAGAATGAATTCATGTCCTCTTATCCCAGTGGATCTAAAAAGGCTTCACAATTAGATCCTTCAGCCTCTGTTGTTCTTTACAGGTTGTGACATTTCACAGCGCGACGTGTATAGACGACATTTTCTTCCCCGCTTTCACGGCCTGACTTGAAATGACATGAAGTGACACGCTTGTAAAGACGGTAACGGCAAGTCGCTTGTAATCAGTGTTGCACCAGACAGGGAGACGGTGGATTCATGCAGAAAGGAAGTGTTTTAGTCAAAGCCTTTTGAAAGAAATTCTGTTACATGGAAATCATATTATGAACCTTTAAACAACAAGGGCAGCCCAAGACTTGTCCTGGAGGGTTTAATTAATTTAAATTACATGGGCAGACGGTCTTCCATGGAGATTTGGTTGGATTACGACCATCTGACAATCAGGACTGCACATAGCACGTATTATTTTGACTACGCTTGGTTTGTTTTAAATGTCCCAAGAGCCCAAGGTGACACCATAACTCAGTCAAAACAACTGTACAAAATTAAATTATTCATTGCACTATAATTTAACAACAAGACAACAAATTCTCATATGTGAGTTGCATACTTAGTTTAGATGGTGTGTTTGCTTGAACGGTGACCTAAAGGATTATTGGGTTCTCATACATTTTCTGTCAAGTGGCTAATCAATAGTCGCTGCCGCTCTGTTTTCTGAAATTCAATCAGAAGCATTAGTTAGAAGCGCTCATTTGGAGATTTCATGATTTCGTTTCCCCCCTCAAGGATCCGTCCGTTGCCGAATAGATCCTGAACCAGAGTTAATTCTTTCAAAATGTTTTTATCGACTGTGCTCCCTCACTCTGCTGCAAGCTCTGTTGCCCCTGTTAGGACGGGGGACGCCTCATTCTTCTTACCACAGAGAGTTTAATGATGTTTCCTCCTGCGTTAATGAGGGCTGCAATTAGCAGTTCTTTGCGTTATTGATTAATCGGACCTTCATTTGCTCGATGAATCAATTGTTTAAGCATTAAACACCAAAATGATTGACAATGGCGACTGTAATAATACGGTATGCAGTACTATATACAATCCAGTTATATTATTGTGCTCATTTTGTTATTTTAATTTAGTTATTTTAGCCACATAATCCAGTTTCAGTGGAGTAAACTGTTAGAATCAGTTGCAAGTCGATTAGTTTGAGTTTTGTTGAAGATGTTTCGCCATCGTCCAGGTTGCTTCACGAGTGGTGGGGAGTATAGGCACAATTGTGGCTGGTGCCCACTTGAAACTCACTGGACTAACATCTGTTAGCGACCCAGCGTATTCAAGAAGACTCAAACAAAACCAGCTGTCTTTCTTTTGTTTCTTTTTTTTTTTTAAATATACCATATCCTGGATAAGTAGGAATCTTCACACAGACATCTCACAATTCTCTCACAAAGTCTGACGTGACACGAACACACCATTATTGCCTGCTGCCAGTGGGGGGCCTTTAAAATATATGAGATTTATCATGGTCAGTTTTAGTGACCAACTGGTTTTTCTCTCTTCAAAATTGCAAAATGAGGCGCGATCCTGCACATTTTCTTATCTTTTATCCACATAACAATTAATATTTAACAGTTTTATATAGTTTCTTCTGTTCAGTGCAGATAAAAATAGAACCACATATTCAGATGTAAAGTCTTCTTTCCTACGATCACTCCTTGACTTTCTTTGATTCAGACTTTAGCCGGTACCCCAAAGCAGCATGTTGTTTTACAAGACTGGCCTCCCGTTCACCATATTTATGTATGCTTAATGAACAATAGTGTGAACCAAGCAAGGCCCTTAAAGTATTTTTTTTTTATGTATGCTCCGTCTCTTGATTTGGTTTCTCTTTGGGAACAGGGATCACTGCATGCTGTATAATCTGCCCAGGTCACTGTCACTGAGTTTTTGATTGGTATTCATTGGTTTTAGTTGAAACGTATTCATTTAATCTCAGTAATTATCCAGTTATTTTGAGGATCAAAAGTTTAATTCATCCATCTGAAAACAAACTTCAAATGCTGTCTCAAAAAAAAAAACAAAAAAAAAAACTGGTGGGAACAAACTTTTGCTCCTTAACAAACTCCTTCTTAACATTCCCGGGTTAGGGATCAAAAACTGTCTCATTAAGCTTGACACTAATTTATCCGGCACTGTTTATTTCTGACTTGTACCTCGACTCTCAGCTGCAGCCTGTCACTCCTCAACATCTCCTGTGGACAGCCTTGATGTTACCTGCTGCTCTCTTCCCCTGACATGTGCACCTGGCTCCAGAACGTATCCTTGAATTATTGATGAGACTTTTGCCTTTCCTGAGCTTTATTTTTTTTGTCTGCTTTAAAACACGTGAAATATCTTTTAAAAATCACCAGAACAGAGACTGTCCTTTGTCGGTACTGAAAAATGTGTAAAACTCAGCATTTTCTGTTTTTGCTTTGTAATTTTAATAGAAAACTAAAGAACAGATATTGAACAGCTCATTTACGTACGCATACAGTCCCTTTTTTAATCACTCACTGAAAATAAATGTGCATCAAACGAAAATACAGCAATCTTATAAATATACGGCTCCCAAATCTCCTCAGCAACGTTATACCAAATGCATCAAATGTAATGAGATGTTGGTTTAATAGATTTGCACAGATATATCTGACAGTATGGGTAAGATGTCTACCTCACGATCAGAGCCTCCTGCCGTGAAGGTCTGGTCTTTGTTCCGGGTCACACAACTGTCAATGCAACTAAGATACATGCGTTTCACTATTATTGCCTTCGTTATTTAAAAACAGTTTTCTCTCTCTTCATAGTTTCTATTTCTAGAAAATAAATCTTGAATTGTTCATTTTTAGGTTTCTATTTTCTACCTTTTTTATTTATTTTTTTTCTCAATCACAGACGTCACAAATAACTTGACTCTTTATGCTACAACATTCCAGTATACTTACTTACAGGGACCGCTGTCCCATAAATGTTTCACTTGGCATCGCATTCTTGACGAGGGGAGGACAAACATTTTGACCTCTAGGGGGAAAAAAAGGGAGAAGTCTGACACTGGCTACCTCTTTGCCGTGCTACTCGAGGACGGAGGAGGGAGGGGGACGCACGCAGCAGTTGGGCCGCCTGACATTTTGCAGCATTGACCTGAAAATGTTCTGCTGCCTCCTTTTGTTCTTTTTGCCGTGTTGTGGCGAACCAGCACCAGAGACTGATTTTCGGAAAGACGTCTGGGCGATCAGTTTCCTCTCCTGCTCCTTGATTTTGCACTGCAGGTGGCTCTGAATGGCAAACCCAAGAGATTCTGGATCCACAGAAGCCCCGTAGACCTCCCACGTCATGCCTTGTTCGTCCCAGACGACGTCGTGGATGTTCTTTTCCTTGTCCTTCCCTGTCTCGTCATCCTCGTCGTCGTCGTTTGTCTCCGGTTCCAACTTCTGTTTGCTAGAATTTGTCTCCTTCGTCAGCGCTTTACCTCCAGCTTCTCTACTCCCGTCTTTTGAACTTGCATCTTTATTGTCAGCTAGAGCCGACTTGGATATGGTTGTTATTGTTGTTGTTCTTGGTGTTGGCACGGCCTGTTCAGCCTTGGCTGTAAAAGCAGCATGAGACAGCGCAGCTTTGTTACTGTCAGCAGACTTGGAAGCTCCAGCTGTCTCTGGGGGTGTCCCTGATTTGAGAGAAGGAGTTTCAGCATGGGCTGTTTTTGCTGCGGAAGTCTGAATTCCGGTTTTAGGCTGGGAGTTACCTGACTCGCCTTGCTTCTTGTGATTGCTGTGTTCAATGTTGATTTGATAAACTGGCTGGATGTTGCACAGAGCTGATCCTGGCTCTTTGGGCTTGGCTCCTAGCCTGGAGTCGTGCTGCTGGGACAAAGTCTCTGAGTGAAAAAGCACGCCAGGATTTTGATTAGGGCACATCTCTGCCTCGACAGTGAGTCTCTCTGCCATCGGATCGGTAGAGGCAGACAGAGAAGTGATGTTCATCGGATGGAGACTCACTCCATCTTTAACCTGGTACACTACAGCCAGGCTCTGCGCCTCCTCTCTGGAGACTGCACCACTGCTCGGCCTACGAGTCACAGCGAAGGGCAGCAGACTTGGACTTGTGGCCACCGCCTTATTGCACATGGTAGCCACCGCCTGAACCTCCATATCATGACTCTGCTTGACTGAGCCGGGTGATAGAGATGAGGTCATAGTCGAGGCCTCCCTGCAGAGCTTGCAGCACTGCTGCCCTTCAAAGACAGCTGTGTGAGTCTGGCTGGCGTCCTCAGCCACCTGCCCGTACGCTGGCATGTTTTGTATAGCCTGGGGCAGAGTGGAGGAGTCCTTCTGTGAAGACACTGGCTGATGTTTATCTGAGGAGACTTGTTGGATCTTTACTGGTGAAAAATCTTTCTCTGGATGTTTTAAACACGAATTCTCATTTATAGACTCTTTACTCCTTGATGCAGGTTTACTGGAGCTATGAGGAGTTGACGTTTCCTTGCTTTGTGTGGGTGTTGGTGCTGCAGAGCTTGGTGAGCAGCTTTGTACATGATCAGGCTCTTTAGTTTTTTGAGGTACAGTTATATCCATGTTTTTGGGAACCAAAATACTGCCTTGGTTATCTTGTTTAAGTTCTGATGCTGTATTCCTTAATTCACTGATCCTGTTGAGATTTTTGTCGTTCGGAGAAATATTTTTATTACTGTCCTCTCGTGCTTTGGCCTTTGACTCCTCCTCTGGAGCACTTGGCCCTTTTATTCTGCAGTCACTCCTGTGAATGTCGACCTGTGTTGCCGCTGACAAACCATCCTTACACACATCCTTTTCATTTGTCAGGCTTAGCACTTCCACATTAGCATTAGAATCCCTCTGGACGCCTCCGGCCTTAACCACACCGTGGCCTGTTAGAGGCACACGTGGCAAATGCTGGTCTCCGACTGTCACATGTTCTGATTTTGTCTGGTTTCCATTTTCTGGTCCTGGTTTGTCTGACACGGTGCTGCTGACTGGTTCCCCTCCACTAGAAGCAGTTTTTTGGGTATGTGGGGTGGTGTTAGTGGGAGCGGTCGACACAGGTACAATATCCTGCTTGTCAGGAGATGCAAGGTTAGGTTTTGGACACACCTGAGAGAGTTTGAGGTTGGGCTCTTTAGCCCAGTTAGCATTGGGCTCCTTATTGCCCAGTGTGTCCACCACAGCCACCTGAGGCACCATCTGGACTGTCACTGTCCGTTTTGGGTTAGTTCCCATGTCGGATTCGGTGTTTCACAAGATGCACAGTGTCAGTCACTTTTTGCAGTTTCCTAAGAGAGGCAAATAGAAAAAGACTTGGTTTATTGGACATCAATAAACTTTGCTTAGCACAACATTTATCTCCTTAAATTAGTTGAATATAGGCAGACCAAACCGTACTAGTACTCCAGAAGTGGATGGTTTTATGTAACATGGTCCCACAGTTTCACTGAACCAAGCACATAACAATCAATGATCTAGTACCTGCCTAATATCACTCTTTGACTTAAGAGTAATACATGTGATTCCAAGCACAGCTGTCATATCTATCAGAATATACAATCATAAGTGTAGTACGGTAGTATATAATCAATATATTAATATTTGTTCTGTCTGTTTCTGAAATGCTGTTTTGTAAGCCTACATTCAAATATTTAAATTTGTTTCAGCATTCAGCCTCCATCACATTGTGCTGTTAGTTTTAATAAACAAACAGAAAACGAAACACTTGAGGAAATCTCTAAAGAGGAGATGCAAAATGCTGTGTCAGACTAAACCAAAGCAAAGTTTACAATCTTGTCAGTAAAGTGGGATGAATAAAGCGGTAAGACGCGTGCAGGCTGAAGGAGCTCTCGGGTAACAGATATTTTGGGTAAAGACTGTGGATATCAAATGAACTGTGTTTCATTTGAATATATTTACACACAGTATTTGCCTGGCAGCACACTGTCCATTCATGTGTCCCCTGAAGTTATTGTGATTATGAAGAATGATGAGTGTTACAGCATAGAGAGGGACCCAATAATGAGTCAAATGATGAAGACCCTGTGTTGCTGCTCACAGAGGGAACTGTGGTCCGTGTTAGCTTGGTATTGACTCAGTTTAATCGACTGTTCACCGCTGTGTTATGTGACGAATGGTAACGTTATGACTAGATTTCATTGGTCCTTTGGTTCACATTCAGCATCAGCTTCAGCTCCCTCTAGCAAATCATTCTGCAAAATGCACGGTGAAACCATCTATAAGCACTCGTTTAAAGTCATGTAGCCCTTGCAGCGAAGATGCACAGACACCAAAGACACTTAAACAGGTTTAAAAGCCGGCAAGATATCCGCTTTTGTCCTGTAATCAGTGTGTTGTAAATCAGTCAGGCCTCGGATAAAGAGGTCAGCTTCAGAGACCTCTTTATCCGAGGCCTGATGAATGACTACATCTCAGCCTGCCTCCTCAAAAACATCTGGCCAGTCCTCCAAGTAATGTGCCAGCACTCGGCAGACATCTGAAATACGTGATCCTTTGGAGTCAGACAAATGAACTGTGATCAAGGCTTTAATCATAGAAGGCAGCCTTGGGGTTTCACGTGTAAGGAGGATTGAGACTGGTGATTTGCTGAGGCTTCAGCATCGGCTGGCCTTTTTGCAATTCAGACACATTATTGATCACCACAGAATCTACATCATATGGAGCTCATCTCAGCCTCATTTTTCTACTCTCTCACCACAACATCCTTCACATTCAAAGAACAACAATCAACAGATTTAATTTGACACAGGTCATAATTGTATCGGGCTACGCAAAATAAAGAGTAACCATTCATTTTACACTCACTCAACAGTGGAAACATGTGATTAAACGGACTTGGCAACCTGAAAGCATATTTTTGAGTGTGACTTGAATCACAGAATCGTAGGTTTGGCTCGTGGACAGGTGTAGCCCGTATGAGCTCTGCCACTGTGCATCTGCCTGTCTGTTGTCAAAGCGCAAATATTTATGGAAAACATATCCTGACTGTAATTCGACAATTAAACGCGTCCTTGTCAGGGTCTCTTTTTTCTTTCATTCTTCCCTGCAGCACTTTAGAAATAATAGAAAGAGTGAGCAGCAGAGCGCACGCAGAATGTGAATCCATGCAAAACGGCAAAGATTCAAGTGATGCACACGACCCATTCGGGCCAGTTAAGATCTATGTCATGTACTGTAGCCTCTTGTCTGAGAAGAAGCCACGGATTTTTATTTATTTTTTTACTGATTTGATTTGACCTTGCGGAGGAACTGAACACCTATAGCGCGAAGGAAGGCGCAGTTTTAATTAGCAAATGAGGATGGCTTACCTTGATTTATGTCCCGGGTGCCGTTTGCGCGTCCGTGTCAGTGAGACGAGGCAAAACCCTAGAAATGAATATGGAAAAATCAACCCTGTGTCGGTGACACCAAGCCACGCCTTCCACCAGAATATGGGTCTTGGAGGTATCGATCCTCCACAACCGAGCGCAAACAAAAATTGAAGCACCCTGGCTGACTGGCCGTGCGCAATGAGTCACGGCTGTCCGAGCGGCGGATGCTGCCTCCTTATCACCGTTGGCTCAAGCGTAGAAAAAGCGCACCGTTCACAAAATGGACCGCTCATGGTGTGCGCTATCCCACACTGAACTGATCCAGGCAGGGCAGGCAACGTGGTGCAGCGGACTTAACCAGATGAATGGATGAATGGGAGAGCATGAGAATGGAGGCAGTGTTGTAACTGCCGCAGGCATTCATAGGAGGGTCACTTGCACTTGAAATTGATTATATCCTGGCGCTGCCTCATAAAGCAGCCCGTGTCCCAATCTTCCAAGGGGACAGAGGGTTGTTGTTGTTTTGTGTGAGCCAGTTTATGTCACTCAGGGACTGATTTATGGCCACCATAGCGGCTGTGTTGTGCTGCTTGGTTTGGGGGGATGCCTTGAGCAAAATCTGGTTACGTTCCTGAATAGGATCATGAATAAGATCATGTACCTTTACATTAAAAGTAGATTTGCATACATTCCCCCCTGTGGCTTGGGAGGAGACCTGCTGAATAATGAATCATAATCAGAGTATTTACCAATACATTGTTGATGAGGTTTAGCTTAAGTGATTTCTGGTCCAAAATACTTGTAAGTCTGATGAGAAATGTGGAATATACAGGTTCAAATAGAACTGTGATTGCAAATGAGATCTGGCAGAGTAGTAAAATGCATTTCCTCCATTACTGCTGCACTGAGTGCTACCTCATTATCGTTGTTTTTGTAAATTGCACCCCAGCAAGCCTCCAAGTGACATGTGTGACCTATAATGAGGGAAAGCATGGGAAATTATTTAATTTAAAGGGGTCAAAACGAACGAAAAATATTTAGTCTACACCCCAATATGGGATATTTTGTATTTTCTGACATCATCCATGCTTCTGATCATCACTCACTTGCTAAAATACAGTAGCTGTGCATATTATACACTAAATCTAAACTGTTGTATTTGTTAAATTGGCTGATAAGTCAGTTAACTTTTAAGGCAGATTTATTAATCAACTGCTGGTTTCAGCTTTTGAAAAGCTTTGTTGAAGGAGGCATTCATAAGAAGGATCTCTTGTGCTTGGTTGGTTTTTAATAAGTTTAATTCATCACCTTTGCTGAGGATCCTGCAGGTGAGAACCTCCTTTGTGATGCCTGGCCAGACCTTTCCTTAAAAAGGTCTTTCCAAAAAAATGTTTGTAATTCCTACACCTTTTCTCTGCCCAGGTCACGAATATAACCGTAACATGCATCAGTATGCCAGCGTATATGGAGCCAACTGTATTGTAAGCACTCGTATCAAAGGACCCCTGCTTTGGTTTTCTCTTAATTAAGGAACTGTAGAATAAGTCAGTGGTCACATTTGTTTTTCATCAAACCTAGGGTGCCATAAAAATGATTTTATCTCATGTATGTCAGGACTGTTGATGACTAATTTAATGTCAGCATTATATTCTACTTCCCATCTCATCATAGGCTAATCTCTGAGACTGTTAGTGTAATCTGAGTAGTGGTTACTTTGGGGATTCAGTTGTCAAATATAGCCTGTGTCATAGACAGGAGTTCCTCTTGGATTGCAGTAATTGTACGGGATAGACCTCCTGCCTTTCAAAGCCCAGAGGGACTGATTAGACGAGAAGGTAGACTGTGCCTTAATTACAGTCGAGTGCACCATTGGTGAGCATCTCAGGATAGGCTGCGTACGTTGTTGATAAGACAGATTACCGCGTGAGGCTGAGGGTTTGAGTGCAAGCACTCTGGAAAATGAAACACAGTGGTCGGTTGTTATGTGTTGTCTCTCGCCACCACCGTTTTAAACCATGGATAAACACAGACGAACAAAGGTGACTTTATGTCCAGTATCAGTAACATAAGTGGTGTGTTTAAAGAAAAGAAAAGAAAAATCAGACCTTTGAAATGTCAATTTGGTGTAGCACAGAGTTCAATTATGATTCTGGCATCATCTTGTGGTTAATTTTGGAAAGGCAAGTGCTTGGCATGACTGATTGGTTCTTCTATCTGAACACATTCTGACCTAATATAGTCTGAATAATATTATCTGAAGTGCAAAACAGTCTAGGGATTTAGAACTACTAATAAGATACTGATTAAAATTCACAGTGTCTGGAAAATAAAATAAAATAAATTTAAAAACAAATGTTGCTGTGAAGCAGCATGTGCAGTGGAGACCGGTGCATGATGCAGGTACGGGTTGAACAGTAGATGGCACTGCAGCAGCGTTCAAAACATTCTGCTATGTTTAAAGACATCCCGGTAATAACAACTTCAATGTAAGTCCCTCGGCGTGTATCCGACCTGTTTGCAAAATATCCACTCATAAATAATATTAGAAATAAAATATTTGCAATGACTAAATGTAAATATGAATGTTGACCACTGGTTGACTGGTTGGTTGTAATCTAGAGTACTTCCTCGCTGGCTTGTATCGTCTTGGTTGTGTGTCTGATCTGAACCTGAACGCATCGGATCCAGGGCTGTTGTCAAGAGAAACGTCGCTAACGTTAACACACGGCTTGTAGCTTGAAAGTGGAGGTAAGTTTGACTATATCTCAAACTGGCGACATTTTACCCCCCGCGACAGTAGATTAAGATTAAAACCAGCTGCTTTCTCATCGTAAATTCTATCAAACACATCAATGTCTTGAGACGTGAGGGTTATCATAATGTAGCTAGCTAACAGTTAGGCGAATACAATGACAACCTGTTGTGTGAACCCCGGGTTAACTCTTCTCATTTGTGAGTTTTAAAACCAACCAGCGCAGTTGGTTCATAAAAACCAGAGATAAAGAGCTAGGGGTTTGCTAACATTAATGAACACTACTCGCCAAAGCGCCTCTAAACCCGCTGGATGTTTGCAGGTTAAAGGAATTACCTCGTTTGTCTGAAGATAGCATTAGCATAAATGCTAGCTACCACAGTGCTATTGTTGTGACGGTTTGGACTTTGGGACCTATTCTGTATCTGTCCCTTTCTAATTAACATGTTATATTTTTAATGGTGACTCAAGATCACTTGTTCTTCTCATACACTGAACAATTAATTACTCTGGTTGGCTGTAATGTAGAATAACGGTGGCCATTGTTGTTACTGTGTCACAGACAGACTAGTAGTGTCAGAAACAGATCCACTCATGACAATGTGGTGGAAATCACGTTCACTGAAGCACCAGAACTGATAAAATGTTTTATAGGCAGAAGTACAGATACTTTATTGACTTGCCCCTACTATTTTACTTTCATGTGACACCAGATTATTAAAAAAAATAGTGCTTTTGAATTGTTCTTTCAAATTAAAGTAATTTATGTCAGAAAGACATGGCAAAAGTGAATCTATCATTATGTGAAGAGAGTTAGGAGTCATATTTAAACGTGTCCAAAAGAGATGTACACGCTGCCACTTAAGAAAACACACGCAAGCTGTCAAAAGGCACAACAAATTGATAAAACATCAGTTTGACAACACAAGGACACAACTGAGGATAGAAACGTGTTGCAAATGTTGCAGACGACAATGAGACATGTTTCCTGGGGACCCCCCAAAAAGTCATAATGCCTTTTAAAAAAATGATTAATGCAAAGGTTAAGAAACGTTGGGCAGGAGACTTGGCCATAAACATATCTCCAGAGGATTGGAAGTCATGTTTAAATAACATTAATGCAATGTACAAAGAAATGGGTAATAGGTTTATTCAACTGAAGATAATACATAGATGGCATCGGACGCCACAACAACTTTATAAATGGAACTTAAAACCAGTGGACTCTTGCTGGAGATGTGACAGGAACGGTGCCTCTATACTACATATGCTATGGACATGTCCAGTACTTAAGGACTGGTGGAACAACATCCATCAGATTATTTTTGAAGTCCTGCATAAAAAGTTCCAAATCTCTGAAAAATTGTCTATTTTGGGATCGACCACTGAACTTGAGGACAGTGATCTTTCGTATTATCAGAAAAGATGGATTATTTTGGCTCAGACAACAGCTAAGCGGATACTATAGAGAGCCGAAGTCCCGCCCCCTCTACTTCCGGGTTATGGGACCTATCTTTCGAAAAAATATGAACGGCAGTCTATGGCGAAAGATAAATTATTTTCCGGTCCCGATCGACTTGTGCCTTGGATTATACATATGTTGTTTTTCAGAATAAAAAATGATTTTAAATGTCAAGAATGTCACAGTTTGTCGCAAGATAGTTAAGTAAAACGCTATGGAAAATACGTAATTAAACGAACTACAAGTCCCGCATGCTGGCGCGTACAGAACCGACCAGAACTCCCTTCGTGTAACTACAGCTCTCGACATGACCCGATTTATAATGATTTTCACCTCGTTTGATGCTTCTGCCTTCGTCCTGGAAGAAGACGGTAAAGCTCAACAAGGAGACAGCCATAGTTCTCAGACGAGAGATGTAGTTCACTGAGCGATCTCATACAAAACCTAATGTTGTTCAGCTTATTTACGTCAAATAATTTATCTCTTGATGTGAAAAATTATCTTTTAAATTCACACACATCATATGTGAAATTCATGCCACAATTCGAACGGGACCAAAAAATAATTATGATCTCTCCATAGACTGCCGTTCATATTTTTTCGAAAGATAGGTCCCATAACCCGGAAGTAGAGGGGGCGGGACTTCGGCTCTCTATTAAGACACTGGAGGAGAAAATACCCACCTCCTTATGAAGAATGGACTACAACAATGGCACAGCTAGCTGCTTACGAGAGGGTGACATACTCCCTACTGGACAAACTGGATCAATATATGTTTACTTGGAGCCCTTTCACTGACTGCCTGTCTTTAAGTTAATGGTTGCCTTGATAATGCAGTGCTGTCTATGATTTATAGCGCTTATCAATTAAGAAGTATCAGTGTGGTGGTTTATGTTTTTTTTTTCCCCCTTTTTGCGTCATTTGTTTTTTTTTTTTGTTTTTATACTCGTTTACAAAAATTTAGGGAGTAAAATTTCTGGCCTTGATGGGTCCTTGATTGAGTGAATCAGTCTCTCCCTGCCTGTATTATTTGTCTGTTAAACTTCAATAAAATGTTCAACACACACACACAAAAAAAAAAGATTAATGCCGTTAATTTCCACATCAATTGTGGAATAATTTGCCAGATTATTTGAATTGGAGTTATGTGATCAGGATGTTAAAAAGAACGATAACAACAGCCCCAACTCCACTAATGAGTAGCCAAAAGCGGAAACATTTCTATTGTCATTTATGCCACTTTCACTACGTGTCTGTATTTGCTTGTGTTGTAAGTGCAGCACACGTGTTGTGTGTGTCTGCTTACATGTGTTTTCTAAAGTTGCAGTGCGCTGACCTCTGTCGGCCACCGTATACACTATTTATGTTCAAAATGTAATCTCCACACTGAATGCGGTTATTATATCGCTTACTGTTATGTTTGACTTCAGGGATATATTCATTCCAGTGTAATGCACACTGACACAAAACACAACATTCAGTCCTTTACAACTGGTCTTCCATAAGGTCTACTTTTTTCAGAATGAGATTTCTGGCCACTTTTGCTCACACACACGGAATACATACAAAATATAAAGAGAATATATAAACCTGTGAGGTTTTAAATAGCAAAGTAACTGTACCGATTGTGAATGGATGTGTACGAAAGAGTCAGGAAGTGTGCAAGTGTTCCCGGTATTAATAAAGAATGTACAGGCTATAGTCCAGGAAAAGTTCATTAATATAATATATCTAAATGTAAGCCACATGAAAAGCGTTCACCGACTCTGATTACATGTTAATTTGTACTGCTGAGACATTTCTTGCACTGTAGAATAAAATATGAAGGGTATTGTGTACATTTCAAGTAAGACCAGGAAGAGTCAGTCACAACTTTCTTTTTCAGACAAGACAAATATATAATATAGTATTTTCTCTGTGCCGTAGAAATGTTGGGGAGCATCTGGCAGTACGTCTACACGTCCTTCCTGAGATACTGGTTGAAGTGGCTCATCAGACAGGGAACAGGGAAATGTGAGCTGCAGCGAATATGCTCGGGATACAAGCCAGGGGCAACAAGGACAACAAAAGCAGGTGAATCTCATCCCAAATCTGGTCTTCTTTTGGTTCTTACTTTGTATTTGTTCCACTGTATTAATCAGTGTCTTGTGTTCTGTTGTAGAGTACTCTCTTCGGTCATCAAAGAGCAAGGTAATCAAAATGCAAAGACACACATTCTTAAAAGGCAAACCATCAATCGCCACTTTCTCTGCTTTCAGTGAGACTGTTATATATTTTTTTTTATGTTACCACTTCAGTGAAAAAAATTAGTCCAGATTGTCCAATCTTTTTTGGTCAACCTAAGTCCCAGATTTTGGATCCACGTGGGGTTTAAAGGAACAGTATGTAGGATTGTGTCCAAAACTGGCCAAAACTGGTACTGCAACCACTTTCAAAATACTGTAGAACGGTGTATCCCCTCCAACCTCCCCTCTGACTCGAGGTTGCCAGGTTACCGAGGTAACGTTAGGCTACTCAATACGTCTCAATTACGTTTCACTTTGCCATAATCGACGTGCTAATGTTGATTTCCTCGGCGTTTCAGCATAATGACAGAGAAACGGGCTGATAATGCATTGCTAATATTAGCAATGACGACTCGCCGTTTTTATTTCCCAAACAATTACTTACCTTTTCAATTCGATGACCCACCTCCTCTGTATGCGCTAACGTAACGTTACTTTGCACGAACATGCATAACTTTGTTCGACTGTCGTGAATATTTGAAATGTCCATTTACATTATGTACAAGTAAGTTAGCTAGGAGAAAATTAGCAACGTTGGCGTCTGTCTTCAAATTCTTCTCCGTTTTCAGCCGTCTCCATCTTTCAAAGGCATCTCCTATACAAATCCTTGTTTTATTTCGGACTTTGTCACGACGTAGTTCGGATTCATTACGAGGTCTTAGGTTTAGTAACGTTATACATGTTTTATCCGACACGTTCGTAGCTGTGGTAACTAGAGCAGAGCTGGCAACCCGGATGACGAAACTCTACTGACTTCGTGATTGGTAGATAGGTGGAGGGTGGCGCCTCAGGCCAAAACACAACATCAACATCAGTTGAGGGCTGCAACTTTCACTTTTAAATGACAATATCCTGGCCGGACCGCTGTTGTCAGTGATATAAGTATTTGAAATGAACATGATTTCTTCATGTCTAGTGACATATCAGGGCCATTTTATGATTAATTGAAATACATTTCTTACATACTGTTCCTTTAAGAAAGTGTACCATGGTAACATGGTCCTGAATCGGGAACTGCAGCCTATTGGGAAAGATTCCAAATTACTTTCCAAAGTTTGCGGACTCGCTGAAGCGTAAAAACAAAACACTAATTGCTTAACTATTGAGCTCTTCTCTTTTATCATGTGTGGAGTTCAATAACATCATATCCACTGAGCCTAATCAGTCCTTATCTTTCAGCACTCTTGCCAAACACAGATTCTTTGAATGTACAAGTCATTTATGATTGTAGCTGGGTAAGCATTTTCCACAGTCACCAGTCATTCAATGAAACAATAGTTCACTCAGTTTTTTTCTTTTTCTGAGGTTGATTTTGAAAAATCTTGTGATTAAAGATTATCTAGCAGCCGTTGTGCCAATTCTCTTTCTGACGGCTTTTTGTATGTTTATTTTTCTGTATAATATGTATATTTCCTTTTGTAGGTTTTAAGAGGAGCCTTGGAAACCAGCAAGGATAAGTTAGAGCAATGTGTGGATCAAATAATGAAGGAGAAGAGCATCAAACCTCAGAAAGATCCCCAGTAAGGATGATTCTGTTGGTTTAAATTGCATTAATTGTTTAACTGAAGAGTAATTTGTGATTTAATCATGAATTATTGGAGTTATTATCTCTTTGTTTTTTTTTTAGGTTCAAGGAGAACCTTCACATCTGTCTGCTACAAATAACAGGATACAGCAGCTTGTATGTTTGTGTAGAAGACTTGAGAAAGGAAGTGTTCTGCTCAGACAACCCTGAACATGAGCTCATGCTTCTGAAGGTATGGACTCCGGCTGCTGGATCCATACATGAGTCAAGCAGTTGTATGTTATAGCTGCATGGTTAAAGTAAATAAAGTTATGTTCAATGTACATAGTATATTTCAAACAAGACTGGAACGTAACATTTTTTAACACTGCTAAAATAAATAGATTGGATCAGTGTTTAATATCACACAATTAGAACAGAAACACTGAAAGTTGACACTTTGAAACGAGAAGTCACATTTATCATTTCTGGTTCTGTTTTGCCTGTTATGCAAAAAAAATCTTGTTTACACAGTACGGTGGCAATTAAAATGTTTGACCCCAGAAATATTTGTACTCTCAGTTGTGGGACCTGTTGATGCCGGCGGTCAAACTGGAGTCCAGGATAACCAAACAGTGGGGAGACATTGGATTCCAGGGAGACGACCCCAAGACTGACTTCAGAGGAATGGGGCTGCTCGGCCTAAGCAACCTTGTGTGAGTTTTCAAGTCTTGGAAGAATTAGTGAAAACATTAGTACCAGTAAGAGAAGCATCTGCTGGGCTCTCTGCCAAAACGTTGTTTAAGACAGGGTTTCTGCGGAGTCTTAAAAAGATTCAATTACATTTTGATAATCCCAATTTAAGGCCTTAAAAAGTCTTAAATACGAACATATTTTGCATTGTTGGTCTTAAATTACATTTAGTCAAGTCTTAAATCTTGACATCCATTTACCGCTTCATTCGCATTTTGTTCAATGCGTTCAATACAAATGAGACCTGGAAGTGGCATCCAGAGTTCAGCCTGGTTTGTAATGTGTTGCTACAAGGGGGCACGGTACGCACACAGGCAAAGCGGGGAGATTCTTTTGTTACGCAACGTTTCTTAAGTCTTACGGATTTTGGCCACCTGTTGGATTCGAGACTTCTTCTGTCATCTCGTTGTCAACTTGGAAAATGGGCAAATGTAAGTTTAATGATTGCTGGCTTGAATGAAATTATTTCGTTGATTGGACCTTACGAGGTGAACTACACATTGTGCAAGAGGACACTCAAACTCTGCAGCCTGGGTGTGAAGGCACTGGAATCTCACTTAAAAGCAGAGAAACACCATTTTTAAATCATAACCAGCAGCCATAATGTGGTGCAGATGTATTTTGTTATGAATTAACCAGAGATGCAGACACATACAGACATTTTTTTTTTATTATTTTTTTTAATGATTTTGAATTGAATTTTAATTAGAATGAGATTAAGTTTGAATTTTGGTGTATGATGCCGAGTTGAATTATGAATGATTCCTAACTGTGTTATTTAATTTGGGGACAATTTAGAGTTTCCAATTAACCTATAGTTTGTGTTTTGGTGTTGCAAGAGAAACCGGAGCATCCCGGGGAAAACCCAAAAGAACCAAGAACACGGAATTCCGCACAGAAACACAGGTGGAGGTGGAGGTGGTGGAGGTGTTTCTGTGAGGTTGCAGTGCTAATCACTGAGCCACGGAGCTCCCGTGAAAGGAGGAGACAGGGTAAAGGCAGGGGTGAAATGAAAGGGGAGAGAAGGGGGTTGTAGGTGAGGAGGTGGGGGAAGATGAAGGAGGAGGAGGAGGATTTGAGGAAAATGTAGAGGAGGGTGGTGGATGAGAGGCATAGAGGGAAGGCTGGGGGGTCATTGAGAGGATGTAGAAAGGTGAGTTTGAAGGAGGTGGAGAAAGGGTGGAGAGAAAATGGAGACAGGAGGAAGAGGAAGCTTCTGTTGTCCAGCCTACGCCAAACAAACTACAATCTCCTCCATCACCCTGTCATCATGACACTACTTCCTGTGCCAAAATGTCCAAATACTTCTCTTCTTCTCCCTCTTCTGCTTTTCTTTCTCCTTCTCCTCTTTTGCTTTCTTTTCCAGTGTAGATTTTTATTTGAGCTGTATGCAGCTTGTGAGCAACAATTGACTTTTGATTCAGCAGCTGCGCAAAGCGATCTTGCTGCGTTTCTGCATAATTACTTAATTGCTGATAGTCAGCCTGACGTGCCTCCAAGGCTCTTTGCAGCTGAACAGGGTCATTCATGATATCTGAGTGAGGGTTATTCCCTCTGGGTCCATGACCAATGGGCATTAACGAACTGATCTTGTGCTTCAGCTTGTTGTTGTCTGACTCTTTTGAGATGGTTTTTATCAGGTTTTTAGGCTCTTGCTTGGACTTCTCCAGAGGTTTCTCCTGCACGATGATTTTTCTTCCGGGAAACCTTTTGGGTCCATGACGATTGGGCACGAATGCCCCTCTGCGTCTACGACGATTGGGCACGAATGCCCCTCTGTTTCCATGACCATTAGGCACGAATGCCCCTCTGGCCCCATGACCATTGGGCATTAATGCCCTGGGTGCTCGGTTGTTGGTATCGGCCATTGGACTAGCAAACAATGTCACTGATGGAACTGTAGCAGTAAATATATTAATGTTTGTACTTGTCTGAATAGACAGTAGTGTTGAACTGGTGTTTGTAGTTGTCTGTGTAGAATGTGGATTTGTGTGTCGTCCTGACTGTGTGGAATCAACACGACTCTCTAGTAGATACGAACGAGTAGAATTTTTCCCGGTGACTGTGTGAAAACAAGCCTGATTTTAAAAGCATCTATTTAATTGTCAGTAACATCTCATGTAAACACAGAACTAAATTAAAATTCAGTTAAGCCTATTTCAAATGATGGCAACAATCTTTTCTTGATCTAAATTATCAGCCTTTTTCAAACTTTGTAGGATGTATCGCTAAACATTAATCCAGACACATACAGCAAGACTTCACAAATCAATAATTTATCTTTTTGGAGTCGTCTGCATGTGTTAACTCCTTGCCTTACCCCTCACAGTCATAGTCTAGCAGCTTATATTATAGCACTGTCTTCTTAAAAATATATATGTAATAAAAATGCTTCAGATTAACATTAATTATTTATTTAATGAATAGTTGCACTTTATAAATGTATGTATAATAAAATGTGTATAGGCTGAGGATTGTTTTACACTGTATTAACACTACGATTTTCTTTCCATTTGCAGTTTTTTCAGTGAAAACTACACAGTGGAAGCTCGTCAGGTGTTGTCTCATGCAAATCATCCTAAACTGGGGTAAGAGACATGAAGAATGATCTAGAAGAAGATCTAGGCACAAATAGAATTGAACTTGAAACATTTTTCCATAGATCCTCAGGTTCACCATCACTTTTAGCACAGCTAGCATTATTTTTCTATTATTATTATTATTATTATTATTATTATATTCATTGTGATCTGTACCTATTTTAGGTATTCATATGCCATAGTTGGGATCAACTTGACAGAGATGGCCTACAGCCTCCTGAAGAGTGGTGCTTTGAAACCACATTTCTACAATACAGTCCAGGGCACACCTGAGCTCCGCCACTTTCATCAGCTGTACTGTGAGTTAAAAAAAAAAAAAAATCAAACCCAGAAACATAAACAACATTTTCTATTACAAGATGAAATGTTTTTTTTTTCTTTCTTTAGGTTATCTGGCGTATGAATTTGATAAATTCTGGGTGTCAGAAGAACCGGAGAGCATCATGCAGTTCAACCAATACAGAGAAAAATTCCACAGCATTGTCAAGACACGTCTGCAGGACCCTCGTGTGTCCCTCACACTGACTGCCAGCTCTAAAAAGTAGCATCTGTCGCAGTTATCCTCTGACCTTCCCCATCGCCTATGACGACGTTTGATCTGGTAGAAGGAAGCAGGAAAACTCAGCATGAGCACTGCTCAGCATTAAAAACATTAGAGCAGATTGAAACTGGACACTTCTGTAGAGTTGTGTATAAAAGGTGGACATAACCAGCAGGTCTGAAAAGAGAAGCTGATGCACAAGATGCTTGAATTGCTACCACTGATGGTTGATAGGCTCCGTGTCCAAGGAATCTGTAGCTACAGTAGACTCACATTTAAAAACTCATTGTGTTGTCGTTTGCCTTTGACGTAAAGACTGATTTCGTAATTAATATTAACAGAAAAGAGAAGTAAGGTTGGCTGACAAGTAGTCCAGATCAGATCAACCCCTCGCTCCTCCCCAGCTCCTCTCTCTTGTGCAAATATCACTTCTGGCTTAAAAAACCCCCCCACAATGTCCACAAACCAAAAGGTGACGTCACAGTGACTAAGTCCATCTTTTATACATAGTCTATAGTTGATCTCTCATATTCTAATATCTAGTCTAGCCGTGATAGTTCCAAACAGAGCACAAACCTGCCACCCTATACCTCAAAAATTATTGTTCCAGTTGTTAATTCATTGATCAAAGGAAGTGAGAGCTGCTGCAGAGGGCTGTAGCTCTTTTTATTTCGTGAGGCTTTTAAGCACTTTGAGTCAGCAAGCAACCAAACTGTAGCATTTAAGGAGAGAACAATGGAGATGAACAGCCGTATTTTAGTTGTCTTGTTGTGTTTATTTGAACAAAGCCTGTGTGTGTTCTCACAATTGTCCTGCTCAGGAATTTAATATTTATGTTGACCAATGTAAAGAATGATTTCCACTTTGCGACGCTCCATCGTGGTGCTCTCATCTTTTAAAGGTGTGCATGGTTTAACATGTCCCCACAGAAGTGAATTCATAAACCTGTATGTCTTAATATTGATTCAGAAGTTTTGTTATCTGTCCGTTTTTAATGCCGTGATTTACTCATGAGGGATGCTATGTGATGACTTAAATGAAGTAAATAAATACACTAAATTTGTTTTGAGGTCAGTTTCATGTCCGCGTGTCTAAAGGCAAGACAAAGAATCGAGCCCAGCCTCTTTTAAACACGTCAAATATATTTAGGATTTACATAAACGTGTTTTACACTTTATTAAGCTACCCAACAACCAACGAGTGGCCGGTTTACAGGTCTCAAAGTGTAAACTCAATCTGCATCTATAACATTCACTCACCACAACATCTGGAATTGTTCCAAATTATAAATACAAAAGGAAAAGTGTGTTTTCTTCACATGAAGGCAAATTCAAGGTAGATTGTCCGATACTCCTCCTCCAACAACGGATAGCCTCCTCTGTCAGCGCAGGCTAAAAAGTTAGCCGAACAAAACCAAGAACTGGCATGCGTTAGGTTTCCTCGTGGATGTTCCAACCCAGGGGATGGACCAGGTTTTGCCGTCAAACGCTGACACAGGAATCTCAGTTTGTGGCTTCGATCCTCTTCTTCGTGACCATCATGGCCCTCTTGATTTGCTCGAATGAGACGAACATCACTACGTTCCATGATCCCAGCCTCAGAAATGAAGGCACAAATCTACAAAAAAAAAAAGACAAAAGAGTAAATGTTTGAGGTGAGGAGTGAAAGCTGGAATCAACATTTTTTCTTTTTTTAAATTCAAACCAGTTGCAAGAAAACTTCCAAAAATACACAATTACATGTTTATTTTAACTGCAGATTAACACTATCTAGTAGATTAAGCCACACTTGAATATTTAAACATCAAATTTAAGAAAACCTGCAATAAATAAAACTATATTAATGTAAAAGCAATTGGTGATGTTTTAACAGTTAATACTGTTTTCTCAAAATTATTATTTCCTCATACTTGAAGCCAGAAATCACCACTTCAGGAGCACTTGTGTACTCCAAACTCTGCAGTTTAATCCTTACCAACACTCACTGCACGCTTCATTAGGTACATGAGTGAAAGCAAATGTATTCTAATGTAACGGTCCTGCACTAAATCTTAACATCATGAAGGTTGTGGCATTCTGCAATTGTTTAAAATAACTGAGAGAGCGGTCGATTCAGCTGTGTTTTCATCTTGGAGGCTGTGGTTTGTTGTGCCGACACATTTCTGTTATTCTGAAAACCCCATTTCAGTCCATGGGCTAGCCTATAAATAACAGACAACACAGTTTGTGTTAAACAAACTACATCCCTCACCATGAAGGAGGATTACAGAGGGGTTTGTTCATTTGTCATTCATATATGAATTATATGACATTTTATTACTTTAATTTACCAAAACTACATGTTTTTCTTCCAACCTGCTGTGTTTTTTTTCTTTGTTTGTTTTTTTACGGAGTGATGAATAGAGATTCCCAAAATAGCCTCAGTAATGACCTTTGACGCTCATATGTCAACACGATGAAACCAGAACTTTGAACCTGTTTAGGTTCCTGTTCAAGATGAATGCAACTGTCATATATTCAGATAGATAATAGCTAATTTGTATATTAAAAAAATGTTCATACTAAAGAGTTGTCTTAATGCAACTTGGTTCACAGTGATACCTATTAGTTCAAAGCCTAACCCCTTATCTGTAGTGTCTCATTCATTCATTCATTCATCTTCTGTAAGAGCTTGTCCTGTGAAGGGTCGTGGCTGGAGCCTATCCCAGCTGTCACCGGGTGAGAGGCGGGGTAAACCCTGGACAGGTCACCAGTCTATTCACAGGGCTAACACAGAGAGACAGACAACCATTCACACTCACACCTACGGCCAATTTAGAATCACCAATTAACCTAATGAGCATGTCTTTGGACAGTGGGAGGAAGCCGGAGTACCTGGAGAGAACCCACGCAGACACAGGGAGAACATGAAAACTCCACACAGAAAGGCCCCAGTTAGCCCATCTGTAGTGTCTCCTCTTGAGAAATAACAGTATGTATTAATGCAAACAGTTTGTTCTGGGGCAACAGAGGAACATCTCACCCTTTGTAGAAAGCCGTCGGCCCCTCTTTCGTCATCATGGTCCAGGCACAGTTGATAGCACTCTTATACTGGCCCGGGGGCGAGTTCATGTATCTCGTCTTCACCACATCCACTGGGGATGCAATCACCGTGGTAACGAAGCCGGCGCCAAACGCAGACACAAAGTGGCACGGCAGGTTGTCTGCAGAGAGAGTTGGAAAAAAACTTCAATGAATGACAGTCACTAGACGGTGTTTGTTCTCAGCTGCCCGGCGCAGAAACCCATGTCAGCAGACTGTGTAATCTTTTGTTTGAGATAAATGTCCTGTATCTGCTGTATTTACTGCACCGTGAGGGGGAAAATACACCACGTTCTGTACTATAGCAACATGCCTGTTGTTATCAGCTGTGGGGGAGGTGGAGAGGGTGTGAGGGTTTCTACCCAATCAGCTGCCTCTCTGGTATGGCTTTGCATGTGTGTGTGTGTACATTGATAAAAACACTCTCACCTGACATCAGTTTGTGTCTGAGGATGGCCTCTTTGATCAGGTCGTACGTAACCAGCTCTGTGCAGTTGACCAGTGCGTTTCTTGTGATATTGGGTAGTGTTCCTGGATGAAAACAGAGGAAACCCCATGCTTTAATCACCACGGAAAATAAAGGTTTTCTACTCTTTTGTGACGTTAGACGCTCAAATGTCACCTTTCCAGAGTCCACGCATGCCCTCATTCTGGAAGATGAGCTTGTAGGCCTGCATGGTGCCGTTGTAGCGACGAGCCACGCCATCCAGGTTCATCTGGGCTTGGAATCGAACCTTGACCACATCGGTGGGTTGTGCGAAGGACACTGCCATGGCACCTGTGGTGCATCCGGCCAGGATACGAACCAGTACACTAGGGTCTAGAGAAGCACAGACAGGAACAGCCAGCTCATGAACGGGACGTAATATTTAATCAGTCAAGGTTTTGAGGAACATTTACTTGAGTAATACACATTCATTATAAATTAACTGGTTTCAGATCACTCATCAATTTTAAATAAAAGGTAACATTTCTTGAAATAGACAAATAGATTGATTTCAAATATTTCTGATTTGCAAATCTCTGATTCGCTCTCATCCAGCCCTCTATTGTTTGTGGAAGAAATCAAAACCTACAAACCAGAGATGTTCCGGGTGCTGACCACTATATTTTATCTTGAAATCCTCACTCACTGTCTTTGCCACCGGTGTACACATTTTTCACGTTGTCGTAGAGGCCGATCCTGATGGAGGCGAAGCACAGCTGTCTCTGCAGCCCGGCCACCAGCCCGTTGTACAAAGACCTGGGCCCCTCTGTGCGGATCATGGTCGTGATCGTCCCAAACACGCCTCTGTAGCGGATGCCCTCCACCGCCGCCTTCTCTCCCTGAATCTGGGGGGAGGTCACATGATTGACCTTGCGCTGGACTTGAATGCATTCAAGTCCAGCGCAAGGTTTTGCGGCACACAAGTGGAAAACCTCGGTTGCGAATCGCTGCATGTTGTTGCTGCAGATTGATCTTTGGGTGGACAAAGTCAAGCTGCTCCGTCAATTGTGCCAACATCACACTGTGTTCCTAAGCAGTTAACAGCAAAACCAGACAGGCCTTAAATTAGATAGATACTTTATTTATCCCGAGGGAAATTGGGTGTCCAGTAGCTTCATCACATAGAAACAGATAACATCAGATTCATTTCAGTGGCGACGGATGAACGGTCCCTCTGTATTTGACTGAACAGGTACCTGAAGTCTGACTTTGGCTGTGTCCAGGGGAAATGTGATGAGGTCAGCTATACATGCTGCGGCTCCAGCGCTCGCCATCTTCACCCCCAGAGGAGGAGGAACATCTGAGGGTTTAAATCCCACCATGTTTACCTGCACAGACGCACGCATGCACCAGACCAGCATTAGATTCTCTCACGGAAAAGCTACACAAACCACAGCCTCACACAGTAATCATTCATTTTTTTGAGTGAAAGGTGGACAAGAGTAGACCGACGATAAAAACGACTAACTCACTTACAAAGTTTGTCTCAACTTTAAAACTCCTCTTGATCCTTAGTTTCCGGGCAGGATTCGATTGGTCAGATTATAATCCATTCAGGGATCCCGCTCCGCAGAAAGGAAAGAAGCATCTTTTGCTCTGCATTTATATATTGTATGGCTGGCTTTTTTTTTATGACATCCACAGAGAGAGGCGTTACTGTGTGCTCCCCTACGCCCCGGTCAAATCAAAGTCCACTGACTGTCAGAAAGTCAATGTTCAATTTACCTCACACTGCAGACACTTTGCAGAAAAACAACTATTTCACTTTCCCACTCTGTGGCTGAAACTTCAGAATCTTTCCATCTAGTTTTGATTTATTTCCAAGTCTGTAAACTTTATAATTAATATTCTTAAATGTTATTCTCTCTCCCTCAAATATAATGAGCACCATATCCACTTTAATATCTAATTCAGTACAGAAAGTTCAACATGAATCGCTTTCATTTATCTTCTGACAGTCAGTTTCTTGGTATTATGCAATTATTTACTTCATTACAAGTGTCGGCCCTAAACAACAGTGATAATAGCGCAGTATCAGACCTGCCTTTGCTCTCTGCCACTGAGAGCACAACAATGTGAACAACAGTGTCTGGAGCCGATTGGTCAAATCACTGTCTGTTCTGCAGACTGACAGCACGTTTCCCTTTCACTTCAGCAGCCGCAATATGGTGTCTTACAAAATTTGTTATCACTTGTTTGACATGATTGTCAGAGGTGAAGCTAATCTTCTTGTTCATTCATGGAGTCTGCTGTCTGTCACGGCTGGTCTGTCTGGTAAGAACCAGATGCTGGGGGATAGAAGTAGGAAAGAGCTGTGACATGAAACCGGCGACTGAAGTTCATCACGAAGCAGATAAGACCTTTGCATGGCGCCGTGTTTGGCCTCTTAGCAGTTCGGTAGCAGTGTCAGCGTCTGTTTCATAATAAGTGCAGCGTCTGTTATAGGAAAAACAGGTAATAGGAAAAGGAAAGGCGAGTAGGGAAATATGTTCCCTTATTTGCACACAAACTCAGCGACACTATTCATTTGCACACTATTCACGCAGCCAAAGAAATGCAGTCCAATGCAATATACTGTATGTCTGAATTTGTAATGTGCAGGTTTTTGTTAAATCTGTTCTGTAGAGATGTTGATTCGGATATCCAATTGTATGACATTAAAATGTTACATTTCTGTGACACTACACCAGAAACTAACTTCTTAGATGTTAAATTAACAAGAACTGAACATTATAACTTTCATGAACTTTTTCATGGATTTTTGTATACGACCACATTACATTAAGCTGGGTCTACCTAATCAGTTACGCTAAATTCAATAAATTAGTGTTCACAAAGTATAAAGTGTTGAGACATGTGTGTGTCTGAGAAGGGAACTGCCCTTTTGAGCTGCAGAACGTGAGAGCTCACTGAGCTGTGATTGGTTCACCTTGGCCACAACCTCAGTTTGTTTGTTCCGCCGAGAAAGAGAAGGGGATTCTACGTAACCAGCTGAGGTTTAAATGTCGTCACACTGTCATGCACTCTTGTTGTGATTTAGTATATTAAAGTAAGTGGAAACAAGATCCTCTGAATTTAACAAACATTAATATTCAGATCCTTTACTTTAGTAAAATTATTGTTCTTTGTAAAATCCTATATTAGTATTATTCCACAAAATGTACTTCAATTCGAGATCATTATGCTCAAAATGTCTTTGCTGTTTGGATATTTTATATTATAAATAAAGTCATGCACATGCATTAACATGTGAACAACATTTTACTACTTTTAGATTAAACAATACATTTGATCTGTTTCATAAATCTGATGTTTAGAAAATCTGAAAATCTAATTCAGCTGTAAAAAAACTATTGATTTAAATAGCATAGCAACGTTCCTTAATGTGTGTAGTACTTGATACATGTTCTTTAAAATATATCAATCGAATGTGTCATCAACAAAGAAAGAGACTTACTTCCCCTTCCTGTGAATCTAACTCTGGTTGTTACAGTAAAGCACAAGTTTTAGGTTTTGTAAGCAACATTTTCACTTAAACAAGTTCTTAAACAAGAGATAACGCCATTTGGGAACATGTAAAGCTGCACTTCATACGGATTCAACTCACTCTTGAGGAAATGGAGACAGGTCGATTAAATTATCTTCCACCAGATGGCAGTGGCACTCAGTGCGCTGTCTGATGAAGTCAATGAAGAAAAGACTTGAGGCGTTTTACTGTGCAGCACTGAATCAGCCATACTGTAACTTTAATTAGATGGAGTGATACACAATGCACCAGAATCCAGAGTATTAAGACCAGGATTTTTAAAATGTAAAGTATTCACATAAAAACAACTTTAAAAAACAAACAAATAATATAAAAATGTTCAGAGCAAAAAAATAAAAAATAAAAAAAAATAAAAATGGAGTGCAGAAGGCAAGCAAATACAACTTAGTGGTTCACATTGTGTTGAAAACGTAAAGAAACAGCATTTTAGTGTAATCATCTTTGAACACGTGCTTTCCATTGAGTTCCTGAACCATCGAAATGTTCTTGACAACAGTAACTGATGAGTAGTTTGCTTTTCAGCCAGGATGTGCTAGTATCTTCTCTAACCTTATTGTTATTGTGTCAGCTGTTTGCAATAGTCGATGAGAACTGGAGAAACTGCACCAGAGCAGTTATTTTTGGAGGTGGATATCCAGGGAGTCGCGGGTATGCGTGTGGAAAAGAGAACAGGACTTGCCAAAGTGACACACCATTTTACACGATAACACGTGAAAATTCAGTCTAACCGTTGAATTTTCACAGCTTCGTTTCGCATTTGTTCACATTTTCATCCAGTGAGAAATGAAAGGAAAAAGTTTTGATTAGCAGCAAATGGAATCGTAAAGTAAGGAAGCAATAGTTTGAAGAGATATTATAATGTTAGGTGATCGGACGCACGGTCACGTGCTGTGGACTATAAATATCCCAGTGTGGTACTGTACGGTATCTGTGGACATTTACATCTACATAGCCTAAGAGTACTTGAGATTACAATATTAACACCTATGCATATTGTCTTATAAAGTACAGCTACTACATGTACACACTGATTTAATCTGAGCAAACCATAATATTAATGTCTTGCTCCCTCTTAGCTGGGGCAGAAATCTAGTGATTGTTACATTGACAGTCTTTCTTTTTTTTTTTTAAAATACAAGGCTAAGAGAAGTTTTGGTCACATTCGTTCTATCATACACGTACATTTTACATTTACCTTCGCTCTCCTGGAAAACACAACTGACTGATAATCACGTTTGAGTCCTTTAAAGTGAAATCTCCTCCGAGGTCTCAACCAGACAGCGAGATTTCATAGTCACTTGTCGACAGCAGGGGGCGCCCGACTTTGCGCACGTTCTTGGCGTTGGTTATTCGCGCCGCCACCTCCACTGGCTTCTCGAAATAGTGCACCAGGGCCTGCTCGGTGAGGACGGAGGCCAGGAACTGCTCGAAGGTGATGGCCCAGTCTTTGTCGATGCTGGTGCTGTGAGGCAGCCCTCGGTCGTGCGGCCCGGCGCCGTGAGCCCGGCCGCCCCTCTCGCCGTTGGAGCCGCTGTCGCTGCGCACCAGCACCGTGTCGTCCGCAATGTCCTCGCACTGCAGCTTCTCGTCCAGCTCGTGGGAGCCCGCGCTGAGCACCGAGTACGACGACATTGACGTGTCATCTTTGGTTTCGTCGTCCGAGATGAGCATGGCAGATGACGTGCCTGTGTCTTTGGGAGACGAGTCCTCCAGCTTGATGTCTTGCATAGGGGGCAGCTGCTCGCCTTCATCCCCTTTCCCCTCCTTGTTCTCCACACCTGCAGGGGCAAAAACATCTTCCAGACCCTCAGCTTCTTCCCGGGTGGTTTTGGGATCCGAGACGTCTCTCATACACATGTTCGGCTCCGACGTGACCTCGTGGTTGTGGTGGTTTCTGCCAGAGGAGAAGAGCTTTCCCACCTCTCCCATCTCCAGCAGCAGACTGGTGACTGTGGCTGTAGCGTGGTAGAGCTCTTGTTCTGCAACATCCTCATTGAACATGCTGTAGAGGGTCTTGCAAAGCTCAATGAACTGGCTCTGAAGTACAAAAACAGAAGAAAAAAAAAAAAGGTCACCGATAGTTAGACTATTATTTATCTGCTACATACTGTAAATCCGTGCAGCAGATGAAGTCTCACCTGATTCAGCTTCGGGAGGTCTTTTGTGTTTTCTCGTTTAGGTTTCGTTTCCTGGTTCCACAGTTTCAGATAGTGGCGGTAATCAGGAGTGTTCAGTTTCTTCACTGTAAAACAAAGACAAAGAATGTGTTAATAACATTGAGGAGGGTTTCGGATACAAAATCAAGTATTTTAGCGTGGGAAAAGAAAAGACTTGAATGTTATTTTGGGGTATTTCTAATTCTTAAAACTCTATATCTCTTCTCATTCAATGAAATCTTGTTTTGACATCTGTGTTTTTGCAAAACAAGCTCGTTGTTCACATCATAGTTATACTACAGAGAAAAAAAATTCATGAATGGAAGATTGCCTGTACGGCTATAACTGATCACACTGAGTTGATGCACTGTACATCTAGACAAGGATTTTGTCTGCTGCTGATCAAGACTAAAGACATTTTCACTCTTAAACATCTTCCTGCTCATCTTAGACATAAATGAACACATGACATGCTGACTTTCTGTAATCCACGTGACTGTGTGGCTTACCTTTTTCAGTTTTGAATGTAACTCTGACAAAGCCATCGTCCTTCTCACTTCTGCACTTTGAGTCGTGGCCTAAAAAGAGCAGACCGCGGATGAGGTTAAATATTAACACTTGTACCATAATGCACACTGTAGTATATCAAACCACCTCCTCACTTATTCGAAATACACGACCACCGAGATCACAAACTCGATCATCCAAACATCACTTCAGATCAGCTACGCTGTCTCTACACATCCACTCCGGCCTCGTTTAAAAATCGCGCAAACATTTGTTCTTGTGCATGCGCCGTCGTCACTGTCAGTGTCCAGGCTTCGCGTAATGTCTGCAGGTTAATACAAACACGTTTTCCCTCTGCAAACAAGTTGGCAAATATTGTGGTAACAGTCTCAAGTCCTTATCAGTGTAAATAGTCACATCACCCTAGTTCATAAGGAATAAATGGGGGAGGCTTCGTGATGAGAAAATGAAATCAACTGAAAACATATTGAAGCTGCATAGTATGTCTGTCAATGAGAAAAATAAATATGACTGAAAATTATATAAACAATAAAGATCTAAACAAAAAAAAATAAAAAATGACTGTACCATGAGTGGATTAGTGTAGTTAATGAAATGTTTGCTAGGAATGAGAGAAATTCAGAGGTGGCTCACAGTACTCGTTTGACAATATAATTGTATATCTACATATATGTTTCTTTAAAATATTCCTAGTTTGTCTTAAAAGGTCCAACGTGCGCGATTAAGTGCAGATTGCAACAAACTGAATACAGTTTCAGACCAGCCATTAAAAAGCATGAAGCCTGTGATTGCAGTGAGGTTATGCAAAAAGCTAAAGAGCCTCTGAAGAGCCAGTATGTGGTCGGTCCGCTCTGGGTTACTGTAAAAACGTGGTAAAGATGACGGACTCCAGCTCCCTGTGCAGACATGAAGGGCTCATTCTAAGCTAACGAATATACACAAATGAAAACGCACTTAATAAATGTTAATAAAAAATACTATAAAAAATGAAATATGATATTCTATTAACCAGTTCTGTTAATAGAGCCCCTTTTATCTTTATATTGCCATTAAATGTAGGCAATATACCATCAGTGTGTGAGGATTAGGTGAAAAGTGAAGGTATAATTTGAAAAACAATTGTGATAATTATTACTGCTGGAAAGAACTGTCTGAATTATGCAGTCATTAGGATCTTTGTTTTTTAATTGTTGCATCCTCTACACTGTGGGAACACACTGATTATGTAATATATGTTATATGTGAGTTGGGGCCGGGGGGTCAGTAAAGAAAGAAAGTCTCACCAATGGATGTTTCTGGAGTGATGTCTTCAAAGAAGTACTGAGTGGCCTCAAAGGCTGAGTCGGGTTCTTCCTGCTCATGAGTGAATTCTGGGGATAAAGAAGACTCTGATTTAAACTTGGCTTTGAAATGAATGTATAAGATTTAATTCGAATCTATTCTAACATCTGCTTGAGGACGGCCAGGTGGAGACATACATCTGACTAATACAAACGAGAGCACAAGATGTGGCTCGTGCCCGTTACATGAGAGATGAATGAATGAATGAATGAATGAATGAAAAAGGATGGAAAGAACCGACACTCAACATATTTATTGTTGAGTTGGTGGGGGACTGCTCATAAAGTTACTGTTACAGGAATAAAGAGCACATGGTTTAATATTTCTGGGATCAGAGTATAAAAAACCCTCATAAATTCCTCTTTTGTGCCGATACCAACTAGCGTAACGCTGTGACAGTGTGCTGATTCAATGGTGCAAATGTAATGAAAAGGCAAACAGAAATTTGTAACGAGTTGAGAGCTTAATTTAAAACACAGTGAATAGTTTTTCTCATTTATGTCAAAAGTGAGACTAAGAGCACAAAGCTGAATGTTTTCTCTCTCCCGTTTTCTCTAGAGGCAATAATCCTGCTCCACTGAAATTAAATCATTTATGTTCTGCTCCCAGATCAAGACTTTCCAAGATCACTGATCATCCACAAATCCCTACACACTCACCAGGTAAGACGTGCATCTTATAGAGGAGCTTCAGCTTCTCGGTGAGGTCCCCGTGATACAGAACACCTACAACACACCAAGCTTCAGGGATCAGTAGCTGCTTCCAAATGCGGCACCTCATTAAATTGAAAATCACAGTGTTGAACATCTATTTGTGAAAAACGCACACTCACTACTCACCCAGGCCATTGATGAACTCGCGGAAGTTGATGAGGGTGTCTCCGTTTTGGTCGAGGAGACGGAAGAAGCGCGCGGCTAAGGGGTCTGAGTGGGCTCCGTTGGCCCAGGGGAAGAGCAGGGTGAAGAGGCCCTTAAACTGTTCCACGTCGATGCGGTACTGCTCCAGGTACGGCAGGCTGGGGTCGTGGCGCTCGGTGGGGTTGCTGCTGCCGCCCCAGTAGCAGCTGGTCAGGTGCTCCGCCTGAAGAAAGCAATGAGAGAGCAGAAACTAAGAAAAAACATTTTGACGTTTTGGATGTTTAAAAGAACTGCGAAGAGCAAAATGACAAACTAATAAATAATAATCTTTAGCTTATGTGTCTGTAACTGAGACTCTGGCAGACATTTGTCTGATCTCTAACTCACCTTGAAGAGAACATAGAGCTCCTCCAGCTCATCAATACTGAAGGCGGTCTCTGTTACAATAGTCCTGACCTGAAATATAAAATAATTACATTAAGTGAAAACAGGGAGGATATTGTTGAGTGTTAGTGCACAGCCAGTGATCTAATAATGACTGCTTCTGCTTCGCTCAGATCTAATTTAACTTGCGGAGATAAGCAACTTTCAAGGAATCTCCAGTTTTTATTTTTATTATTTTCATTTATTTGTCTGCACGCCACAGAAGAGCGACATCATTCTGGTAAAAACCTCGACGAAGGTGACGTCATAAGTCAGCGGGCCCTTACCACATTGCGTTTAGTCGTGTCTTCAATGGTCTGGATCACTCTCAGCCTCTGTTTGAAACGCATTTGCTCAATCACGTCCGCACGAATGGAGCCGAATTTCTGAAGCCAAGGGAAAAAGAGGAGCAGTGAATGTGGGTCAACCTAACCGTGGCAGTACTACTGTTATTAGAGCGGGAACAATAAAGAGGCGACTGGGAGATAACTGCGTGAGTTAGGAGACAGCCGGGCTCCTCTGTCACATTTAAATCATATTACGTGTTCAGTTAAATTTGAAAACACACAGCACTGCCCATCCATAAATAAATGAATACAACAAACTGATGGTAAACAGACACAAGCAGAGGCCTACAGCATGATATGACATTAAAATAAAAATAATTTTTCCAGTGTGTTTCAAGAACCAAAGAAAGACTAAGCGTACAGGCGGACACAAAGTTAAACGTTAAATACCTCATAGGAGCTGCGGACCAGTTTGAAGATGTCCACCTCTGGATGTGGTTCTCCGTTGTCTGTCAGTAACGAGTGTAGGTGGGGGATAGGAGGGAGGGTGCTGTCCTTGTTGGTCACACTATCCAAGTACCTGCAAGAGACAAAGAAAAAAATTGTATCCAAACAATCACTCATGAGGCAAACCTAAAACAACAGAGCCAAGATCGCCAAAACGTACCTGCCCAGTACAGTCATGGCCTCCCCGTCGTCCTTGCAGCCCAGCAGCTGGTGGATGTTGGCGTGCAGGACGGAGAGCGCCAGCTGGAAGATGACCTTGATGCCGTCGTAGAAGAAGCAGTCCACCACCACCACCGCACTCTCGAACGGCATGACGGACAGGAAGAGGGTGAGGAACCAGGAGAGAGAGATGGTGGAGATGACCCCAAGGTCCTGCATGCAGTCATAGAGCTGGGGAACGTACTCGCGGGCCAGCTCCTCGAACACACCCTGGTCCACGAGCGCTCCTGAGCAAGAGAAGTGACGAAGGAGATTATGTTAAAAAAAAAAAAAAAAAAAAGGTAGTAGACACCAGTCAAACATCATCAGCATCAAAGCCCACACTGACCTACGACCCTTGTGTTGTAGTAATCAGGCAGCATCCTCTCACAGAGCGCCACTAGCAGCCAGAAAGCCTCTTCTTCTTTGGAGTAAAGCAGCAACACCGACGTCACAATATTCATGGCCTAGGGAAGCAAGGCAGAGAAGAACAAAAATTCAAGCACTGTCAAGGACCGCCAGGTTTCTGTCAGTTCATATGGAACTAAGAACCTGTGTGCGCGTTTACCTGACAGTATCCTATGTTGGGATTTCTGAATGCGTAGGCGGTGAGGACCCTGCGGAGGGCAGCGATGCCCATCTCGTTCTGAAAGGCCGGGTGCTCGGGGAGGGAGCGGTGGAGGTCTCTCTCAATCTCCTCCGTCGCCAGGTTGTATTTGCCCATTGATTTCTCCACCAGGTCTTCATAGTATCCAGGGTGAGTGGCCATCTCGTTGATCGCCCCTAGACAAAAAAAAAAAAAAACACATAGAAGGTGCTTTCAACCTCTAAATGTGATGAGATGGATGTGTACTATATGCAAATGATAAAGGTCTTAATACTAAATTTCAACAGAAATATTTCTGCTGTCATAGCATATAAACTCAGATGTGATACAGTAGATTCCGTAATTTTGCACATTTTTTAATGTATTTCTTGAAAGAGAGGAGCAGAATAGCAGGAAATTGTAGGCGCTGTGGCTTAGTTGGTTAAAGTGCCTGTCTAGTAAACAGGAGATCCTCCAGCCCCAGCTGTTATGACTACATGCAAATAAATGGATGGGTCAAATGTAGAGTTTACCCATGAGGGATTAATAAAGGTTTTAAAACAACTTCAATAATGAAAAGACTAGAAATCACATTTTGTTTCCATGATTCTTCCACTTCTCTGGGCTGCCACAAGTTTAAATAGATTATCAGAGCTCAGACTTTATGCTTACTTTAAAAGTTTGTTCATAAAATAGTAAAAATGTTGCAAAAAAATGTAAAATGAAATAAAAGTACAAAATGGGCGTTAATTCGAATTACATCGTCATTTAAAGCACATCTGTTCATGTTCCAGCTTCACCGTGCACAGTCATCCTCATACCTCACTGCTTACTGAATTTGCCTCCGAGGGAAGAATCTCTCCAAACTGGTTTTGACAACAACTTGGCAACAAGTGAACGTTTCAACTTTAGAACTTCAAATGTTTTCTTTACAGAGAGGATTAGCGTGAGAAAAACACACTTCTGGACGTGCAAGTGTGACTGAGGAGAGCACAATGGAGCTCTGGCAACAAGCAGAGTGAGTCAGAAGTAGGTTACCAGGGGAAGGGGGAGGAGCCTCTGTGCAGGTGAGGATGAGAGCAAGCTGCGGCTTGTAACGCTACACTGCGCTAGTAAACAGCCCAGAGCATGTCTGAAAATGGAGCAAGCTGTGACAGAGAGAAAGATGCAAGCTGCTGTATAGTCAGCAAGTTTCTCATTACAGCTCAAGTTTGGTGGCTAGTTTGTGTTCGACGTAATGAGCACCCCTGCTTTACATGCAACCCAGATCATTTGAATCAGATGGAAATATAAGGTTTTTGTTTTGCCCCATCTTAGGTGCAATTATTAACTACTCTGAAAATAACTGCAGAAGTGTTGACTGATTTTATTTTTGTCTCTCCTGAAAGGTAAATGATGAGCCACACATGCTGCTGAAAACATTTTTTGGATGTTGTGTATTAATATTTTCAATAACTTAATACAGAAAGGTAATGGTTTCTTTCCAGGCTATTAAACTCTGAGCTGCTTCGATCACGGGAATAGTTAAAATAAAAGTACAACATAGACTGTGACAGTGTGTTTGGGAAGCAAGGTGACTGTTAATAAAGAAGGAAATCTATTTTTTATCAGGTGTTTGCAAGCCTGTCACACTAGAAATCAGTAAAAGTAAAAGCATGGTATTCATGTCTCACTGCGCGTGGCTCATAAGGTGTTGCGTTCCAGTGTAGTATGCAGGGTGCGGTCTTCCTGTGTATGACTTACTAACTTGCTCAGAGTGTGTTGTGCCTGTGTCTATTTCATGTCTCTCTCCACATTTCCTCACCAGAGAACAGCAGCCAGAGCTCCCCTCTCATACTCTCAGGGATCCCCTTGAGAACAAGCTCCTTGGTCTTCTCCGTGCGGTACATACACACTCCCTGTCCATACTCGGCAAAGTGGTTCTTCCACGCCTGCTCCTTCAGGAACTCCTTCGCCTGTGCAAATAGAGGAAGAGGTTACCTCCGTGCAGTTTATTTTCCACGCAGCATAATAGTGTGGAAATATAATCATTTCAGAAGATTACAAATTATTTTATTTAATGGAAACAGAGTGGATCAGAGTAGAATAAGGTGTTACTATGAGCCAAGGTGTAATTTAACGGACCAGTTTGGGATTAAACTCCTCAGGGGAACGGCGGCGGTACATAGTCATGAGGGCTTGTGTGGCTGTGGGCACGCTGCTGTCGTTCAGGTTGAACGTACGCTCGCTCTCCGAACCCAAACTGTGCTGAGGACTGCTGGAGAGCAGGGATCCATGCTGGGAGTAAACCTGGAGACACGACACAAGTCAGGCAACACAAAACAATGAATTTTATCTGCACTTCATCTCCCTACAGGAGAAAAGCAATTCTCACCTCGTCGTCTGAGCTGTTAAGACTACCGGTAAGTTCCCTCTCCAGGCAGATCTTGGAGGTGGTTTGCTGCAGGAAGTCGGAGATCCTCTGCACCAGGAAGTCTCGGTCTTTCAGGTTGGCAAACAGAAAGGTCATGCGGTTCTTGGTACTGATGGAGAGCGGGCTGGGCAGCACGTTGGAGCTGTCGGCCTTCTCCACGATGGTCACCTGCAGGACATCAGGATAGTTGACTTCATTAATGGACAACTACAAATATTTACACCCAGTGCTGCCCAGGTGCAGTCATAACAAGTTAAGTTTTTGCTTGCCTACACTTCACAGATACAAAAGGTGGCACTTCTAACATTAGACTATGACTTTTTGACGGGAATGTTTCCCCCTGTTCTGGCCCCATTTTCACAGGATCCAAGTATGTTTGACGATTGATTTTAAGATTTTAGTTTCAGCATACCATCACTCAGTGGACTGGCTCCACCTTATATCTCAGGTCTCCCAAACTCACACATCCCATGAAGGTCACTCAGGTACACTGACCACTTGTCCCAAGATCAAGAATAAAGCAAGAGGGGGATTTTGTTTTTTGCAATTACAGTCCAAAAACTCTACTATAACTCTACTAAACGCAACTATTTGCCTCTTCATGTTAGGCTGGCCCAGACTCAGCCTGTTTCCAGTCGTAAAACAGGTTTTTTTATTATTTGGCATTTCATTTTTGTAAGTTTTTTGTTTTCTTTTATTAGGTGTAACAGTAAACTTAGCGAACTTATTTATATTTACTGTGTGGTTTTATGATTTTGGCAGCTCTTGTGGGGAACATAGAAGGCTGTGGAGAGAGACAGGAAAATAGATAGAGAGAGAGAGAGAGAGAGAGAGAGGGAGGAAGGATGCCATGCACACAGTGTGTGTTTCCAGAGCAGATGGGGAGTGACCACCCTCTACTTCTCAACGTTATCAAAAACATTCACATGTCTTAGCCATTTCCTTGAACTCCTACTGTGCGCTTTTTATCAGTATGTATTCTAAATGTTCTTGTGTTGCTGCTATAGTTTTCATCTTGATGCTGCTATAGCCTTTAGTTTTACTGCTGCTGCACCAGAGAGCTGCCAGTGTACCCTATAATGCTTAATTTGCAAAATCTGCTGTCTTGCAACCTGTTAATAAACAGACGACTCACCTCCCGTAGGGGGATGATGAGGCTACACAGCGTCTCTTCCTTGCTGGTGAAGCAGATGTAGTTTGTGGAAACAAACATCTGCCCCAGGATGTGCATCTTGTTAAAGGGAGTCCACAGGGTGCAGTCTGTGTGTCCGTCCAGTTTTTCATCTTTGGGCAGACGGAAGAGCGCCCGATAGCGCTCGCTCTTTGCTCTCGCGTCCAGATCTCTGAAAGATGCAAAACATAGATAAGAGACTTTTCATATTTACGGTGCTTTCATTCCTCGTGGTTAAACAGTCCGGGCGAAGGAATGAATGTACGTATTTGTGTGGAGACAATGAAGCATTATGCAAGGGCAGTCATCATTAAAAACAGATGCACACCACACTGCTCTGCAGCCAAACCAAAAAGAGCTTACATAAAGTGTACTGAACAAACAAATTTGGGACCCTGAGTCCATTTTAAGGGCCCACAGAGACCTAACGGAGTTCAAATTCACAGTACCTTTTTGTTTTAAAACACATAGCTGCAGTGTTCTTGTAGTTAAACCCTAAAACCCAAACTTACAAGATCATTTTAGGCTTCTGGGCAACTGTTGTTTGCTCACTCTGCATAACCAGGATTATATAATCACGTATAAACAGGGATTATTATCGATGCATCTATGAGAAGTGTTCCCGTTCCGCACCAGTTCCTACCTCTTGAGTGCCGACACCTTCTTGGGCGACTTCTTCTTGAGCTTGGGCAGCGAGCGGTCCTGTTCGAAGCCTTTGTTGTCGAGGAGCTGGCGCATGGCGATGTTAGCCAGCTGCTCCGCCAGCTTGAAGGTCTCATTGATGTTGAGGAAAACGGAGAAGACGTGCTCGTTGGAGCGGGTGCTCACCTTGATCGCGTCAGGCAGTAGGAGGGTGGCGCTCTTCTCCAGCTGCGTGATATCTGCCCAGCGCACCACCAGTTTGACTGACGGTGGGAGAAGGAAAATACTAGTCAAAGGTAGCCCTTAGTATGGTTTAAAAATCAGTCTTAAAGACTCGGACTAAGCTCAAAAAGACTGGGAAAGTCAGACAAAGCTCATCTCCCTGTAAAATCGTAGACCATTAGAGTATAATTTAAAATCCTCCTCCTTACATAGAAGGTCCTTAAAGGCCTAGCTCCATCGTATCTTAAAGACCTCATTGTACCACATTACCCCAGTAGCTCACTACACTCAAAGTTTTATGTTATTGTAAACCTGAAAGTAAACCTGACTTGGAAGACTGTAAACAACACTGATCATTTAGGTCACTGTAATCTCACATTCTGAGACAAATGATCAGCAGATAAAAATAATTCAGAATATAAAAAAGTGATTCAAATCGAACCTTCTTTTCCCAGCAAGTATGAATAGAAGCAGAGGTGGTTGATGCTGAGGTAGAGCCATCCCTGTCGAGGCACCTTCCCCTTCCAGTAGCTGCAGGAGTAATAGTTGACCAGCTTCTCCTCGTCAGGCATCCCAAACAGCTTCCGAAACTTGGCGCTGGCCTCCTTGAACTTGTCCGTGTCGTCGTCCTCTTTGACATCGTGGTTCTTGTTGTACTCTGCAATGATGCCCTGCAGCAAGATGAAGAGGGAATGATGCCGTGAAAACTGGGATTGTAACGTGAGGAGCAGCAGCAGCAGTGGCCGGTTGACATGTGATTGTTGTTTCACATGTCAGACACAGACTACTACACTTTAGAGCACTTAACTCAACTTAGGTTTAAGACTATGAATATATATTATATAAAATGTATATAGAATATAACAATAAAGTTTGTCTGTACACCAAATATTTATAGATTCATTCCTTGCTAGATCAAAAAGTCCGGTATATTTTAAGTTATTTAAATGTCCGTGCTTTTCACTCTTCACTCGCATTTCTATCTAAAATTAACGATGACGTGATTCTAAATCAAAGGATTTAAAAAAAATAACTTTTAACTAAGGCTTTAATTGCACAGAGATGGCACTCACCTGGACTTTTCCTTTGACAAAGGTGGTAATGTCATTCTCGTTCTCAAAGATGGAGAGGGTCTGCAGCAGGTTGTGCTCCAGCCACTCCCAGTGCTCTGTGATCTCTTTACGGGAGGTTCCTGCAGAGGAAGAGGAGAGGAGAGGAGGAGGGGAGGAGGGGAGGAGGGGAGGAGGGGAGGAGGGGAGGAGAGGAGGAGGGAGGTCAGAGCACTCAGGCATCGAGTTAACATGGAGCATGAAGGTGTAATGTTTCAGAAATAATATAGCAGCACTGTGCCGCAACACCACACATGCATTTTAAAACCACTGAAATATTTACATTAAACTCATGCATAGCTGATTAGCAGATATTCATTAATCAGAAATGTAGTAACTCTGATTTAATTTAGTTTAAACCCCATCAGATTCACTGCCACCAGAGATAATAATAATACTCTTCTTCTATGACAGTAAATTGAATATTTTTAGATTCCCCTCAGGCTCTGAGATATCTTTAGCACTATTGCAGCGCTCCACAGCGAGCCAGGAGATCCCCTTTAATAGAGGAATTGAGAACACACTAATTTTATTTTTTTAAACAAAAATACAGGAGTTACCACTTAAATGGGTGCTGATTTATATTGGTCTTTTTTGATAACGGGAGAAGCTGATTGCAGTCATGGCTGCCTCTGTGGACCATTATCCCCCAGCACTGCTGCAAACAGCCCTTCAGTGAGTGCACACTGACTGCATTAGCCACGTCTGCCAGACTGCTCCACTCTCCTGCTATCTCTGGGAGGGGGGAATTAAGAATTGGGAGGGGAGAGGAGGGGAGGAGGAGGAGAGGGGAGCCCACACTGTTTCAAAGCCAAGCTAGTCTTCGTAGGCCTCCATTTCAGATCAGGAATGGCAATCTTGTCATATTGTCATGCCTTCCCAAAGATACTTATAGGATGCTACCTCAAAACCGTACCACAGAAGAGACTGGGGCAAGACAAAGTCAAAAACAATACAAAATACAGACTCCTGTTTGCGGCTTTTTTAAAAAACTTATTTTTGTCTTTAATGTGCCGCAAACACTTCTAGTCAATTTACAGATTCCATTCAGAGTTATAGTTTGGCAGACTTGACCTGCATTAGTTGTTTCTTTTCTGTAAACTGCAAACCTATGGATGGTATTTTAGAGTTTGGCCTTTTTTCGAAAACCACATGTGGTTGTTGATGACTCATCCTGCACTTGGGGGCGTCTACTAAAGGTGCGTCTAAGGCCACGTCCACACGTACGAAAACGGTCTTTTCCCTCTCCGTTTTCGAGGGCATCGTTTCAAGAAATATCCGCGTCCACACGGATCCGTTTCAGCACGACCGAAAACGCTACTTCATATTCCAGGCCTATAGGTGGCGCTGTTTCAGTTTCAGAAATTCACCAAAAACGGAGAGGAAGAGGCGGAGCATGCGCACAAATCTTGAGCGCTGTTTACAAATCGCCTTTTTTGCTCAGCGTGGTGGCACAGGAGCGTGATATTTTGCCCTAGTAACCCTAATAGGCTCAATATCGTCTCCAGCAGGAAAACTAGCATGTAGTCCGCCATTGTTGTTGATGTTGTTATGAGATGTCTTGCGGGAGGTGGAAGGCTGCTCGGGGGTGTGGCGATGACATCATCGTTTTCGCCGTTTTCGCCGTCCACAAAGAAACGCAAGAGCTGCGTTTGCGAATTTCTCCACCCTGGGACCCGTTTTCAGAAAAGTGCGTTTTAAGGCTATGCGTTTACAGGATACGTGTGGACGATCGGCCAAAACGATGCAAAATTTCTGCGTTTTTGCGTTTCCGTGTGGACGGCCCCTTATTTTCATGTCTCTCCCTCCCTAACAGCACTGTTGGGTTCAGCTCTCAGTTCAAACATGAAAGGGCAGTGCTTGCTCAGGCTTTGAAACTGGGTAAAGCTACCTTTTTTTTTTTTTTTTTTTAACACAGGAAATACATGAATATACAGAAACAACTAACACTTCTTCACAAGCGGTTTCCTGGGGACTTTAATAGCACAGTAAATATGACAGCTGGTGCAGAAAAGACTGCTGCTTTTAGTCAATCTTGAGAGTTAATTTGCACGATTTACTGTCTACAGAGCACTCTTACTCTTTAAATTTGGTAACAACAAATGAGAGTTTGCAGAGAGGAAGCCATGCCAATTGTAAGAAACAGCTGAACAGCACGAAATCCTAATGAAACACCACCAAGTGATTAGCTGGAAACCATTGATTTCTGCACCCGTTCCCTTTTCTCCTGCCCTCTGAAACCACCGGGGCCATGATGTAATGCTTGGCATTCAGCAGCTAACATGGGAAAAGGCAGGATCTCATATGTTTGTGGAAACCGAGGAAGGCATGTGCAGAATAGTGGCATTGTGAGTGGGAGGCCTGCTTTCCTTCAAACACATGGGGTTCCATGGGTGGATGTGCACATACCATGAGCAATGATCCAGTAACCTAAAGAGTCAGGAGTCTGGTAGAGGATCCTATAAGGGGCCATTCGAGCACTCGAGTCCAGAACGACATCCAAGGTCCCAACCAGCAAACCTGCAAGAGGCCACAAAAGGATTATTAAAGACAGAAAACTCAAATATACTTTTGTCGTCGGAACTCCTTTAACAAATGCAAAAGAAAGAAACGCGAAACACTCCTTAATGTCAGTGGCTTGACCTGTGAATTGATTCAGCGTGAAAACGAAAGTCCGAACACACATGTAAAAACCATAAATGATGAGGTGTCTGACCGAGGTGTCTGACAGACAATACTTTTACACCGTGTTGTTGCGCTTAAGGGGAAAGACTTCAAAGGGGAAACCCATGAAGTCTTGTGGTTTTATGTTTTGAGCGTATGATAAACATCCTGTGGCCTAAACACCTCTGCTCTATATTAAATGCATTAGTTTACTTGTTAGACGTGTCACCCGGGCTTAAAACGGTTACCTTTAAGTGATAGACTCTGGTTTAGGTGTTTATGACTATGCTGCACTGATAAATACATTTGAAAAGTATGACAATAAAACCACATTTTGTAAATTAGCAGTCGTACACAAAGCATTTCTGAACTTCAACCTCTGGCCTTGTTAATGACTAATCAACATGTACCACCACTTCAGAGATTCGTTGTAACCTACTTGGTGTGCCAGATTGAAGACATAGACTTGGACTAGCATTTACCCTTTCGCTTCTTCTTTTAAAGGGGAATTACCCTTTTAAAGAGACGGCAGGGTAACTCAGCATGTGAAGGCAGCTGTATGTCGTCTTTGTGTTTGTGGAGGAGCTGAGAAAATAATCTTGCGGACACCATCAGATTTATCTCAGCGTGGGCTTAGGACACCACAGTCTTTTTAAATGTAAGCCTACTTTACAAACCACGGGGAGGTGGATCTTAGAACTACAGGCAGAATATGAGTGAGACCACTCCAATTAAATAAATCACCAAAAGAGTTTTTACACCACTACTATCCCTGTGGTTACCATCTAGGGCAGCTGGACTTTCATGAGATCACACGAGAGTCCATCTTCCCAGGCTTCGAGCAACGTGCTTGTGTCCGAAACACAGCGGTCTGACCAATCAGAGTCCAGCTCTGGTCCGTTAGTTGACTAGAAGACAGTGATATACATTTTTTTTCCTGAAAATCAAAACTTCTCAGACAGTTCTGAGCAACAAAAACATCTGTCTCATCAGGTTAGTGCTACGAAGAATTTCTCATGCATGAGAACACATCATTGCACATCGGCCCACTGATGCATTAGGCAACAATAACTTGCCGTGAGACGCAAAAAAATGGCAGCAAAGTAAGGAAAGGAAAGGACTGCTACAAAAATATGGACGCTAAATACTTAAATAAACTTTGCAAATGACTGATGGGGAAGGACAAGCATTCAATACGTCTGTTAGGTCACAGGGAAACACACGGGTCAAAGATACTAAATGTAAACGGTGATGATTAATCAACAATTACATCTGCAGATGTTTTGTATTTTAAGGGGTGACCTGGATCTTTCACCAGCAAAAGAGATGCTTAGTAAACTGAAAATCCTAACACAATCTGATCACCTTTTATGAAGCGCTCCTAACACAACCACTTACAGTTTCAGTGGTTCACTAGCCACTTTCCGATTTTGCAGCTGCTGTTGTTTGCTGGTTCTTGTATAGGTATACGTTCCACTACCACAAGAGACATGTTATTTTTGTTCATCTCATCGGGGCAAACCGAGTATGAGTCACACAGAGACAGCATGAGTGGGAGGGGGAGGAAGGGAGGGAGGAGACGAGTCAGGCTTTGGAGGCAGAGATGTTTTCTTCTAAATAAAAAAAGGTAATAAACAGATGTAAGACTGTGTGGCGTGGACTCACTGGCCTTCCTCTTTTAATCCTTATCAGTTCCTCTCATCGCTCAAAAGAAACAACATATAAAGTATATCATGCTTCACTAAACAGCCAGGCGGGGACCAATAACCATAGAACAAATGAGAACTGTTGTGCATGCACCAATAAAGAACTAAAACGTGCCGTTTAATTTGTAACCACCTAACCCTGTTCATGTTGACGAAGAAGTCAATAAAAAAGTCAGCCGGAGCTGACTTGACTCACCTAACGCAGCAAAACTAATGACAATGGCAACTAATGGCACTTTGTTTTACCCCACCTAGAGCCACAAGCAAGTGTTATCACAAGGTTAAAAAACAGTCACAAGCGGCGCTCGCACGTTGACCTCAGAGGAGGCTTTCAGGTGTTACCCACTCAGCAAAAAAACCTACTAAATGTGCTAAGCTGTCAGTATCGACCTTTTGTTCTCGCAGTCTTGTGTGAAGATTCTCGAATAGCGGCACATTTTGACTTTACTTGAGTGGTTCAACCTACGATGTGCAAATTGAGGTTTGACACGGGAAACTCAGGTGAGACCACCAGGTTTGTAAAGACCACCTTTTCCTACCTGTTGAAAGTGAAACCCAAAACAGACTGTTTATTTACATGTCTTCGTGGAAGGGGCCACTCCAAACAAACGCACGTGTCTCTGAGAGCGTTAACTCATGAACCAAAACCCATGTGACTACATGTTCCAAGTCACATTTTACAGCAGTCATGCATTTCCACACTGAATGAGTGGGCATGCAAACACCAAAACAAAAATACAGCACACAAGCCAGGAAACAATGCAGCTGTTAATGGCACATGCTCCGTTAATTGTTTCTGTGTGGCTGGAAAACTCAAAGCGAGAAATCTCCTTCTGAGCATAACAAGCTGTAAAGTCATGTGACGCTTTGTGCCTCTCTGCTCTATTGTAAGAGCAAAAACAAATGGCCTTCTCTGCGTTTTTCACTTAGCACAAGAACAGGAAACTGAACTGAAACCATAAGACGAAAAAAAGCTTCTTGTTTTTTTTGTTTAATAGTTAATAGTTTATGTTCTCTCTCTGCCAAAATCCACCAGCCTGGAGGCAGAGTTGCTGGTGTGGGATGTTTACAGTGAACACACAGAGGACCACAGGCTCCCCTAGACTTAGAAAAACAACAATACAGCTTAAAATAACAGAAATCTGAGACAAGCCTGGATCTTCTTCATCATCATCACCGTATGCAGGTTTCAGCTTTTAGATACACAGATCAGGCATAACATTATGACCACCTCCTACTATTGTGTAGGTCTCTTTTGTGCCTCCAAAGCAATTGTGATTCATCAGAGAATGGACATGGGCCTTCTGAGGTTGTCCTGTGGTGTCTGGCAACAGGATGTTGTTAGTGGGGGTCTTTGGGTCCTATGGGTTGAGGGGAGGGGCCTCTGTAGATCAGGCATGCTCCAGTGCATCCCACAGATACTTGATCAGTTTGGGATCTAGTGAATTTGGAGGCCAGGTCAACACCTTGTCCTGTTCTTCATGTTTTTTGAGTTTTTTGTGTGTGTGTCTGTGTCAGGCTGCATCCTGCTGGGGATGGCTGTTGCCATCAAGGAGTGTCATTGCTATGGGGTGGGGGTGCCTGGTCTGGTCTAGGTGGGTGTTACATGTCTAAGTAACATCCACATGAATGCCAGGTCCAAAAGTTTCCCAGCAGAACATTGGATTGTCACGAGATGGTCAATGTTATTTACTTCTCCTGTCAGCGGTCATAATGTTATGCCTGATCGGTGTACATTTCAGATTTTTCCACCCGCCACCACGCAGCTGACATTAAAAAACTAGTCATAGAGTACAAGTTGTTGCCTACGGTGTAGATGACACATTCACACGAGACAAACATACAGTAATTTTCAACTGGATTGCGAAACAGTGTGTTGCCTTCTTTTTCAAAAGATTGTGTAATTTTATGGTATAAGCGCCACGGTGACAAGTTGTGTAACAACTGACACCATAGTAAAAAAAAAGACAAACCTTTATCAAACCTGGAGGGGATATTGCTTTGTAGCAACTCAAGATTACACAGTAAGTGTAAAATTATATGATGAATTATGAATAGAAGGAGAGAGTCTTGTACAGTGTCACATGGTTGGAGTCCCCAGAGATCACGAAGAAAGCAGCGGGTTGCCGAGTCCGGAGGCTCGCACTGACAGATTATTGTTGGGTTCGAGGAGGAACGGGTGTAAACAACAACCAGAATGTCATGTGAAAACGAATAAAAGTTGTTTTATGATATGTTGTTTTTGCTTCCTCACGGGACAACGGCAGGGATTAGTTTATAAGACACAGGGTACTTGGACGGGAGACTTTCTATAAATAAATCCTTGCAGCTTTACTTCTGCAGGTTCTGAATAAAACCTGACAATTTAATCCCTGTTGTGATTTTATACAGCAGGTGACCATTAAAAGCTGAGAGCTCTTGATGCAGATGACATTAAAGCACACAGCTGAGCCGGCTCATCCAAGTTTGCACACACATATTGGATAAAAACACTGATCAGGCATAACATTATGACCAGAATGTTGTTAGTGGAGGCCTTTGGGTCCTATGGGTTGAAGGGAGGGGCCTCTGTGGATCATCCCACAGATACTTGATCAGTTTGGGATCTAGTGAATCTTGAGGCCAGACCTTGGGTTTTGATGAAACTTTCTGAGTGGTTATCCAGTAAAGTCGCCAAACATCACATGTGTAGGAGAGATTTGTAATTCTCATGTAGACTGGGAACAGCTGCATACTAGTTGCAGCAACTTTTTAATGCATATACCTTTAAGGCTGCAAACACCATTTGTGATTGTAGACTGCTGTTCCTCATGTTTTTTGTGCTAATGTAAAACTACAGTTGACTCTGACTGTGGTTTCCAAATCCTGCTCTCTTTATTTGGTATGCAACGATAAATTAGAGTGTATTTACTTAAGCTCGGATCGTTTGACTTATGGGGGAATTATAGTGTTTATGTGAAATGTGGAACTATGCTTATTTAGAGAGAGGATGTCCCGTTTGACGTGTCAGGCTCAGAGGTTTTGGAGGAACTTCCCAGTGGACGAACATCCAGTTTCTTTTTTAAGCCAGAGGAGCAGACCATCACATCCTGTGCTCTTTCCACGCATGATGTTTCTCTGCGATTCTACCCTCACTAGTTGTCATTTTCTCTGTTTGCGTGGCATAAATTCCTCTTCATCCGTCTCCATGCTGCCACTAGTAGCCACACAAAGACGCTGCTGTTTTCTAGTGGTGCTATTCGCCATTTTCCAAACATAGCTCTGACCCTGGAGCTCCAGGTCTGTTGACGCTGAAATTGCTGATCGGAGCTTGGACCAGTAAAGATGCTCCACCCTGCTGCTGATGGCTTCCCCTCTCTCTGGAAGATCAGTTCGAGGGCAGTGCCAGTGTCACTGGGAGCTGAGTGCCAACTGGCAGACAATGCAAGTCAGCAAGCTCCGCTTTTACATAACAATGACATCATCCCTCCTAGCACCACTTAGCACACTTTGTGTTACCACGGCGAGAACTCACCAGAGAGCCGGAGGCTGCCGGTCTGATTAATAACATAAGAAATGATCATATCACCAATATTAACATTTTACATTAGTAACCACTGTATTCTTTTTCTAATATGTAAAGAAGCTGAGCAAAATGTTTATGTTCACTATTAAGTGATGGAAATCTGTCTACATTCAGAGAAACACTTCACTGAGGAAAATTTCTTTGAATGTTTGAATGTCTCTGTGCTTTATGGAAATACAGGGATTTGCAAAACATTTGCATCAAATACAAATGTACAGCTCATCTGTTAAACTTCATAGTGCTGTAACTGACTAATAAAATATAACTGATCGACGTGATGAAGTACCGTTTTTTACTAGTTTTAACATTCGTCCTTGGTTATTCTGTCCATAATTGTTTTCTCCATTGTATTTTCAGAAAATATACTTGCTTTCTCTTCTCTGGGGGTTGGGACTTAAGTGAGCCATGTAACTGATAAAAAGCAAAACTGTGCAATACTGAGTAGTTTTTGGTTATGTAAACTTCTAAGGACATTCACCTCTAGGATTCACAAAAAAGGGAAAAGTTGTTTAAAATTAAAAAAAAAATGATGTGCATCTGTAGATCTGCTGCTCGTGTATGATGGGGGCGCATGCAAAGTGGGTATTTTTAGACACAATATTTAAATCAATACTATAATGACATAAAATCAGGAGACTCCTATGACATAAGGTTTTCTCAGTATCGCCCACTCCTCAGTCAGACTGGTCCTCAGAGATTTTACTCGTCACAGTTCTTCGTGTTAAAGCTCAGTGGGCAGTGACACCGAATGACACAAAGTGAGACTTTCTCTGAGGGGAACTGACACTGAACAGATGAACACCGATCAATCAGAACAGAGGCTTCGTTTTCAGTTCAGTACTGAATCACACAAAACCAAGGGTCCCACAGAGATCCGGGTTCAGTGTGTGGGAATGTTTCATTAGGTCTGAACTTCCCCTTTGGGGTATCACCCAAAGATCTTATCTCATCTTCATTATAAATTTGAAATATGGAAAATCCAGATGTTGAGCATCAATATTTAAGATGATGTCAACTTATTTAAAGTTTATTCCCAGTATATTCAATTAGCATTGATGGGCACAGTCAATTTCTGCCCATCAAATATTTCACCATAGAATTACTGTACAAAACCCAATATAATAGAATATACATTTATATAATGAAAACCCAAACAATCTGACCAACTATAGCTTTTGTGTACCATATTATCTGTCCAAGATGTTCAGCTGTCTCTTATCCATTATCATAGTTTGTGATCATCTGTATCCTGGTCAAGAAATGACCCAAATTTCATAATTCTGGGAGACAAAACCATGACTTCAGGCTGCCAACGTGTGAACCGTAACCAGTCACTTCCATAACCTGTCTCTCCTCCTCCGCTTCCTCCGGCTGCCTGACCCATTTTGGATTGAAGAGGAGAGGGAGGAGGAGTGAGAGAAGGAAGAAGGGGAATGATTCAGCATGATCCAGTCAAACAGAATCTCTGGTTGGTGGTCAGACAAGTTCACCGTTGTTGTGGCCATTAGCAGCTGCACAGTAAGAACCACAGCTCCAATTGTTTGTGTTGTTGTAATGGTTGAAATTGAATTTCCCCTGCTAACAGGAATAATCTTTTTGTTTTTTGTTAACCATAGTATGAGGGGACAGTATTATCAGACATGTACTACTCTTTGGCCCTAATTTAGTCTGAAGTCAGCGCACATGGTCAAAGGTTGACAAGAGTGTGAACAATTCAGTTCGACACTTCGACAGCTGGACACTTCCAGGTGAAAGGCCAACGCACAGCTGATTGGTCATGTGATCCTCACACTATCATGAGTTGTCCGAGGTTCAGCAGGAACACACGCGTTATAAGACACGTTTTCATCACCACAAATGTTCGGATTAAAACGAAATGCTGATATTGTTTTGTCATCGAGTCACTACAGTGCAAAGGTGGGACTCACCCGCCAGTCCTCCGCCTCCATCGCCGTGGCCTTTCCTCTTCTGGAGGATGAAGTATGGATTTGCTCTCTCGGTGATCCATAACGCGCCCGCCAGCAACACATCTTCGGGACTGACCCACATATCTGCTATTTTAAGGGATCATTGAACACAAGGGGCTGCTGACGGCGACCGTCAAACTGGTCCTGAAGGAACGGGTGTTCAGAGAGGGTCACTCAATTATTTAAATAAACACCGATGATGGCCTGAGAGAGTCCTGACCCTTAAAATATGGGCTGGTATTGGATGTCCGAGTCGAAGTAAGACGCGCATGCGAGCGTTGCTATAATTAAACCTGCCAGGCACGGATCGGTTGGGTTCGGCCTGCAATATGGAAGTCCAAGCAGTACATTTCGTGCACGCAAACCCTCTCTCGCAGCCTCAGCCTCGTTTGTGCACGACGGGCTTTTAAATGTCCAGGTTTCTTTAAGGAATAGTGGGCTGCCTGGCTCGGTCTGCCGCCGCCGCAAAAGCGTAATGCTGGATCAGTCTTTGTTGTTCGTGCTCCGCGGCAGGTGCGATCCACTCCGTCGTTGCTTGTTTGGCGCAAGACAGCCGCGATGCGCCGATCAGAATCGACAGTAAGCAGTCTGTATGTCCCTCCAGCTGCAATGTCAGGCCGTGTACTAAAACAAAAAGACGACACTTGAGGAGAAAACCCGACAACAACGATGCAGTCCTCTCCTCCTCCTCCTCCTCCGCTGGAGCGCAGCCGCTGCCGCTGCCGCACGCAAAATAAAGCGCGTCACGGACTGCGCGACGTCAGCGAGCAGGAGGCGGAGGAAGTCATGTGTAAGGAAACAATGAATGAATACAATCACACATATAAACTCACAAACCTGCTCTTTTACGAGAGGGCGCGCTCACTCAAAATCCAATCGATTTAGTTTGTGTTTATCTATTGATGAGCACTGATCGGAGGTCACGCGGGTGACACCCACGTTTCTTAACGTGTCTCCAAAGGCAACACTCATGCAACACAAACATATCCTCGACTTCCAATCTTTCGGGTCGCACCACATCACCTGCAGAGCAACTAATTGACATAATGCCCCCTCGACCTAACCTCAGCACACACCAGAAAGACGTGACAACACACACACATACACACACGTTTGCTGTCTCTGTGAGGACATTCATTGACATAATTTATTCCCTAGCCCCTTACCCTAACCATAACCTAATTCTAACCTTTACCCTAAAACCGAGTCTTAACACTCACACAGCCTTGTAAAGAAGTGAGAACCGGGAAAAATGAAATGTCCCCATTTGCACAAATGTCCTCACGCCGATGGTGTAAAACTCAAAAAGGGTCCTCACAAAGATAGCTGTACAAACTCTCTCTCTCACACACACAAACTTGTGTGTCTATAAAACACCCACCTGTATAACAACAGTAGACTTGTAATCTTTGCTTCAATGTGATCATTATCACTGGATTCAAAACCACTGTCCACTATCTTTTCACAATGTTGCCCACCCCAGTATGTGTTCATTTGCATCATAAACATACATATGCTACGTTAAAAGATGGAAGCTGTCTTGACTTGTACGGATGCCAAATTAAAAATTTCCGTTCGAACAGAAGTCGTGCATAAATAATCCAGTCTTGGCACTGATTTCAGAATTTGCATGCTTACTTTTGCTCTGCAAGCTGCAAACAGCTATGTTTCCAAACTTAAAACTTCTTATTTGAGTTAATGATTAAAGTGAGATTTCATCACAGGGCTCCTCTGTAATACAGGGGCCTTAATAATGCCAGAAACCTGCAAGCTTTGAGAGCTTCATTCAAAGGAGATCCCCAGTCTCATTTCCTGATACAGTATTTTCAAACAAATGTTACAAAGATAAAAAAGATAAAGACGTGATATGAAATAAAAGTGGTAACAGAAGACATTCAGAGCACAGACATGTGAAAACCCCACACACACTGCTAATCTGATTGTGTTTTCGTGGTTTCCTGCTCTTTGTGGCCTCAAAAACAGGATACAAAAAGAGGGGGAGCAATTCTTCATTCACTGGTTGACTCAGCTCAAGCGAAACGTGGTTTCAGGTGGTTGTTTACACACTTTCCCCTCCGCTAAGTTGTAGAGTCGACAGACTGTTCGCTTGCTGAAGCAACCCGTCCTCACCGGTTGCTATTGCAGATGCAGGGACAGAAATGAGTGATGAACTTTTACAGTTCGACCGCTTTCCCCACTTTGGTTTCCCCCAGTGGGTTCCTACGTGAGGAGAACTGTAGCACTGTAGGTGGGTGGGGGGTGACATGACATTGACATCCTTCCTTAACCTTTTATTATTCAAGGGGTTGTAATAATGTCAGCCTGTAGTGTTAGTCAACACACACTCTGGAGCACGAGAAAATGAAAACTGCTCTGACTTTCTAAAACAAGTGCATATTAAGAAAAACTTAGCAGTACCTAATGTAATATACAGTGGTGTGAAAAAGTGTTGCCACAGCATCTCAATAGTTTTCAGGTCAGGACTTTGACTAGGCCACTCTAAAGTCTTCATTTTGTTTTGTTTTTTCAGCCATTCAGAGGTGGACTTGCTGGTGTGTTTTGGATCATTGTCCTACAGCAGAACCCAAGTTCGCTTCAGTTTGAGGTCACAAACAGATGGCTGGACATTCTCCGTCAGGATTTTTTGGTAGACAGCAGGATACATGGTTCCATTTATCACAGCAAGTCTTCCAAGTCCTGAAGCAGCCCCAAACCATTACACTACCACCACCATATTTTACTGTTGGTGTGTTGTTCTGAAATACAGTGTTACTTTTATGCCAGATGTAAGAATATGTTCCCAAAAGTCTTGCGGATCATCAAGATGTTTTCTAGCAAAACTGAGACTTTATGTTCTTTTTGCTCAGCAGTGGCTTTCGTCTAAAAACCTTCAATTAAACTGCATTTTGTGTTATCTTTGTCTTATGTTTAAATTTTTTTGATGATCTGAAACATTTAGGTGTGACAAGCATGCAAAAAAAATAAGAAATCAGGAAGGGGGCAAACACTTTTTCACACCACTGTATAACGAGACTGATAGGATCAACACTGAACGCCACATACTGACACATCTGAAAGATGGGTTTTCTTCTAGTACAACCTTTGTGCTATGGTGATTAATAACATTTTTCGTTTATGACGAGTAATACTATTCTCGTCCACCCTGCTGTGTTGTCAAACATGTACCAGCAACACCGTGTCCCAGTCGATCTGTTCCACTTCTTAGTTCCTCAATCACATCCTCATTCTTTACATGCAGCCGTTCAGGTCTTCCTTTAAAGAAAAAAGGAAGAAAAACTTGGTGTGTGTTTTTTTTTTTTTTTCCATGGACATAGCTCAGACTGACAAACATGAACATGAAGGCGTTGTGTTTTAAAATCAAGACACGTTGGTTTATTTTCCTCTTGAAATAATAAATATGCTTATTAGCAATCACAAATTGAGGCTGTGCCATTATGATGTAAGACATACAAAAGTTAACATGTCACGACATCTAAAGAGCAGCGTTAACGATCTCCGAATACAGAACAGACACAAAACTTAGTGGGTGAAGTAAATAAACACTTTTCAACCCGAATCAGCGATTCAGAAGGGTCCATTTTATGAAATTTCCTGGAAAGCCACAGATAAACATAAGCAGGCTTTTTGAACGAAACAGGCCGTCTTCTTAATGTTAATAATACAATATTATACCAAATGAAAGAATAAATGACACATTGACTCAGAAACTGCCTCAAGAACAAACATCTGTCACTGATAAGTCTCTCACATACCTGACTAACGTTCAACCTACCCTCACCTGCCAGTTCATTAGGTACATTAGTCAAATAATGTACCGGATGCACCACGTTTCACTTCTGCATTAAATCTGCACAGCTTCATAACTGTTATAATATTCAGTTTTGTGTACAAACTGCAAAGGAGTGCGTATTGGAGTGTTTAAGTTATTAAGCCGGACCCACTGAATAAAATGGTGATGTCAAAATAATATAAACATGTGTCGGTACAAATGATACAGTACTACAAACCACAGCCTCCAAAATGAAAACAGCTAAATCAATAGCTCTCAAACAAATGCTGAACACCCTAACCTTATAGCAGAATGCATTTCTTTTCAACCGTGTGCCTAATGAACAGTGTATGTGCACACTGTAAAAAGAAAGCTAAACTGTCCAGTGTTCCCCCTTTAAAAAGGGACTTTTACACAGTTGAGTTTCATCCACTGTTCAGTGGAAACAGCCTTTATAGTTTCCCCGGGAAACATTTAAGTTTTCCCAGTTAATATTTTTCCAACTTAAAGGGATTCTCTGAAATAATTTCCCTTTTCTTGTCTCTGGATATGACTGAGTGCTACGTGATCTCATGTCTCACAACAAACCATCACACACACTTACTGCACATCATCATGGGCGCTGTAGTGCCCTCCCTTGGACAAATTCAAAACTACAGCTCCTCATGTCATGTTCATGTTCCTCTCACCCATGTGATTGTTGGATTGTCATTCCAAAAACTGTGTTGCTGTTACAGCCTCCACTCTTCTTGGAAGCGTTCCCACAACAGTTTGGATCCTGGCTGGTGGCAGGTATTTGCTCCGAGTTATTTGGAGAAGCTCTATTAGTTTATTTGATTTCCGTGTCACTCATGGTTTGGGCTTTGCACACTCCTTTTCCAACCACTTCAAAGGCAGCTCCCTTGTAGGTTGCGACTCCTTGGCCGTCTGTACGGAGGTCTCGCTGAACCTGCTCCCACACCTTCTTTTTGGGGTTCAGCTCTTTGTCTGGTTCACCTGCAGTCAGAAAGTCAGTTTGACACATCTGAATCGTCTCTGTAGTTTAATAAGCCTCGTCATATGCAGGTTTATGATTACAGGACTTTTCCTGTATTATGTTATATCCTTGCAAAGCTCCTCACACATCAAAACCGTTAGCAGGATTACGCTGCTGTAATAACCTTCTACAAACTCTTTCCATGAGATTACAGAGACTGGTTACAGGGATTGGCTTCCTTTCAGTCACAAGAGGTCAGTGAGGCCAGCAGTGAGGTTTGGAGATAAGGCCTGCTCAGTGTGCAGTCCAATTCATCCCAAGGGTGTTTTGTGGCGCTCAGGAAAAACATTGCTTTGTGGAGGTTACATGTTGAAGAAACACAGGCACCTACAAACTGTGCTACAACAACATGTACAAACAGTGAGGCTTGTCTGACTGTGTGATGAATGCCTGATGAACTGCAGTGCTGCAAGCAGAGGCACGATGACAAATCACTCACTGTTGAGCATGTACAAATCTCTTGTGACATTTAGATGGAGACTTTCTATAACAGTTAAGATAGTGATTCATTTCAGAGGGCAAAGAAGTCAGACGGCGATACCTGGAAATCCCTGGAAAGTAACTCTGTCCCCTGGTACTGCTCCACTTGGAGGATCAAGGATTTCCACCTTGGCTGCTGAGCTGGCACACAGGAGCACAGCCTGGTTCTCCACTCCTCTCGTCTTAACTGGCTTCAGGTTACACAGCAGGACTACCATGCGATTCTGCATCTGCACGAGGGTCACAAGATTAAATACAATTTTACATTTTGTCAGATTTTACAGCTTTCATGCAATGTTTTGCATATATATACGATTTCAGACAGAATTGAAATTAAAATACTAAGACATTGAGAATGTGTCTTAATAAATGTCTAAATACTTTTCATCTGGGTCTGTTTAGGTTGGTTTTAGCTTGGCCCATAGTTGAACTTTAGTTTGTTTAAAAGATGATTCCCCCCACTCTCTTTGAAAACACATTTCAGAAGGACAGAACACCTAAAATCAGTGAATGACCCATAAAAGATCCCCCGACTTACAGGAGAGTAACGACCATTATGGCAGCACATGACTGCATCTGGCATAAAAGTGACCCACTGCTTTTCATTTAGATAAAACACTTAATGCCATTTTTTCCCAGTAAGAAATAATAAATTATAATAAAATAAACCAAACAAATTTACTTTAAATTGACAAATAGATAATTACAGAGACACCCTGAGTGTTACTGATGAATTTAGTATACACAAATGACTGTCCATCTATTGGAATCACCTCTGAAAATTTCTACTTCACATCATCATCAGAACTGTAAGTGTCAGTAGACCAGATTATTGGCTCTAATCTAGATTCTACCATAAATACGATAAGACATTCAGTGACCTTCATAAGCACCACACCGTTAGTATAACAGTTTTTGCCTAACAAGCAAAAATGCGATGGATTTGCTGGAACTAGTTTCTTGAATGTAAGTATCTTTTTTTAAGGCTTTAGGGCTGTTAATTTGAGTATGTCACACTGCTTACAACAAAGAAGTAGATTATTCATTAATCTGAAATAGAATAGATCTGAAGTAATACTATAATTATATTTTAAAATAAAATTCAAGAATCCCTTAATCCCTCTACTGAGTTGATATAGGAGTGTACCTGGTCCACAGGTACATGCTCAGCCAGTTCGCTGACTACTGTCCTCGGTGAAGCCTCTCCCACATCAACCTGCTCCACGTACAGGCCGTCAGTGTCTGGAAGCTGCAGAACTGAGATTATACGTCCGACACGCAGGTCCAGACGAGAAACGTCCACTCTGGCCTCCTCTTGGCTGGACGATTCCTGCTTCTTTGCCACCTTTGGCACTCCTGGCAAAAAATAAAGATGAACACTCTAATAAATCATTCTTAGCAATAAATAAAATAAACAGCAAGCCGCATTAAACAAAAACAGATGTTTTTGCACACAGGAGATAAAAAAAATAAGTGCAAAAGTTTGAAAATACAATAAAATGGAGATTGCATAAATGTCTGTAAAATATATAAATTTGCCATAATGCGTAACAGGGAATAAAGGATATGTAAACACTATAATAACTTATTATAGGTTGGTGTTGTGATTGTCTGTGTATTAGTGCGTGGCCTGATTGTACAACAGTTATGTTAATTTATGTGCCAATTGTTTAATAAAAACATATATATAATAAATAAAACTTTAAAAAAACTAACATGTTTTTTTACGGGAGTCATTAAATGCTGCAAAGTTGCATCAGAATGACATTATTCCAGCATAGTGGTGTTAGGGGCCAAATGGTATTTTGCTTGGGGGCCCCTCAAAAGCTATTTATTTGCAAAAATAAAACACAGTCACTGTGAAATAAGAGTTTTCTGAATGATTTAAATTAGTTGAATTAGATCACTGATGCTCTAGTGGCTGAATGGATCAAATATTGCAGCCAGGGGCCAAAATCCCGAGAGAAACTTGACTATTGGTGCCTGTTCAGCAGTAACATGAAGGTGTGAGATTAGTGCCTGGTCAATAACACCCTACGCCCATTTGAACCTCTCACTCTCGGACCTCCAGGACGCACCTTTAGGCTTGCTGTACGAGGACACCCGGCCGCGGAAACCCATCTCATGGAGCTCCCTGCGGACAGTGGTGGAGCTCACGCTGGCCCCAGAGGCGGTCTGAAACTCGCTGGTCAGAGCCTCTATGGAGGGCAAACACTTCCCCAGCGCCACCCTCTCCAGCACCTGGCGGTCCTCCTCCTTCAGTTTGTGTGGTCGGCCGCTCCGGGGCAGAGCCGTCGTTATTCCTCCACGTTTCCACTTCAAAATCACGGCGCTCACGGTGGAGCGAGGGAGGTTCAACAGAGCGGAAATCTCACGGACTGACTTTTTGCACAGGTGGCATCCCACAACGGTGCCGCGCTGGAAGTCACTGAGCTCCTCGCTGCGCCCCATTCTGTCACTGGTGTTTGGAGACAGCGTCGGCTTTGATTCCCCAGCTCCCCAGCCTCCTCCATGGAGCTGATCCCCGCTTTTCTTCTATGGTTTGAGGCTTTAAATACTAGTTTAAATACTAACATGTACATTACCACCGCCTTCAGGTGGCATGGTGAACAACAACCACAATTTGTAATTTGACATGTTGGATAACAGAACACAGACACAGAAAAGACAAATAAATAAAACTAGAAGACTTTTAGAGAGTGTAATGGAGACAGTATGGCATGAAATGAATATTTACACGCATGTTTTGATTTATGCTTTATTGGGTTAAATATAGATTTTAATTTTTGCAATATTGTGTTAGTCAAAGTACAAAGATGATTGAAAAACACGCGAGCGACTGGTCATCCTGCCTGTGTGAGAAAATAAACCTTTATCAGTATGGTTTGGTATATTCCTTGTTAGATTAAATGCATTTTCTTTCTTATTATATATTTATATATATTATATTTGTTCAATGTCAGTATTCACCTCCTACTGGTTGTCTCTGCAGTCCAGTGCAAAAGAGTTAGGCATGTCTGACCACCTGCTTTTAAACTCTTGGGTTAAACACAAAACGGGGATGGTTTATACTATTGATATATTAATGAGTATATGTATTTGTGTAAATATTGTTTGTGTTTTGTTTTATATGGTGTTGGTATGATGTGTATACTGAGTGTTTCCTTTTTCCTGGTGTCGGTTGGTGGTTGGTGCTTTATTGAATTTTATGGTGTCTCATGGGGAGTTAAATAAATGACAAAACTTTTCCACAGAGTTGACCTCAGTCTCAAGCCTCTCTGAAAACTTGAAGTCTCCGCCGGTCAAACTGAGAGTACTTTAACCATAAAATTAAGTTTCAAATCCCTTTTTAAAGGAAAATTAAAATTATAGGATAAACCCAGATAGTTCAACTATAATTATAGTGATACAATTGCTCTCCATGAAAGGAAACTTCATAATGAAATAAGGGTTTGCATGTCCAGTGTGTGCAAAGACAAAAACACAAGAACCTTAAAGTATAAACAAGTATAAGGGCTGCCAAAAATGTTGTTTTGTTTTATGCTTTTAATATGAGGCACCTGGCCCATTGGTCTCTCCCTGCTGAAAGGGAAATCTTGTCTGCTGAAGTAAGTAAGAAAGCAAGAACACATCCAATAATCTCTCATCTTAAATTTATGTGGACTAGTTTTACTCAAATATTTAAATTTGATCTCTTTCTAAATGTCTCTTCAAGTATCTGGTTAAATCCTAAATTATGAATTGGTAAATTCCCCATTTATTGGAAGGTATGGCAGGAGAATGGTGGGGATCTGTATTGTGACAGTTCCTTAAAATCTTCTGGGCATTTGGTGCAACAATTCAATATTCCTATGCCTTACCTTTTTAGGTATCTGCAACTCTGACATATGTTGCAGTTTTTTTTTTTTATATCCAGTGCATCGTTCCCCAAAAAGCAGAACTCCTTGAGAAAATTCTGAAGAGTTATGGAGAAGGACATGAGGCAGATATGTATCACACTATATTCAGTCTCTTGGTAATGGGCCCATGTCAGCTCTGCAGAAGACGTGGGAAAGGGATCTGAACTTGACATTCAGTGATGAGGATTGGAACAGAATTTGTGAAAGTGTTAAAGTAGTATCAAGGGATGCAAGAGTAAGCTTCATTCAATTCAAAATTATACATCCTTTTTACTGGACTCCTTCCAGATTATTCAGATTAGGATTATTACCCACATCACATTATTGGCGATGCAAATCTGAGGCAGGTAATTTGACCAAGTCCAACCATTCTGGGCCAATATTTATGATAATCTGTGTGAGATTACAGAGATACAAATCCCATTTAGATTGTTTGTTTTGGGTAATTGTTCAACTCTGACAGGACAGGATAAACATATCAAAAGTTATGTTTTATAGCACTGCTTATTTGCTTGTTTGGTTGGGAAGGGTTGGGGGGGTAATTGTTATTATTGTTACTGAAATAATAGAAATAAAAAAATGTTAATCACAAAAAAAGTGTAACCAAGTATAAAAAGTAATGAATAGTACATTATATTATATTACTGAGATAATCTGTTATATTTGTCTGATGTTTTACTGCTTTTTGTCATCTTTGGGTCTCTGTAATTTGTTGGCCAAGCACCCATGTAATTTCTGGCAAGAGAGACGTGTTAAATATTTTCAAGACTTTCAGTGTCAGAGTAGACAAAATGTTCATTATGCTCCAAATCAAGCCTGACTGTTAAACTCATCCAAATTACTACCATGATCCACCGCCTCCTTCTTCCTCAACACTACAGGTCAGTGTGAAGGTTTCATACTGCCACCCGCTGGACTCCTCAGGAGTGTGTAACAACATGTCTTTATGTTGTGCTTAGTCACTGTTATGTAGTGCAAGTTTTCCCGAAGACATCCAAATAAAACCTGCCCCCTGTTTCGTCCCACACTTTCAGCAATCCTGTAACACACCACTCGTTTCCATTTCCTACGTCCTTGGCATTTCAGAAATCTTTTTTTCTGCTAAACATTTCATTCTTGCAGTTTCTTTACCCCATTTTTTTCATATTATACTCTATATTATTACACATATTGGTTGATTGGTTGCCAGCGGATTGTTTTAGTTTTCAGCCTGTCCAAAACTGTAAAGACTTTTGTGTAAAAATAAATACAGTTTAGTTCACTTAATTCTTGCTGGTATAACTTATGATTAAAACAAATACAATAATTACAAAAGTGTCATTTTTGAAACTGACTTTTAAGTCCTATGACGTTTCTGATCCTCTATAATATTCTCTCAACAAACATCTTAATTATAATTATTCTAATTATTATTCTAATTATGAGGCAGTGACCATTTCTTATATGTGCACTAGTATCCAGGTATGTTTAAATACCTTATCCTGGCTTTAAAACCATGTCCTCTGCGTGTAATCAACAATGTGGCTGAAATGGTGGGAAGTCCAGATGAGTAACCTGGATACTATGTATAATTTTCAGTGTTGTGATCTTCCATGTAAAAAGTCATATCCTCAATATTATCAAAACCAGAGTAAAACTCCAAACTGGCATGCTAATGAGCATCAAAACCACTCACTTTGAAACGGTTTACCACGAACACAACCCTGCATTTTGTGCAGTTTCCTTGCAGCCAGGAAATATCCCAAATTCTTTCCATTCAAGGAGCCCTTAAATGTCCACAGGAACCATTAATATCAGGAGCTGACGGCATGGATTTTACTTGCTGGGACTGCAGATATATGCGATGTTTACTTGCTAACAGCAGTGACAGAAGTGCGTATTAAAAGGAGAAATGGTCCACATGGTCCAGATTTATGTGACGCTTTACTGGCTTAGAGAGGGAGGAGTTCAGGCTGCTCCCCACCTGGGAAATCTCAAAGGGACATGAAACCACTTTCTGACATTTTGCCAAAGACGACTCTTGGAGGAGGACTGAAGGCTGCATGCATGCAAAATGTTGCCAGAGCTCACTACAGCTTTTTACACACTATACAGGACGACTATATTTGGATTCTCCTGACTTAATTTTTTTTTTTGATGAATGCTCAGTTTATATTCATCCCATGTAAAACAAACAGGTTTGTAAAAGTTGGAAACACCTGATTCAAATTTATTGAAACACACAACCAAAGACATTCCTACACATGCATCGTGTAAAGTACAAGAAAAGGACACAGACGCTGCTATTCATACTTACACCACTTTTATATTACAAAATAGCACTGCTGTTATTTCTGTCGGGTATATATGATTTACGATATAGTGATACCCTCCACCCCACATACACACACAGATACAAGATCACAACATAATGCAGTAAGCAACAGCTGACTCATGCGCCGTGTTCAACACTGTAGCCCTCTTCCTTACATAAAAAAAAAAAGACTCATTCAGGTCAGGCTTTCCCAGTCGCTGGAGGGTTAAAGTGCATTACAGAAAGCAGAAAAAACATGAGGAGATATAACAAAAGGAAACAGAGGATACCGTCATTAACTATAATACGATTAGATAAGGCTTTATTTCACAGGTCCATGATTTCAGAAAAGAAATCTCTACAATTACTACTATTTCCTTGAAGGAAGAACATAATTGGAACTAATTATTGCCCCATTTGTCTATTTAATCCATGTATATAACTGCAGTTTATGTGATTTTAGTTTAACCTGCAGAAAAATGTAAAATTTCTCTACATGCATGGATGTAACCAAGTGCTCCTTGTAGTTTTTCTTACTAGGATGGATTGTCACTAATTATCACACCATTATCTGTACAAAGTTCTGCAACGTATGTAAGTAGTCTTATTTCAGTTTTACAACGTATTTCACTTTTATTCTATTTGGGTGCTATTCTAAACAGATGAAATTTTGTCTTTTTAAGCTAACCGCCTCATTTCTGTCGATCCGTGAGCACCGTGCAACCTAACGACCATTAACATAAATGAACAAAACTAGACTGACAAATAAGAAAAGTGTGTTTTCTCCCAACAAATGAAAGTTAACTTGAGTTAACCTTTGACAGAATTCATATGTTCCCATAAATTAGCAGCGTCGTTTCTTTCCGGAAACCTTGATGGAAATGATTCATAAATTACAAAGACATTGAATAGTGTTGCAGTGAAATGTTTTCTTCATAAGTACGCTGAATGTTATTACATGAAGTATTTTTGAATTCTAAAAGTGTTCAAATCCTATTGAAGTCCTAAGAGAGAGCTGTTATAGTAACATTGCAAACGGACAAAACTGAGAGATTATACATATACGATAATCATATAATTTAATTGCTCTGTAAAAAGATGTTCATTCACCTTAAGAGAAACTTGTTTCATTCTGTTGCACAACCAGAATCCAGCTATCCGACCAAACAAATGGTCAGATAGACAAATATTTGTTTTGCCTGTGTGCAAATGTGAGACAGAGACATAATGGCAAACTGTGTGACGGAGTGGACAAACAAGAAAGATAAGGAGAGCCACAGATACTGATGTATAATCCCACGTATCGGGCAGTCTTAACGTCTACGTGACCTGATGTAACGTACAGACGCTTAAAGGTCCAGATTAAGCCGAGCATTAAGCATCTGTATGTATACTGAGCTGGCAAGAACCACATTATTTCGCCGCCTTCACGTCCACAACACAAAAGATGCACAGTTCAAGATAGTTTTTTTTTTAAATCGTATCTCGTCAACAAAATGTCAAAAAGTTTATGGAATTAGTGTTTTCTCCCATTACGCTACCACACATGTCCGTTAAGCTGAAATGATATGCTACATGTCGAAGAATATGTAGTAATAGCAGGAAATAAAGTGAGGTAATGTAAAAACTGTCAAGCTTTTTCCCACCTATAGGCAGTACACCACGGTGAAAAACTGCCCTTTGTACTTTGTGGGGTACTAATGTTAAGAGTTGGGAAGTCTGTGAACGTGTGTGTTATATAATAGTGTCCCAGGTGGCTGCAGGACTGAATGGAAACAATGACTGGAGGAGAAAACCACCAGTTAAATTCCACTGGCTCCATCGACTGAGTCAGTGGGTCTGTGCTTCTTCAGTGTGCAAGTCTGCAGGAATGTGAGAGGGAACAGACCCAATCAAGCACTAGATTCTGCTGTTATTCACGAGGCATTTCTGAAGCGGTCAGCGAGTAACCGACAAGTCAATAAACACAAAAAAAGACAAAGCAGTAAAAGAAAATGTAGAACAAAGAACCCTACCGCACACGGAAAAGCGTACATTAACAATCATCATTGTCAGTCTGCGTACTGTATGTCCACTCTAAGTTGGCTTGGTTTTCTTTTAAATGTGAATGATGACGTTAGTGTTGTAAGGGGGCGGGAAGTGTGACAGGAAAACTGGGATGTTAGCTTTCAGGCATCATTCAAGCTGTAATAACAGACCTTTCCCACAGCAGAGTATATCGCACCATGCACAACATTACCTCTGCTAACAGGAGCTGTCATGAACACACCGGAACATAACAGATGTCACTATGTTTAGCTCTGTTTTTGGCGTCTTTCAACTTCTGAGGGGAATTCTGTAGCTTCAGCTAATAAAAGACGTTAGTCACTAAGTGTGCCTGTCTGTTCTCTGGTCTCACAATGCTATGACAGCGGTGAGAACAAAACAACTGCAAAGATGAAGGGCTGACAGCTAAATGATCGGAAACTCAAAAAGTTTGGAATGTCATTAAGCTGTGTTTATGTTTTAGTTGTTAGATGAATTTGCAACCACGAAGCGCTTACTTGAGCGGTTTCTCAGCGTTTGCTTGGTTTAGAGGGTACAAACAGGCAGACACAAACAAACAAAAGATGACAATGTTTAGCAGTATCAAATAGCACGTAGCAGACTCCTCTGACAGCGCAGACAGCTCCTTTAGCCAGCTTAGCGTGGACGTACTCCATGACTATATGCATAACAATCGGCTCTGTTTCACTGCAGCATAATTCATGCTTAAAGCATCAAGTTCCTCAAAATAGATCCTAGCAATGCATAGTTCCCTCCTGTTTTCACCAGACACAGATACTTCATGTCACTACTTAACCCTGTGTCTTCAGGTGACCTCTTAGCTTTAGTTTAGCGCCATTCCTTCCAGCCAGACAGCCAAGGAAAGCAGCGTGCGCAAAAAAAAATAAAATATGACACGAAGGCTTGGCACAAAGACTCCACACATTTATACCGGCTGACAAGTGTTTGCATACAGATGTGCACACACTGCCAGATTTGGTGGTGACAACTGCTACGGCCGGCTGTATTCTAGTAGCATTGTGAACGAGAACATTTCCCTCCGGACAGACAGTAGGGAGCGATCAATTATTCATGTGCTGTGATGACATGAGTCATAATAATTAGCAGCAGTTTCAGTAGGGCAGTGGGTGACATCACTTCAAACTGACATGCTATGATTGTCAAATGTGAGGACAGAAATATCAACCTTGTCTTATTGTGTCATTTCCTCTCCACAACAGGAATATTCAGCTGGTTAAAAAATAAGGTCCACAAAATAGAAAGGGAAACAGTTACATTTAGAAATTACAGCATAACGTGTGCTTACATACTCCTGCTCCTTGTGACCACATACAACCTGATCTCAAGTTTTTTAAGGACCCAAGTCTTAAATTAAAAGTTGCTGGTGGGAAATCACACCAACCCCTTACATGTGCTATGTTCTGTACATATCCCTCACATCTGTAAAACTTCAAGAATAGCTGGCAGTGATCTCGTACCAAGAAGTCAAACAAGACGCTTTTTTTTATTGTAATTAAAGCTGCAATCTGCTGTAAAGGAGGTCCTGCTCGTCCTGTGTCCATATCATGTCCCGCAGCAGGTATGTGTTTCCAGAGTGAGGACAAAGAAATGTTGACTTCTCCGTTACTGTTAAGGGCTCCGACATCTCCACAGTTACTGTGTGCGTATTTTGGACGATCGGTTTAAAGATGTGAAAAGATTACGTGGACGAAAACTGGGCCACCACCATGTGAGACCTGTGACTGGCTGGTCCGGTTGCCATGACGGCTAGAAAATGAGCAGGCAACATGTCCACAAATGTAGGACGGATCAGTTTTTCACTCAGTGAAGACATAAGTGGGTGTTTTGTGCATCTGTTGGATTGCATTGCTCACTGCACGTCCTGTAAATTAGCCAAAGACGGGGACTCTGGCGGTCGCCTGATGACGCCTGATGTCACGTTCTGGTCCTCAACTTCCGGCACATTCATACTTTTTTTTTTTTCTTTCTAAGCTCTAATATTCTGTGGATTTGGCCTCGTCACATTCTTGGTCATCGGACAGTGGTATTTCGGACATACCGACCTCCGTGCCCAGGATGATGGATGTGTCTGAATCACTGCTGAGAGGAGGCTGGTGCTCACCTGAGGGAACAGAGTGGGAGGTAATTCATTATTTGGTAGGTCACTGTGGATTCAGTGATACTGCTACCTCTGGACAGAGCCAATAATACATAACCAAGTAAATATTTGTATTTCTTTGGGCCAATGTCACTGTCACTTAACTAACTCATTGGCCTCAGAAACAAGTCGAGTGCAGCAACACCTCCCTTCATATTTCCACAGTGTTCTCCCATTGTCATTAATTATGTTGTTTTAAAATAAACAATATACAGTTCAGTGACAGGTCTTCTTTCACCAAATGAGTGGTACTCTAATGTCCAATTAATGGCCGCCGATGTCCCTAATAAAACCTAAGACCCCCTGTCAGTCACTCATATTAAGATAACAACTACAACACGCAACAGACAGCGACAAGAAAGTCCTAAATTCCAGGAAGTAAGGTCTTTGTCACTCTTGGTAAATGGCTGAATCTGCAGAGAATGATAAGCACTGGAGCAATTACCCGAGCACTCATTAATCAGGCTAAAGATGAAACGGCAAGCGGCACTTCATCACTGCCAAGCCACAGCAGCAGATCTCCTTGTTCATCTCGTGTTACTGCCTGTTGTTGGCAATGTCTCCGTTTGCTCATTGGTGCTGTGACATGTGACATATCACCTCTAATTTACATTCTAATTAGTCTCTACTGGCTCGTAGCGAGCTGATCTACTGCTTGTGAAGGAGACAAAAGTAAATGTGAGTCTTTGCTCTACCAGCGTGTGCTGAGTATTTAACCGTTATTTTTTCCTTTGCAGTGGTTTCAACACATCAGGGAATGTTTCCATTTCCTTGGATCTAGCAGTATGCAAACTGAGATCTTAATGATTACAGCTTTTTTTATTATTTTATCTATCCCATTTATGTCAGTGACAGTAGGTAGAATAGAAGAATTAGCTCTCCGTATAATGCAACAGTTAGTCTTTTATAAACTGCATTCATTAAACTGATCATAAAGTGTAGTTTATTCTGTAAAAGTTGCTACAAACCTGCCCATTACAGCTTCAGTGGTGACTGCTAGAGGTTGTGTCTCCATTTAACAAACACTGACTTTATGTTTGGACTCAAAATGACTGAAAGAGCACATGTAAGGACATGTGCATGAACGCACGCATGTTAACCCACATACTTGTTTATAGGTTGCAGATGTTAAACAGCTGTTAAAGCTACAACCCTGAGATGACTGCATAAGCTGCTGCAATGTAAAGAACTGGGTATCAGAGTGTATGTGGGTTAGCTTGTGACTTTCTTGAGTTTCGCCCCCTCTTGCATTATGCAGGAAGATCTGAATTAGCAAAAACTGACCAGGTGGCTGCTGACCTGATTCAGGCCTCAGAATAAAACACTCAAGCCTGGGCAAAAAGTAACAGAATGTCCTAAATAACCACTGAACATTTAAAAAAAAAAAATATTATGAATATTGAATAAGAGTTAATTGAACATAAAACTTTCTAACTCGACGGCCTGTGGTGGAGGAAATACTCATATTACAATGGGGAAATACTGCATTGAAAAGGTAAATCTAGGGAGTAATGGCTCAAATCTTTGCCTTTTTGAAAGACAAACAATTGCATTTACTCCATGTCTCCATACTTTACTCTTTGAGTCTTAAAAAAATATTCCAACAAAAACTATTAAATAAAATCTCTCTTTGGTGGAAGTGCTAACCAACACCTGAGCTGAAGAACAGAACCTACACAAAGCACTTTTCATCACGGTCATAGTCATTTTGTTATTTGCATATTAAACGTGAGTACATACTGCTGGCAATGATGTGGCTCTCCCCTACATGAGGCGCCGTCTCTGCGTCTGGATGGAGCTGCAGGTCTATCGTTCTTCCTGCTGGATCCAGCACCACCGTGCTCTCGTTGACTGTGATTTCACTCGCTCCACTGATGGGGTTGGTGGGTGGACCCCCGACAGTCGTCTCGTAGTCCGGAGGGACATCATCTGAGCAATCTGCGTTGAGCTGTGACAAACCGAAGCCGTGTTTGGAGATGCAGAGACTTAGTATGTGAAGTAGCAGCGGTTGTAACTGTTAAATTGAAATTTCAAAAGACAAAATCAAAGGGAACTTACAGGGATTCCTAGAGCTTTGAGGATGTTCATTTTGCACATGGGACACGTTCGGTGGTCTAGTAGCCACGGGTCAACACAGTGCTTATGGAAGATGTGTCTGACCAAAAAAAGACAGAAACACACACGTTTTCATTTCATTTTCAGAACATGCAGCTGCTAAAATGTGGCAAGCAGCGAAATGTGTAGATACAGTGGGCTATGATACAAGTGCAACAACAAATGGAAGCACCCAGTGTTTAAGTTACAGTATGTACAGGAAAGTGCAAACACACACACTTTACCTGCATGGTAATATCCTCACAACATCATTGGGCTTATAACCTTCAATGCAAACTGCACAGTTGTCAAACTCTGACTCAGTTTCCTTAAAAACAAACAGAAAAATAACAAATTTGGAGGAATTTCTCAATGCACACATATCTTTAAACTCACTATGCTGCATCAGTAAACATGCTTTTAATGTAATAACTTGCAGCGTGCGGAGCTGTGTTACCTTGTCTCCTTTCTTAATGGTGCGTACTTGGAGCTTACTGATGGCCTTTTTGGCAGCATCTCCCAAACGCCTCTGCAGACATAAGCAAATACATATATATATCTCATTTTATTACTCTCGTGGTCGGGATCTGGATGGTTTGGTGATATACGGTAGCCTTAGTAAATGGTCATCTTGAAAATCACGTCATGTGTTGTTTCACTGTCAGAAGTGGCAATTCGTCCTTCGCATTTGTTTCATCAATAAAGAACTGGACGCAGAGAGAGTATAGGTCAAGTAAATTAAGCAACACCACTGAATCGAAATAAAACAAGTTCAATCAAGTTGTTACTTTTAATCCTAAGTGAATTTAAAAGGGAGGATTGAGCTATCCAGCTTAAGCTCTTGGTGGTTTTGTAAGTGTTGCCAGGCAACAGTGGGAAAAAGTACTTAAAATGTTTTCAATCAGGTAACAATTTCTTTACTAATGATTTCCTAACAAAAGAGAACGCAATTTAAAAAGCCCTTTCAAGACTGATTGATAAAATCATTCAGCCTATTTCACCTAATATTTTCCAGTTTCTGCTTCTTCTTCTTCTTCAAAAAATATTTTCATCAAACACACCATTATTTAACTGTGAAAAGGCTGTTCTTCCTTACTAACCTGCCTGGAAAATAAATTGAAAGCAGATTTGTTCAATGTGACTGAATTCTTTGTGCAACGTCAATCAGGATAATTGAAAGTGAAAATGTAAACAGGAGTTGTCACAGCTACAGCTCTTATCATAACAGGCGCGGCGACGTATTGTCAATACAGATGTCACAAGAGCGTCAGCGAGGCCCGTTCATAATAAAGAGACGGCAAAAACAAGTATTTGCTCTGTGGGCTCGAAAGCGGCGTTGGTTGATGGTTCACTGGTTCACTGGTCTCTGTTCGGCCAGCTGTCGGGCTAATTCTGGGCTTCCCTTACAGCCTTAAAGGGCTGACAGCAGACGGAAAAACAGAGAGAACAGGAGCGCTGCAGCAGAAACACATGATCTCTAAATGTTGGACAGAGTGCGCATGGTCATACCTGGTTGCGATCTCGTGCGTTGGCGTAGCGGAACCTCTGGATGTAGTAGAAGACGAGCCAAGCGAGGGAGATGATCATGAGGACGATGAAGGAGATGGAGACAAATACCACAGACGTCCTGCTCACGTACTTCTGCAGGTTGCGCGTTCCTATGGTGATGTACAACATGACCGCAATTTTCTGCTCCAGCAAGGCCACAATCTCGCGACCTTTAGGCTCTGGGATCATGACGGCCACGACATCGCCTGTATCTGCACAACAGAGAATGCGGGAAGGACCAGTTTAGATGAATCAGTGCTGTAGGCATCAGAGACAACACCAGGGTCACATACAAATCTTCATCTACCATACTTGACTGGACTTGAGTTGCCTAATAAACTCTTTTGATAAGCATTATTTTATTCCTAAATATTTTATAAATTAAATATTTGCTTTAAAAAATTGGATTTATTGGATTTTTTTCTTTGTCTTGCAAGATATTGTGGAAAAAATTATGTCTTTGGGGTTTGGACTCATTTTCTGACCTTTTTTTTAATGGAAGAAAAACATTCAATGTATTATTTTTAACAGATTAACTGATAATGAAACTAATGGGTTCTTGCAGCCTATAAACTAACAATAAACTATTGCTGTTTATTATAAATAAAATACCTTTTCAAATTGTCAGACTGGCTCCAGTTTATTAGGCTACTTTTAGGAATCGATCATTTTACAGAATAAGTAGCCACGTCTCCAAAGCTGAAGAATTTAAATTCGACTTCAAAGACATTGTGTTTTGAAACAGAGCTCTGCTGGTTCAGACTGGGGTGTATACTGTGGTAATGAGCACTCTTGGGTCAGCTGCTGGGAGCTTAGACAAGACAGATGAAGTAAAGCCTCGCTCTCAGCGTTAGAGGCTTCCTACCAGGAACCATCTGTTGATTTTGTTGCAAAACAACAACGGGGTTTTGTGTTGTGGCTACAGTTAAGTCTCCTGACGGCTCTTGTGCCTCTAAAGCTAACGGGCGTATGGCACTGACAGCCTTAACTTCTGAAGAAGTTAAACGTATCTTCACACTGAAACCTACGCGCTGTGATACACTGCTCACCGACGTCAGATGGTACACCAATCACTATCTCAAGAAAACAGACAAGCTTTAATCCAATAATTACATTAATTATGTTTTGATACTTGTCTTCCTGTATTAACTTCGCGTATATATTTTATTGTTGAGTTATTCTAAAGGGTCATTTACATTGTTTTCAGGATTAAATCTTAAATCTAATTTTGTGTATTTTGCCCTGGATACTCTTAACAGGAGGTCCTTAATCTCAATGTTCTGGCTTGTTACTATTGATCATCAGTATGTAGTTTAACCAATAAATAACCATACCCCCCTTTCCAACCAACGTTAAACACATGGTTTCTGCTTAAGGTTTCTTCCTGTTAAAGGGAGTTTATCCATGCCACTGTTGCCTTGGTGTTCCTCCTGGGGTTTTAGTCTCTGGGTTCTGTAAAGTGTCTTGAGACGTTCTGGATTGTACTTGGTGCTAAATAAATAAAACTGAATTGAACTGAAATGAATTTGATATAATTTGACTGTTAGTTAATGAATTTTGAATTTTAAAGACAGAAGTACTTAATACCAGACTCTGATCAAGTCACCACAGATATTCAAATGAAGTTACACATTGGTGATTGAGCCACCTTCATATCTGGACGTGAAGGCAGAAGGCTAAATCATCATCAAACTGAAATTTTCTTTCAGTTGCAGGACCCACAAGAAATGCAACGTGTTTTGTCAGAGAGCTTAACACGTCCTACTAATGAATACAAAACAAAGGTCATTTTGGGCAATTTGTGACACTCCAAGAGGAAATGGAAAAAGTAGTAGCAGCAACAGTGGCCATTTAGATGAAGAGCTGCAGCCGCACACCTTCAGACTCTCAGCAAGGTAACAAACTAATTTCATTCTGCCTTGCTGTTTGGATAGTCAGATAAATTGTTAAATGTTAAAACTACAAAAGTTTGCTTTGTTGCCCCGAAATGCCTTACAGTGTTAAAATGAATTTGCTGCAAAAAAACAAAAAACAAAAAAAAAACAGTAACTCCAGGCGTCGACAAATCAACCAGGTTTCATTGACTTTAAATTATCAAGTAGAACAGTGATTGGTACTGGTCTTAAAACTGCAGCATTAGTCTGACTCTACTCTGTAAAATTTTGCATTTGTTGAACGAGTGACGCGTGGGACAAAATGTCTACATGACTGAACAGCTTCTAGACACGAGAGGGAATAACAACGCCGTGTTTTATAAGCCTTCAAACAGTAGGTTGATGATTCCAGGAATCGCTTCAACAGTCTGAGCACTGTTACATCATATTCCCTCTGTTGCATGTTTATGCCGGGCTGCGTGGAGTCAGGGAGGCTCCCTGCAGTGGTTCATTCCTTCTATCAGTTGCTATAAACAGTGACTTTATTCAACCTGCCGTGCCATCATAAATACAGCCTCTGACACACAGAGAGCTGCTCAGAGCTACTGGAACATTATGGACGGACGTGATTCTGTCACACAACCACGAGTGTTTTATGTTTTCCTGAGGAGTTAAAGACTTTGAATCAGACTGATATGAGTGTAATTGTAATATAGTAATGTTGTCATGCTCATAATCCCTTTATGTAACAGCTCTGCTGTAAAATCTGCGCAGCTGTTATATTTTGTTTGACCAAGGATCAGTAAAATTCAGTTTTATTTTTATAAAACATGCACAGATCAGCACAAGCATCTGTGCGTATGTAAACCACAGGAAAATATGACAAAAGACGGATGAACCTCTTTAATAATACAAGAACAAAAGCAGCCTTTAAAATTCTTTCATTACTGACAACAATGCACTGTAGCCAAGAAGAACTGGATTTAATACTCATCCAGTCAGCAGTATCGGCACAAACACAAAGGACAGTCCGTATATTAGGAGGCTGCTCCCTCAAAATGAGCTTATGTATATTGGAGTTTCTAAAGCAAACACCGCCTCAAACAATGACTGAGAAAACAAAAGCTTAAATTTGGACAGCAAACAGACGCTAATGTGCCACTGAACACTGTTCAGACGCAGACCACTTGTTGCCATGGTTTTTACCTGTCTGCGTCACTTGGTTGAAAAACTGCTTTAGAGTCTGCAAAATGAATGAGACTGACAGTCTATGCAATGCAGCTCAGGTCTTCCACCATAACCCAAGTTCATTCTCAAGACTCCCTGAATATAAATAAGTGTAACCTTATACACAAACACCCCTAGCACTGCAGATTTATGGTTTTATTAAGCATGCATCATGAGAGAGAATCACTGTGATGCAACTATTGCCTTTGTAAACACAAGATCAAACCACAGCACCTCGGGAAAAAAACAAAACACACTTTAGAGACAAAACCTTTGAAACTCTGTAGATGTTAAAAACACCCATGCTCGATCTTCATGGCCAATAGAAATAAGGAAAGGCATATTAGGACATGTAAGAGTTCCCTAAGCCTTGACTCTTATCTCCTTCACCGTGACGCAGTCAGAGCAGACAAAAATAGCTGCTTCTAAAACAGGAGGGCAATGTCGGAGACTGAGGCTGAACTAGTGAAAAGATCTGGTCTTTCAGACACACCACACCAAAATGTGGAAGCAGCGACGGATTAATACCGAATGGGGTTAATTCGGTGGTCGCCAGCCTGTTCAGGCTGTGTGTTTGATTTCTTTAGTAGGCTCAAGGTCTGCTGCCCAGTGGATACCACTGATACACAGATTACTGCAAAATTAACTGGTTTGCTATTTATCATCAACAATGAATAAAACCTGGCCGTTAAACAAAATAGATCAACAGTTTGGGTAATATGCTTATTGCTAACTTTCTTTGCAAGAGTTGAAGGTGAGACTGCCACCACCCACATGTCTGCAAGAAAGTATAAAGATGAAATCAGCAGCCAGTTAATTTATGTAAGCATAGTGTCTGAAAACCAAGGGAAACTGTAAACCTAAAAACACGCTAAAGGAAACGAAATTCATCTATATCGGCACCACCAAAGCTTTCCAATCACCATTTTATCTCCTTTCCTTAATCAATATTAACGTTTTACGTTATCAAACATATCAAGACATATATATATATATATAAAATACAAATCTCAAAAACTGTTGTCATATGCGGCAATGCCACAGCTACTGACATGACAACATAGGGTGGCCTGTTGTCCTAGTAGCACAACACATAAACTCCAGAGTGTTTCAGAAGCTAAGCTGGTGGAGTATTGATGATCTGACATAAGAGGCAACTAACATAACCAAAATGATCAACGGCTTAACGGGCAGGTTTCGGACGCTTACAGGCGACGGATGTTTTTCACTTTCTAAGTTACTGCGTGTTCGGAGCATCTTATGTAGGTGTTCAGAGGCCGTTAATCCCACTAAACATGCACACAAGACATGCCTGAAGCTATTGTGAAGCTTAAGATGGCCAGTTAATTCAACCCATCTGTGCACCTACACTCACTTCCCAGTTCATTAGGTACACTAGTGAAAACCAGTGAATCCTAATACAACCGTCCAGCACTAAATCTTAGCTTCATGACTGTTCAGTTTATGATGAAACAGCGTCAGAAAGGTGGTCGTTCAATTTGAAGGATGTAGTTTGCGGTGCTGTTAAACTGAACTGAATTAAACTTTTTCTATTTATTTAGTGTCGCCCACTGACCAAAAAAGGGTTGTCAAAATAGCATAAATATGTGTCGCAACGCAGTGCAGTTCAATAGAACAAGCCACATCCTCTAAAGTGGAAACACAGTTGAATCAACAGCTCTATCAGTTATTTCAAACAGAACTGCAATTTAGGGCAGAGAGACTGAAACTTACAGTTTGAGTTCCAGATGTTCAAACATTACCCAGCCCCGGAGCAAAACTGTTCTCAGCAGTTTTACATATGTCATGCTTCATAAATCCACATTAGGAGGGTATTTTTCCAGAAAAAAACACCTTAAACAAACACAATTTCCCTTAAGCCACCAATGCTTGCGGGCTAAACATTACTGCTCAACAGAGGACGTGAGTCAATAAGTGAGTGGAGAGTTTGCAGCCAACTTACATATGTATGTTATGTCAGCAGGACTGAACACTACTAAAAAGTTGAAAAAATACACTTTAGCAACTCGTGCTCTAATTTTGAAAGTTTCAGTTTCTTGTGATTCTGTCCATACTTTAACAGACCCTAGTGTGTTAACCTGCCACAAGGAAGAGGACAACATATTACCTAAAAGGTGTAGCTATTGTTACAATGCAATACGACTCATCTGAGAGATTAGCATTCAAGTGAGTACGAGCGCAGACAGATAAAAGGCTTCAAAGAAGACCAACATGATAATACAGAATAAACTCTGATAAACCCAAATTATCGATAACAGCTCAGGTTTAGGAAGGAAAAGTTAAATTCAATCCCAGAGTGTCATGAGGGGTTTTCTGGTGCTGGCAACTGAGGATTTTACAGCCCAGCTGTATTAGTTCAGGACAGGGAAGTGATCCATTCTGTCTTTGGCAGCCTCACATTCAATCCATGCATTAAGACCTGTTTCTTTTGTCACCGCATCCCTCTGTTACCCTCCTCTTCTCTATCAGCTCTGTTTTTGCACATCTCCTGGCTACTATCTCTGTTTTGTAATGTGTCTTAGTTTATATTTATGTCATGGCTAGAAGCAGGACAAGCCTTAAAAATAGCCTGGTGCCTTGAATCTTTTGCTGTCAGTACACCAGGGACGAACATTATCGTCATCATAGAGGAGGAAAACAAGATGATTAATGATCAAAAACTGTGGATTCCCTGAACAAACATGTTAGGAGACCTGTTTCTCAGTTAACACCACCTCCAACCAGTTATGTTGCACTTTACACTTCTGTAAAGGGTAAGTTTGTGTGAATATAGAAATTATCATTATATGACAGGTGTGCTTTCAGTGTTAGAGTGTTAGTACATGTTATCTTCACTTGGAGTCCTCCTGTCCTCATTGGTCCTAGTCCAACACAAGCTCATTGGTTTTGCTGATACTGAGCTTATTCTGGGCCCCTCTGTAAAAACCTTCCAGTCTGATGCCACAGAGACCTTTGCCCATCATCTTATCAGTTCATCTTTTAGTCAAATACAATGGTCTAAAAACACTAAATACCTCAAATGTTGTAGGGCTAAACCAATGTCTGTAAAAGGTGGTCTATTCACTATATGCACTATTTGCACAACATACCGTCTCTATTTATTCACATACTTACTACATTTATACTTATTCTCTGTGTGTGTGTGTGTGTGTGTGTGTGTGTGTGTGTGTGTGTGTATATATATATATATATATATATTGCAAACACAACTTTTTGATTTGTATATATTTTTTATAATCTGTTGTTCTGCTGCTGTAACACAGTGAACTCTATCTTCACACATACAGTAGACATGAAGCAACATTAGTATTCAGCTGGAGTCATGTTCTCTACAACCTGACTAATGTAAAAAATAATCCCGTTCCTTTTAGCTCTGTTTTGGTCTCCACCAACCTCTGAGGAATATAGCTGTCTGTTTAGCTGCTAAATGCTCCACTTTGTGTATTAACTTTTAGCTATTGTGTGGGGCATTTAGTGAACTATGACTTTCTACAATTTTTTTTTTGTTTCAATTTACTGCTACCAGCTGAGACGAGAAGGGTGAATGAGAAAAACACTGACTGGAAGCCGTGATGATAGCTGATCACTCAGAACAACATTAACTCTTGATAGTTAAAATACTAAATAGTGCAGCTCACCAGATAATTCTTTCCATTTTTGACATCAAAATATTAAAGTTGAGCAAAGCTTTAGAGGATTTGCATAGACTCTAGGGCTGAAACGATTCGTCGAGTTACTCGATTAACTCGATTACAAAAATTGCTCGAGGCAAAAACTCTGCCTCGAATCCTCGTTAAATTCCTATGACGCGCACTATACGCGCAGGGATCTGATTGTTCCACACGGACCGTTGTTTTGGAAGCACCTATGCGAAGCACACCACTAGCGCGTGATACATTGTGTATACTGCAAAGTAGACCTGGCGTACCACAGCAGTACAAGCTCAATGAGCCAGCATCTAAACAGAAAACTTCCACATGCTGTTTCACCAAGCGTCGCTGAAACATGGTAACGTAACCTAAATGATGTTCGCTGATTTTAATTGCATACTGTATTTGTAGCGATGTGATGATGCGGTTTGACTAGATATGATGTTTAGCTTTGATGTTTTTAAGTAAACTTATTCACGTTCAATTGCAAGACAGTATAGCCCAGGGGCGGAGTGGCAATCGGGACGAGCGGGACCTTTCCCGGTCGGCCGGCCGAAGGATTTAGGCAGCGGATCACAAATTGAGCGGCCGCGAGGCGAACGCGACCGGCCTGAGCTTATCAGAATCATTGACGTTACTAAATTCTCCTCGAATAGCGGCCAAATACTCCCATATATATTATTATTATTATAGTATTATATTTAAGGGGGGGGGGGGGCACGTGCTGTGCTGTTCCTCACGCACAGGACGTGTTCACAAACACACAGGTTGCTAGGTTATCATAGCAAATAGGCTCACCCCAGAAATTATGTATTAAATTGCAATAAATGGGCTTAGTTTTGGAGCCAAATGTTGGAGTTGGAGTTCTCTGTTTTTTTGAGAAATAAAAGGCAAATGCTTGATCATTTTACAGCCACATAATTTTTGTTATGCATTATTTGTTTTGGTTGTTTAAAAACGTAAAAAAAAAATATCCGATTAATCGATTAATCGATCGATAAAGTGCTAGATTAATCGATTACAAAAAGAATCGATAGCTGCAGCCCTAATAGACTCTAAATCATCTGCTTATCTTGTACTCGGGATGAACAAATGCAAGTGTGACTTCCAGTAATTTCACCATAATATCATTAGTTGTTTGACACATATTATTTGAACATCCGCCTCTGCACTGATCTTTTTGTCAGCCTTCATGCATTGCACTGTTGTCTGGCACAGGAGTGCTGGTCCGGTCAGCCGTGACGTTATGAAAACTAGCAACGAGCTGAGAGCACAAATGCGATGGAAATTCAATTCAAATGGAAAATAAGGATCATCTCAGGTGTAAACGTTAGTGTTTGCTCTTTTCGTAGTAAATGTAAGAAGTGCACATAAAATAGAGAGGGACAACAAGAAGTGCACTCTAAAACTAAAGACTCCTTTTACTGCTTAACAAACCTGGAACTTGTTTATTCCAGCAGGAGCTGCAGCTACTGTGAAGACAGTAAGAAAATAAGGTGCTTTATGTATGTATGATGACCTGGTCTGTGGTGAAGCGACCACATTTTGAAGGAGTACAGATGAAGTTCCAATTACAAAGCCTAGCAGGCATCTGAGGGTGTACAGATGAAGAGGACATAAATGAAAAATAAATATCAAAAATGATTTATTTATTTATTTTTTTAAATCTCTCTAGAGGTTTGTAGAGAGACACAATAGGTGTCTCACATCTTAGAGTGGAGTCATGGATATATACACCAAGCATACATCTACTTCATCAGCTCCTTAAACTCATCTGAAGAGGAGTCTATCCCATGACTCTCTATGACTAACCTGTGGATGTGGACTGCAAGTAAAACAGGCCCTCGTCTGTTTAGTCTACATTCCGCCTTAAATGAGAACATAAAAACATGACCATGGTTTCAAATAGCTGTCACAACAGGTAGCAAGTAAAGTACACAGCTTGGTGCATTTTAAAGAGGGAATTGTTTGTCCAATTATCTGTGAATCAGCCCGCACAGCCTCTGGCAACAAAGCAGAAAATGTGACTCGTCTTAGAGGAACCTGACAGTTTAATCTAGAGCTTGTCTTTTCAGGACATTTCCAACAGATTACGTCAAACGGTGCAACCGTTGCGATGTTCATACAAGAGTTATGAGTAACTAATTTCTGTCCTTGTTTTTTTAATTTATTGATTGTGCTGGCAGTAAATATATGGGTCTGAGATTCTTCTGTGCTTGTCTGCAAACCTTTAAACTGTACTGTGTGTGATTATAATGGCTTCATTCATAAAAGAATATCTACAAAGAAAACACGTGCAGTTATGATGGGGAGATTCTTTGATTCACAGACACTGTGCTTCTCGACAAGCGCCTCCTTTTGTATTATTACAACACCCGGCACCTTAGTTGACACCAAGTACTTATTCTCTGCCATTATTACAATGAGATCACCCTTTCTTCTAAACTCTAAACACTTCAGTGAAGTGTTTATTTGGCAGCGGCGTCTGTACAGTGTCAGAACAACAGTTAAAACTCCCAGTGGATGCTAGGCACATGCTAAGATTGGAGGGAAATTAAAGTAAAGCCATTTATACACAAAGGATTTAAAGACATACCTGGACCATCAAATGTGTAACAAACGCTGGCAATGAATGTGCGGGCTGGTCTGGGAATTAAAATTTTACGGGTCTCACAAAACTCTCACAGGGCTGCTTTTTTTAAAGTATGGAAATATGTCTCAAAGAGAGCAAACATCCTTAAATAACATTGTTACACACATTTGTGCCGGACTTTTAGACACCATACAGACAGTACATAACCTGCAAGGTTGCACAGTCGAGATCTACAACCTATCCTACAGACAGTTAACAAATTCAGAGCAAATTCAGAAAATCTATGAAGAGGAAACGAGCTCATCTGCTTGGGGAGAGAGCACATTGATTGTTTTGTACTGTACACAGGTAATCTATTGATAACATATCCCAGGGATGCAGAAGAGCCCTGAGACCTCAGCAGAGGGGATGAGAACCTCTAATCTTTACCAGAGATGTCAAACACTACATGTAGTAAGTGATTAGTGGCATGTGTGCTTCCAGGCCTCAGGACACCTGTAGTAGGACGCCAGCTCTTTTTGCAGTAGTTAACACAGTCGAGAAAGAAATACCTGTTCTGGAAGATGAGAAGTTCCCACTTACCTGGATGAGGCATTGTTATGGTGTCGTTGGCGCTGCTGGAGCCCATGTTGTATATAACCACTGCAGAGGCATTGTGGTTTGCGGCGTTACGGATTTTCTCTCGGTACGTGCAATTCCCCGCAGCCACCAGCGCCACCCAGGCGGTGTCTTTATGGAGAGGAGGGAACCTGACATTGGGGTCGCACGCCTGTCTGTCCTGCAGGAGGACCGGGGCCAGGACCAGACCTCTGGCTTCTCTCTTGGGCGAGTGCTCGCCGTACCGACCGCACTCTGCCTTCTCTGTCCTGACCTCCGAGGTGACGGGGTCCAGGTAGGTGATGTTGACGAAGGCTGTGTACCACTCCTCCTTCTCTGCAACCGTGAAGTCCAAGCACAGCAAGTGGACGAAGCAAAACGACAGCAGCCACGTCGATAGAGCCAGACTGCGGCAAGCTCGGATGAGGGACGGTGCCATAGCTGCGGCTGCTATGGGATGGATAGGCAGCTCCGGGGGACCTCCTCACTGGAAACCTCGCATCACGTCCGCCTTATTTAAAAACAAAAACAAAAACAAAAAACTGTTTAAATGCGTTAGACTATGAGGGCAGCCAGGGCCAAACCCCAGCCCTCATACACCAAGTGGCTGCAGACTTTGTGCGCTACGTACAAGTGCTCACCACCTGCAGGAGAGGACGCTCTGTTGTTGTTCACCGTCAGCTGTTTTACGTCCTCGCTCACGACTGGCTAGCTGCTCATCAGCACGTGACCTGGGCGTGGACAAGACGCATCTGACGCGCGAGGTCACGGAAAAAACTATAACGGTCATAAATCAGAGTTACAGAGAAGGAAAATGAAATGTCTTCTTCACCTTATTTGAGTGTAATGATAAAAAACATGTGCTTTCTTATCAGTCTCTCCTCAGGAAACTTCTATATCCATGAAGATGAAGTCGACACCTTCATTCACATTCTTTCCTACTGAATTTGATTAGTAGGCTATAATAATTTTCGTCACAAACAAAAAATTAATCTGAACAATAAACATGTACACAAATATGTTAGTGAAGATATTATCTTAATCCACTCATGAAGACCGGCAACTTTATTTATTCTCTGTAATATCATATAATATTAATTTAATTTTCTTTATATCTTCCCTGATTGTTGTCAGATATTTTAATTCTGTTTATGAACTGGTATGACTGAATGTTGTGAAATGTTTCTGTTCCATTGTTCTACTCAATAAAGCATGTATTTAAAAAATAAATAAAATAAAATAAACGGTCATAAATCATAGCATCTGTGATAACATTATTGGACAAATGCGAGAATAGAAAAACATTTTAAATATCAGCCTACAATGGTAATTTTATTTTTTACTGTTTCGCGGATTTAAAAAAAAAATGTTTTTTTTATTTGCTTTTTCTGAAGTACCCTTTTAATGTCTACACAGTATAACCTGGTCACTATAAAATAATATTTAACAGCAAAATCAGGGTCGTCTGTCGCGTAATGATCTGTTCGTTTGTTTGTGTTTTGTCTTTTAATGCATACATAGTGATATGACAGAAACAATAAGCCTAATCGAGACAGCTTCGCCACTATTTGCTTTCAACAACTTTGGACATAATTGGATTTTTTTTATTTTACTTTAAATAAAGGAAGGTAATTACATATCACTACAATTTTATTTACGTTTCACTAAACTCACATTTTCCTCACATAGAATACTTTATTCTATTACTAGCACACTGTGTTTCTTAACAGGTTCTGCCTTGTTATCTTGATACTTTCTTGACAATTTATCATAAACTTTTAGTAATTTCTCACGAATGTATTGCCAAAACTATTGTTGGATTGCAGTCAACTAACATAGCAACCCCCAAAACATGCTCATTAAATCATTAATTATTACTATTTTTATTTAGCTGATAACATTTAAAGTCAACTAAAACTCATATCTAAAATGTATATTGTGAGTTTGGGGAGACGCTAGTTTAGAATGCTAGGAACGAAAGACTCGGCCATGTGTTTCAGCCGGACGCATTTTCGTGCCGGACATCGCACCAGTCGCAGACGAACATTTTGGTAAAAGAAAATTGGAGATCATACTTTTTAAAATAACAGTTACGTATTGTAGGATAATACGTAATACGATGTGATAAACCGCGAGACAGATTCAAACATTATTTAAAGCTGTTAAGCTAACGTTAAAGTTAAAATGTAATTTACTTCCCATGTGACATTTCGTGTCTGCTGGCTATAAGAGCTAGCCAACATTAACTGAAACGTTATAAACTTTTTAGTCGTGGATGTTTGCCCTCATAAAGCGATACCTGTGTTAGTCACCTGCTTCGTGATCATACGCCGTTTGTACTTGCTAATGACAGAAAAGAAATAAAAAAATACGCCTAACATTATTATACTTGGTTAGCTTAACTGTTTACAGTTACATTAGCTTATGGTTCTTGCTCCGTATTTGCAGGTAAATCAAACTAGCCGTGAGCACATAACCAACAATGCCCAAAAAGAAAACCGGAGCCCGCAAAAAGGCTGAGAACCGTAAAGAGCGAGAGAAACAGATTCGAGCCAACCGGGATCATGTTGATGTGGCCAAACACCCCTGCAACTTCAACATGGTATGTAGCTACTGATACACACAGCAGTCACGCTTAAAGAAATATTTTCATGGTTTCATTGTTGATTAATACTTTTTGTTTTCATATTATGTTGCAGGAATGTGACAAATGCCAGAGGTGAGGAGCTTTACTTCTTCATATGTGTTTAGGTGACTGGTCAGTGAGATAACATTGTTTGTTTTCACCTGCTAGGAAACAGAAGAACAGAGCTTTCTGCTACTTCTGCAGCTCGGTGCAGAAGCTGCCTATCTGCGCACAGTGTGGTGAGTAGCCTGCAGTTATATACGTGTGTTATTGAATAATCGTTATCTTACTAACTGTAGGAATTCTTAATTAATCAGTTTCACATCTTTTTGGAGAGACACCAAGATTAACAAGTGGCTCACCACATGTTTCACCACACTGAGACTGTGCCAGGGCCCAGGGGTATAAACACGTTGTGTATGTTTGATGTTTGTGAGTTCAGTCGGAATATGCTTGTGTGCAGAGGCATGTTGATGATGGCAATGTGTGGCACTCCACATATGGCATAGCCTCAGAGTTGCGTGGCATACCATGAGACACTTTTTGATGTCAGCGCTACTGTCTTTTTGAGGCCACTAGCTTGTGTCTGTGGTCCTCAAATTCATATTCAAAATTTGAAGCCTCAAGCCCAAGAAATCCCCGCGACCCTTAACAGGAATAAGCGGGTACAGAAGATGAATGAATGAATGAATGAAGCCCAAGAAATCACCTCCAGAGTTGCAGAGCGTGTTATGCAACTGTTGTCCAATTTAACATTCATTGCCACAAAGAAGCTGAGCCTCATTTGTAAAATCGGTGCATCGTCTCTTTTTAAATCATTATGCAAAAACTCGTAAAAACTCACAATAATATGATGAATTACAATCGGTTGTTGCACCTTATAATTTAGGGATGTTTAACGTTTATGTTGGTAGGTAAAACCAAATGCATGAAGTCATCAGATTGTGTCATCAAGCATCCAGGGATCCACACCACTGGGATGGCCATGGTGGTGAGTTCACTGAAACATTTTTGCACTCATAAAGAGACACTGGAGCTCCTGTCCCTTCCAACGGACACTGTGGGACCTTATTTCAAAAAAGATACGCATTATAGATTCATTAACAATTCTTACTTTGATACTTTGAATTATGCTGTGAATTACACATATGATGTTTGTTGTTTTTTTTAAAAAAAAAGATAGAGAAAAAGATCTATACATACTAATTTTCTGATTTTTTTATTTTTTTTGTTGTGCCTGTAATTCTGTACTTGACCACAAGGGTGCAGTGTGTGACTTCTGTGAAGCTTGGGTGTGCCATGGTAGAAAATGTCTGAGTACACACGCCTGTGCATGCCCCCTGATTGACGCGGACTGCATCGAGTGTGAGCGTGATGTCTGGGATCATGGTGAGACACAGACTTACACCCCAACTACCCCCTTACCCACCGCTGAAATTGATATTCACCCAGTGCAACAGTAAAACTCACTCACATCAGCTGTTTTAACTTCCTGAACAGGAGGGCGAATTTTCCGCTGTTCCTTCTGTCACAACTTCTTGTGTGAGGATGATCAGTTTGAGCACCAGGCGAGCTGCCAAATTCTTCAGGCAGAAACATTCAAATGTGAGTCATTTAATTTTCCGTTCACAATGCCATTCAGTGGATAATGGGCAAATAAAGTGTATCCTATCCACATTAGAGAATAATATCCAGAGGGTGTGTGTGCAGTAGAGAGAATGGGAATGTTTATATTTTGTTAAATCTTTTCTCATGTTATATTTTAGGTGTTTCCTGTAATAGACTGGGACAACACTCCTGCCTGCGCTGTAAGGTGAGTGAGCATCTATCCTCACATCAGAAAACAATGTGCAGCAAGCCATGCCAAAATATTTACTCACCTGTTTACCTGCTCTTTGGGCAGCACTGAACTACACTCATCTTATCAGCTCACATCACAAACTCTTCTACAACAAAGAAAAAATAACCCACATTGTCTTACTGACAAGAGAGTTTTTTTTCTTTGGCTTAGTTTTGCTTTTATTTTGGTTCATAACAAGAAATATTCGTGGCGTACTGGAATCATGTTATTGAAACTATTGAAACTAAAAGTCAAAGGATTTCTAGTAAACAGGAGCGTGAAAGGGCTGCAATCAGCTAAAACTGCATTTGCTGAAACTGCAACTGGAAAATGATTGGTCCTTTTGCTTCTCCTTCAGTGAGTTAGTGAAACTCTGAGTTGGACATTTGTTACGTGATCTCTTTGAGTTTATGCAATGAGGGGAATTTGAGGGACTGTTGATGCTCATGTTGGCTTCCGCCTGAACTTCATGCATGTTGCATCCCTTTTACTGTGGATGGTAGAATGGAGGTGCATTCACGTTTCTAGTTCATTGTGGCTTTCAGTAATACACAGGATAAGATGTTATAATCCCTTGTGCCAAAATCCCAGGCAAAACACATTTAGAGGCCCTGTTCAGCTAAGAGACCCTACCTAACCTATGGTCATATAATATGACAATTAACCTATAATCTACATAAACTAAGTAAAAGCTGCTGGCTTGTAAGCCCATTGAGCAGCATAGTTCAGAAAAAATTTAAAACCATAACTGCTGATTTACAGAAATACGGTGCTGCTGTTGTGGCAACTGCCATTCAACCTTTGTAAGAAAACAGGAAGTAGAAGAAATCTCAAAATGTAAAGTGGTAGAAAAGACAGAGAATAAATCCTCAAGGCAGGTGAGGGGCTTTGTAGTAGAGGCAGAAGAAAGAAAGGTTGACAATAAGCCTCTTTGCATGGATCAATGACTACTAATCAGGCCAACACACTCGTCAGATTGCATTCTTGTAATTTCAAGTTAGAGCTAGAACGACAGATCAGTGTCATGTTTGTGCTGCGACATTTCATGTGCGATGACTGAAATCTTCATTCAACTGTCCCCCCGCAGGCTTGTTACTGCGACGACCACGCCAAGAGTAAGGTCTTCAAACAGGAGAAAGGGAAAGCTCCTCCGTGTCCTAAGTGCGGCCACGAGACGCAGGAGACGAAAGACCTCAGCATGTCCAGTGAGTCTCAAGCAAATATTAAAAAAAGAAAAGTGGAAGTTGTTTCTGTTCTTGTAAAGCTACTATTTCGAGGAAATCAGAGCAGACAGGATTTCCTTGCAGAATGTTTTTAAAACTGAAACAGAAAGTGTGCTTTAAGAAAACAAACTTTCACGCTTTGAAAGTGATTTTTTTTTTTCCCAGTCAGAGTTCACTAAACCGTGCTGTCAGTCATTAACACTGGCTCCTATTTGTCCTCACTTCACCCTTTAAATCGTTGACACTTTTATGAATTTAGCCATTTCTGAATAACAAGAGGTCCACAATATGTTTTATTTGATGCAGTTACAGCATTATAACACAGTAATGCAGTGTAAGTGTAATGTGTAAAGTTATTACTCTTGGACAATGAAAATAGTCCAAAGGTGAAAACACTGACAACACTGAAAGAAACAGGATAGAGGTAACATTTTATAATATTTGCATTTATATTACTTGAAGTTGTTACGTGTTGTTAACAATCTGCTTACGCATGGGAGGATCATTGAAATTTTATAAGGGTCATACCCAGTGATAAAACCAGATCTAATCTAACCCCTGCGCGTTCTCTGCAGCTCGGACCTTGAAGTTTGGGCGGCAGGCCGGTGCTGGTGATGACGATTACTACGATGGTGCGTCAGGTTACGACGCCTACTGGAAGAACGCAGGATCCGGAGGAAATGACCAACAAGACGACTATGGAGAGGACGATGATTACGAGGAGGACGAGGATGAGGAGGACGAGGATGAAGAGGAAGATGAGGAGGAAGAAGAAGGTGAAGAGGAGACTGCTCCTTCCGAGTCCCTGGCTGCTCTTAAATTGTCTGGGACCGCAGACTGAGACTGAAGAGCCTGTGCAGGTGGAGCACAGTTCAAATGTTCCTTTGTGAATGTTCACTTGTTACAAGAATAAATAGCGACATACTGTAAAACTCCTCAACACTTTAGATGGTGTGACTCATTGACATGATGTTCAAATTTCTGTACCGATACTTTTCTGTGGCCACTATCTTTTTTGAGGAGTATAATTATGCTTTTCTACAATAACCACAGGAGCTGTACATGAACTAGAACAATAAAGTAACTGTTTCAGTTTAAATCAGGAATTGACAAATTTAAAATAAATAAGTAAATAAACAAGATTGTGTATCTGACTTCTGGTGCTTGACAGTCCCGGAGACCAATGTCCCATAGTTAATGCCAAGGCTTAACTCCGCTAGTTCCTGTAAATCTGTTTTTGTTAGTTAACAGTTGTATTTAGAGATGTTCACTACCAGGTACATAGTGGTATAAAGACAAAGATAATTATTGTTCAACTTCAGTAGTGATGGCCAGATGAAGCCCCATGAAGCCTTGAAGCTTTCCATGCAATTGGTTCGAAAAAAGGTTCACTTCTCAAGGCTTCCTCTGCGCACAAACCCCCGTGCTGGTCAAAACCTTTGTCATTTCAGCCGTTTGTGATGGCCCTCACGTGGCTGTCTTGCCACAGTCTCAACATTGAAATAATCCCAGACAAGAATAGAAATAAAAACACCTTAATTTAATTTTCTGTAGTTCATTCGTTCGTTCATCTAACCTGTCTTTGATTAATGTGTGGGTAATGGTAATAGAGGTCTATTAATGTCATGCTCAAGAAGCAGTTTGAACCTCTATGCCGATGCGTGGTTACGTGGTCACGTAGTTATTTATATATTATGAACCACTTTAGTGCTTCATTCGGTCTAGAAACCCCGTAACTGGTTTGGTTGTCTCGGCTCTTTGGGAGAGATGAGATGAGCCTTTGAAGCAAATAGAGACTCTGTGGACAGAGGTCTAGTTTGACAGTGCTGCATTCAGAGCTAAAGATCCTATAACACTAAGAACCATGATACCTGGAGCGAATGAAAATAGTTGATGCCAGCGCTGTAACATAAACACTGGTGGGAGTTGATGAAGACACACAGAGTGAAGCTTACGTTACATAAACAAGTGAAACTAGAAGATGTTGTAATTGGAGCTTGTGGTGCAGACATGCAACTACGACACTAGGGTTCGATTCCCTTTCTAGGCTGACATTTATTCAAGTCTCATCAATGAGACAATTAAATGATATCACATAACAGCTAGCGTAATGAAGTCTCACTACTGAGCATCTTTTAAGCTATGAGCTATTTTATTTTTTTCAGACAGCTTGAAACCATACAGCCATGTAGTTTCAATAAAGCCTCGATTAACCATCACTAGGTGTCATACAGGGGAAACTCATGAAAACAAGCTCCTCTATGTCACAGGCAAATTGGCACTAATTTTGCAGGGATCCACTCCGCCTTATTTACGTTCATAAATCCCGCCAACACTCTAACCACTTTCTGAACCAGCGAGACTTCGGACAGTATGTCCCATCACTACCCTTCAGTTTCATTTGAAAGTTTTTCTTTAAACGATAACACAATGACGTTGTGGGTCTAAAGTGTCAAACTCATTAATACAAAATGGGTTTAAATACAACTCATGAGCCTTGTCCATGGGGCGCCGTTTGTAAAGCTGCGCATGTTAAAATGAACACAATTTTTTACCACATTCAGCTTCAAAACATTAAAAAATGTGGTGCGATTTTTTTTAAAGTCACTTTTATATCATACTTACAGCAATATTTATGGATTTTTACATATTTACTGTTCTTGTAAAATAAATGTTAAATGTTAAATCTAAATGTTATATCTAGTGCTCGGTGAAGCTAAATATTCAGCTAATATGCTAATTCACGCTGCCTCGTCAGTGGAAGTACCAAATTAAAAGCTTCATTATGAGCAATGTAGTGGTCAGGCGGTTTGACCGCGCGCAACTGTCGGCGGTTTCGCTCAGAAATTCAGACTTTCAGCAAACCATCTCCATCTTCAGGGGCAACGACAGTGACTCCTTCCAGCTCTGAACCACGACAGCACCCGGTAAGTTTGTCGTCTAACTAGTGTGGCATGTGTCGCACAGTGTAGCGTTAGCTTGTGGACAAAACTAGCTCAGCAGATGTAGCCTACTCTATGCTAGGTTAGTTAGCGATCAACGTGCTCTGTGCACGTACATTTAGATGTAACCTTTAAAATTAAGATTTAACATTTAACATTTTGATAGAACATTTAACATGTAGATTTAACGTTTAGTAAATGTGTTAAAAAAAAAGTGACTTTGAAAAATTCACACCCAATTTTGTAATGTTTTTGGAGCTAAATGTGGAAAAAATTGCGTGTTCATTTTAACTTGCGCAACTTTACAAACAGCACCCCATATTTATCAAACAGAGCTGTAACAACATCTAGTCTTCATTGAGCGAATCCAAACTTGATCCGTATTCCGGAAAGTGAATTCTTTAAAACTGCAAATTATTTAATAAATGTCCTAAAAGTTGTATGACTTCTTCATCATGAGCAAAAAATCAATCATTAAGATCTTGCATGGCATCAACTGATTAATAATTCAAATAACTGGATTTTGGTCACCATCACAGGCGAGTATGGATACAATTAACATACAGTTAACATACTACTGAAGGTTATACCAGATTTCACTGATCAGGCATAACATTCATTTTCTTACAACAAACTTTCACACACTTTGTTTCAGTTTTAAAAACGTTCTGAGAGGAAATCCTGGCTGCTCTGACTTCCTCGAAACAGTAGCTTTACAGGAACAGAAACAACTTCCACTTTTCTTTTCTTTTTTAAATATTCGCTTGAGACTCACTGGAGACTCACATGCTGAGGTCTTTTGTCTCCTGCGTCTCTAATATTGTGTAGGTCTCCCTTGTGCCTCCAAAACAGTTGTGACTCATCAGATAATGGACATGGGTCTTCTGAGGGTGTCCTGTGGTCTCTGCCAACAAGATGTTGTTAGTGGGGGCCTTTGGGTCCCATTGGTTGAGGGAAGGGGATCTAGTGAATTTGGAGGCCAGGTCAACACTTTGTGTTGTTCTTCAGGTTTTTTGAGTTGTTCTTAAACTGTTTTTGTGTGTGTGCCCGTGTCAGGCTGCATCCTGCTGGGGATGGCTGCTGCCATCAAGGAGTGTCATTGCTATGGGGCGGGGGCGCCTGGTCTGGTCTCGGTGGGTGGTACATGTCTAAGTAATGCACATGAATGCCAGGTCCAAAAGTTTTCCTGCAGCCATTGTACAACATTGTATTGTCACAAGATGGTCAATGTTATTTGCTTCTCCTATCAGTGGTATTAATGTTGTGGCTGATCAGTGTATATGGATATGTATTACTTTCCTCATCATATCACTTTGGCTACAAGGACCAATCAAATGTATGGTAGTGACAATGATTAGAGACAATCACTAGTTTGAATAGCACTGTCCGTTTAACAGACCATGATTTCATCTTTCCTGCGTTCCTTGGACGTAATGATGGCCATGATTTAGAAGTTTATCGTTCCATAAAAGATGTATTGGAACCAGCCGCTCTTTGTAACATATATTATACATGATTCTACTTAATAATGAGCAGTAAACGCAACTGGTCACCAAACAACTATACAACTTAAATATTCTCAGTGCTTTAGTGGTGTGCCTGGATCTTCCCCACAAAAAGCAGCAGCTAATGAATTCAACACAAACCATCTGCCCCATTAGGAAAAACGGGGAACTGTTGAACTGTTGCGCTAGTTATTTGTGATATTAAAAGAACAGCGGCTTCCCTCTGACTGGTGTGCAATAAAGTGACGAATCAGAGGAGGAGTGAACTTGTTCTCCAACATGACGAGAGCAGGGCGTGTGTCAAGTCGGGCTGCGCAAAATCTCAACAGGACTCACGCTCTCCGCAAGTGCTAAAAATACTGGACACAGACCAATGAGACAAACGAGCTTTATCGCAACAAATGACATGCAAAAATGTGATCTTGGCCTGCTGCTCCGCTGGGTAGCAGAGAAACGGCTGCGCAGATGAGAGACTTCGTGAAGGCGCTCCCGGTGATCCTCTTTCAACTCACGTGTCCCGGAGATCAGCGAGCGGTAAGCTGCTTTTCGCTGCGTGTGGTGGAAGTGTTAACAACTTGATGCCTTATTACAGCTCACGTTTGGAGTTGTGGCCGGATTACAGTGGGCCCTATCAATCGGGAAAGAGAAAGGAAATCAGTAGTGCGTAAATGCCAGAGGTGTGTCAACTCGGTGATCCACGTGGGTGCACGGGAGACAGCTGTCGGTGAACTGTGTGCCATTATTGTGATTTGGTTTAAAACAAATAACGCTCACACTGTCACTGGTTTAGTTTCACTTTCACTTAGCGCACAGGACGTGATCAAGTTCAATAGGCCCCTCCTTCTGAGAGTCTGTGACTCCGGAGAGATGTTTATGTAAAGTCGACAAACATCTGGAAAACAATCCACGTCGGACTTTTACTTCATGTTTTAGTCGTTTAATCGACGCGTGCGCCTTTCTTGGTCGCGGTGTAAAGTTAAGTTTGAAGAATGCAAGCATTAGATTAACATTCAAAATCGTCACAGTAATGTAATATATATTGTTTTGTATGATGAAATGATTATTCAGATGTAATTTGTCTGCTTTTTGGAAGCTGGTGTTTCATTCCAAAATAGTAGTATAATTTGCAAGTTGTGCAGAGGAACTCTAAAGTAAAGATATGTTAACATGCAGACATAGTTTTGATTTGCATTATTGATAACACACTGTATTACTGAATACTATTACTTTATGTGTAAATGTAGGTAGTAAGTAAATAAAATGCAAAGTAAAGCTGACTAAGGACTTTTTAATGGAGTAGCAAATTAAAGCAACATTAAATGAAAATGCTTGAGCACAGCATGTACTTCAAAAATGTATGTAATTACATTCACCACAAATTTTTTCATTATCATTACTGCCGTTACATAAACTGTGATCCTGTATGTTTGAGACAATTCTGGCATGAAATGAACATCCAAGTTTTGCCTTAAAACTTCGACAGGTGAGCACAAGACCGAGTGAGCACATGGAAACCTTCCACCTTCAGCAGAGGAACGAGAACCTTAAAGTGTGTCATTAGAGTGCACATACCGTACACAGTCTGTCTGCACAGAATATACGTGAATCAAAAGCAGGTTTCACATGTGCTCGTGACACCTGAGCTGGATACATCAGAAAAAACAAACAAACAAACAAAAAAAAACAATCTGTCTGTCAGATGTGCACAGCAACTATCGGTTGACTAGTAATTAAATCAAAGTCGGAGCTCAACAACAACCAGTTGAAATAATCAAGCAAAGTCTAAACAGGTTACTGTCATGAGTTTAGCAGTTCTTGTAGTGGATTCTGGCTTTTGATACTCAAAGGATAAATGCTCCTCATTGACTGGTTAATTGATCGTTTGCTCATTTTTTAATGATAGTAATTACTCAACAACTGTTGAAAGTTTCCTCCAGGGCCATGGAGCTACATGAACACTAGGTACAATACATGGGACTGAGCATAAAGTGTGTGCGTGCAAGCCTATGCAGACAGTACAAAACCGTGCCGACAGTGCAAAGATTAGAGACAGTGCAAAGACAAACTGTACAATACAGAGAGTATAAAACACTTGGGAGACAATGCACTTATATATAGACACAACACAACAATAGAGAGCAGCGCAGAACAATAAGCAGACTAACAGAATTATGGTGGTTGGAAGCATTTGACTGATTAGCAGCATAGTGGGTGCAAAAGATGAGTGCAAAGGGCTGAATATAGGACATGGTAATACTGTTACTGTGAGTGAGTGTGTGGGTCTGTCTTGTGTATGCAGTATCAGTGAGTTCTGGAGGGCAGGTCTGAATTATTTCACTACAAAGATTAATAATTGTTTACGTGTATTAAATGCTTTTTAGATGCTGTCATAAAGGATTTAGACAGTTTGTTTACTATGATCTTAGGATTATTATTACAGACGTTTAGTGTGACTTTTTATCTTTTCCCTCTGCCACATTCTCACTGAACATTACGTGACAGTCTGATTGAGTCTTTTTATTAAATTCTGAGTCAATGTAACGTCGATTACTCATATTTTTGCTTGTCTATTCACGTTTATTACAAAATTCCTGAACATATGTTATGCCTCAGCGAGTGCGTGTTTAAGGCCATCCTTTTCCCACACATGAGCCCCGTAGATGCACTCGCCTGCAGTTAATGTATGTGTGTCATTAATCCAACGATTTCCTTCCTCTTCCTCTCAAAATATTACTCTTGGAACGCTTTCATAAGGTTCATGGGACCGTGGGGTAATTTTCTTAATGCTACAAAAAAATGAAACATGAGATTTTTTATTTTTTACTTTTGCTTTCTGCATCAGTTCCCTTTGTCTTCACTGACATCTTCAACATCTCCCTGAGCAGCACGTTCCAACATGCCTAAAGACCACTTGCCAAAGAAATGTGCAGTTTCCTGCCTCAATGACTCCCGACCCGTCCCACTCACACCCATCGCTATAAAGTGCTTCGAGATGCTCGTCATGGGACACATAAAGTGCCAACTACCTCCCTCACTGGACCCTATGCAAGTTGCGTATCGTCCCAAAAGCACCACCGACGATGCCATCACAGCGCCCCTCAACCTGGCCCTCACCCACCTGGACAAGAAGGGCACATATGTATGAATGCTGCTCATAGACTCCAGCTCAGCATTCAACACCACCATTCTTTAGCACCTAATTGAAAAGCAGAGCTGCTGGGCATGAACACGCTCCTCCGTAACTAGATCCTGAACTTCCTGACTGGGAGACTTCAGTCAGTCCTAATTGGGAACAGCATCTCCTCAGGGATACGTGCTCAGTCCTCTGCTGTTCACCAAGTTGACTCATGGCTCACAGGTCGAATCACATCGTCAAGCTCGCCGAAAACACGACCGTGGTGACTCTAAGCAGCAGGAATGATGAGTCAGCACACAGAGAGGAGTGCAACATCTTACAGCCTGGTGTAGAGCCAACAGCATGTCTCTGAACGCTGACAAAACCCACGGAGATGGTTGTTGTCTTCAGGAGAGCCTGGTTACCTGGTGACTCAACACTAGCTCCTTCACCAAGAAAGCCCAGCAGCGCCCCTACTTTCTGAGGAAGCTGAGAAGAGCAAATCTTCCACCCCCCACCCTGACCAGATTTTACAGAAGGACCATAGAGAGCATCCTGAGCAGTTGCATCACTGTCTGGTTTGGGAACTGCACCATCTCGAATCGCAAGACACTGCAGTGGATAGTGAGGATAGCTGAGATGATCATTGGAGTCTCCCTACCCTCCATCACCAACATTTGCACCACACGCTGCATCCGCAAAGTCAGGAGAATCGTGATTGACAGCCGAGTGCACCTACAGGGATCATGTGTGGGAAAGGAGGGCCTTAAACACACACGTCAGTCAATCAGTCAATCAATCTTCATTATAAATCACTTTAAAAATGGGACAAAGTTTAGAAACAAGATTAAAATCATAAAACAAACGATAAAAACGATAAGAACAGATCTCAAACTGAGTTGAAAGCCAAAGAGGGAAAAAAAAGTGTTTTAAGAGAGGATTTAAAAAAAAAAAAAAAGACGTGAGTCGGCCTGCTTGAAGTGCAAAGGCAGGTTGTTTCAAAGTTTGGGGGCCGCGACTGAAAAGGCTCCACTTCCTCTTTGTTTTAGGGACAACCAACAACGACTCAACTGCTGACCTGAGAGATAGCGCGAGGGAGCGTATGGCTGGAGCGTATGGCTGGGCCGAGGCCACGACCACATTTAAAAACATTTAATAAAGATGTCTGTGAAGGTTCTCAGTCATCCAGGTCATGGTATATCCAACAAAGGTTCAAAAAAGGCAGCTCTACAAGTCCAGTTGCCTTTTTTGAACCTTTGTTGGATATTTAATAAAGAATTTTAAAATGAATCCGGAAACGAACCAGGGGCCAAGGAACTGCAGCTAAAATTGGGGTAATGGAGCAGAGTGAAGCACAACATTTGTTCAGTCTTGTGGGTATTCTGTAATAAACATGAATAACCAAGCAAAAATCATTCAGAAATGAAGTGAGTTATAGTAAAAATATAACAATAATCGTCGTCAAACTGACTCAGAATCTAATAATCAGACTGTCATGTAATGTTGAGAATGTGGCGGTAGGAAAAGATAAAATGTCACACTTAACGTCTGTAATAATAATCCAAAGATCATAGTAAACAAACTGTCTAAATCTTTTACGAAGCACAAGCAGAGAATCATGAGTCTTTATTGTCATTAGGAGAACATAACGAAATTTTCCAGAGACTCCCGGCTCAAGAGGCATACATATAAATAACGTAACATTTAAATAAAGCACTTGTGAAAAATATAAAACCTTTAAAAAAAAAAAGAAAAAGAGGAAGAACGTAAATAAAGTGCAGCTTAGTGCATCTATGAGATGTTATGAGGGTTCTGTAGGGGAATGGGATGTGGGCGTTTCGCTACAGGGTGTGATTGCTTTCACAGCTCTGGGGAAGAAGCTGTCCCTGAGTCTATTGGTGCGTGTTTTCATGTTCCTGTACTGCTTTCGTGACGGGAGTGGAACAAACAGTGTGTTGAAAATGGAATCCCGATGACTTGGACCAGGGTGGTTTGAGTGTTTTGCCTTGTTGCAGAGTGAGGTCAGAGGAGACTGTCAAGACTGATTAGAGCAGACAGAAGGACTACTCTCAGATAAACACTCGTTACAAATGTAGTAAGCAGAGGCAGTGCTCAGACTCAACACATCCTAAAACCTAAACCTGCACAGCTGCAAACTAGTGTGAATTTGGGTGAGTGACTAGAGTCATCTGGTATCTATAAAGAAACTGTTGCGAAACTGGGTCTGTCCAGAAGAAAACAATACACTCGTTTGTTTGACATGTTTGCTTTTGTGCACCAGCAACTACAGCGCAAGGTAAGGATAACGCTGGTTACATCTAGGAGCAATTAATGGAAAATGAGTACTCCGAAAGTCAGGTTCATTTAGCCAATGAAAATGGAGCGTATGTTACATTAAAGTAGTTCCTCTTGACGAAAGGAAAAATTGAGAATACTGTAAGTCTGGTAAGGGATAATGCCCAACACTGCCTCACCACAAACCACTTTAAGGGAAAATGATCATTATATTTCCTGTGAGGTTTCCAGGATAACGGAGTTCAGATGCAACTCAGTGAGTCGTTTTTAATCATTATTTTGGTCACCAAAACAAACACATTCTGTTGACCATTGACTCATGGAGGCTCCTGCTCCCCGCAAAGAATGGAAACAATCGACTGACATGCTAATAGATGTTACCTCCAAAACGTCACTATTGTCTGAAGTGGATATGCAGTGAAGTGGCAGAGGCTCAGGACACATTCATATTAGTTGGTAATGCTGCACTGATGTGGTCTTCCCTTTGGATGAGCTTTAGCTGGGACTGCTGCCTACATCCGATCCCACCAGGAACATACTTTATTCAACTAGTAATCTGTGATCTAAATTTTCCATCGTGTTTTAGAGATACTAACGAATCAGAACTCATTCCACTTGCTTGTGCAGAGATGGTGACGCACGGCTCTCTCGACGCTCGACTCGTGGAGCACTCTCCATCGAGAGAGAAGTCTGTCGGCGGCAGTTCTCTGTGTCCGAATGCGAGCTTGAAAAGCAGTGAGACTCAAGTCGCCATGACATAAATCTACATGATCGTGCGCAGCTGGAACGGATTGGGGGATATTATTTAGTGAAGAAGAAAGGTTTGGATTGCCTTGGCCTGAAAGAGGCACTTAGACAAAAACACAGAGGGAGTTAGATGAAAATGTTTAGTGATAAAATGAGGATTGAGGGCACGGTATAGATGGGATTGTGTAGCTTGCATCTTACATGTTAATGACAAAATTTTTAATTCTCATGGAGAAAATTGAGGTAAATGAAGTTACCATATACGGCCTCTTCACTGATTGGCTGGTTGAAAACCACATACTTCAAAACCTCATTGAGAGGCACAGGGAGGCAATATAAAATGTGTGCAGAAGTTACAGTATGTGGTTCCTCGCCCCTTAAAGGGTAAATAAAGTAGCATTAAGGTGGAGCTGAGCTTGTTAACCAGCCTCCTCTCTCAACAGTATTGACTCAGTCACAGTAAAAGATGATCTGCTAACATTTACCTTTTATCATTTCCAGAAAGGCGCCCAGTTCCAGTCGACTCGTAGGCTGTGCCGAGAGAGCCACAAAACACAGGTGTGGCTTTGTTTCTTAGTTCTGAGGTAGGCATACGGTGTGTGACTTGTTTAACATGTAATATTGTTTGTTGTACTAGAAAAATAATAAAAAAAATTCTATTATCAGTAACGCAGCTGGAAGACCTTATATTGTCTTTATGCAAAATGCAGCTCATCGCTTAGTATTTATGTATGCATCAGTAGTTTTTACCTGTCCTCTGTTGAAATGTGTGCACTCTCATTAATATATAACTACTGTGTCATCATTCTCTTAAAGCCTGTGGAGTGCATCTACATGCGCGACGTCTGTGTTTCAGATGAAAGAAATACAACAGTGTTTGAAAAATGTGGAAAAAGCCATTAAGGTGAGACAAGGTATTACATAAAATGACATTTTGGTTCTGTTTACCCTTTCAGCTTTACTCATAAAAATGTTTGCCTTATACTGGATACTGGAACCATGTTTTTGTTCCCTCCTTACACAATGGATAAGTTATGCTTTCTATATTTAAAACCCTAATGGGTCTCTTTCTTTAAGGAGTTAATTTTTTTGTCTTTTTTTCAGACATCTGATGCTTTGCTGTATTGTCCGTCAATGGATGAGATTAAAGTAAGTTCTAAAAGTACAGTTTCAGAGTTGGCACAAGTTAAAAAAAGAGACCTGCAACGATTTATTTGTTTAAATTTATTGATCATTTTCTGAGGAGCAGATTAATCCTTTGGTAGAGTTACAACCAGCATTAAACTTTCAGACTCTTTTAGCATGACAGCTACGAATGAAGAAACCATTTCAAATGTTATTCACATGCACTGATCAGGCATAACATTATGACCACCTTCCTAATATTGTGCCTCCAAAACAGTTATCACTCATCAGAGAATGGACATGGGCCTTCTGAGGGTGTCCTATGATGTCTGCCAACACTGTTGTTAGTGGGGGACTTTGGGTCCTATGGGTTGAGGGGAGGGGCCTCTGTGGATCAGGCTTGTTCCAGTGCACCTTGTGCTGTTCTTTATGTTATTTTAGTTGTCCCTAAACCGTTTGTATGTGTGTGTGTGTGTGTCAGGCTGCATCCTGCTGGTGATGGCTGCTGCCATCAAGGAGTGTCATTGCTATAGGGTGGGGGTGCCTGGTCTGGTCTAGGTGGGTGCTACATGTCTAAGTAACATCCATATGAATGTCAAGTCCAAAAGATTAACTCAGCCAGACAGAAGATTATCTCCTCTGTAAATATTTGGAATATATTGAGCCTCAGGAATTTCCTTGTTGTGAGGTGCTCGTGCAAAATTATGTTTATGTTTGTTTTTCTGTCATTATCTGCCTCCCTCTTAAAGCAACTAAAACATATTCCTAAAACAAGTTATGAAGCCTCCACAATAGTGGCAGCCTTAATGAAAGTTTTATATAAGATCCTTTATGCTCATTACTTAACCAGTTGTTGGTTTTCTTCTTTTTACAACATGTGTTTAGTGTAAGAAACATAAAGAAATGTTCAGTTATTATCAGAATATAAGTCTGCTTAGGTGAAAAGAATACCTTTCCATGGAACTGGATAGTCCTGCAACCAATCAGAGCATTTATCGGTCTACGGATGTGGTGGCATGTTCCTCCTTTTGAGGGATGCACAGTATTTATACAAGTTCCACTAACTTTTGTATATTAGCTTGTCTGTTGTTAAGTGAATGAGAAAATGTCTCATTATACATGTAAGTGGAGACTGTTTTAATTTTGACCAATTTCCTTAAAAAGTGATAAACTTACTAAAAAACATGCAGGTGGCAAACTTTAATTTTTATGCTGAAAAAGCTCTTGAATTTAAGTTTTACTTACCCCATTCAGTAATACATAAGATGTTATAATCCCTTGTGCCAAAATCCCAGGCACTGCTTCCCATAACAAACTATGTGGCACTGACCCAAAAGCATTAGCCAGGTCTAAGAATACAACATGCAGGTCTCTCTTCTCTTGCTTTGCTAACTGAATTTGGTGCCAAATCATACTGGTGTGCTCTAAGCATCCAGAGAAGCCGGGGATCCCAGCCTTTTGCACCGATGTATCAACTAGTCTGTTTTTCACCAAGTAACTGGACAACCTCTGTCCCCTCAACATTAAGCAGACTAATTGGTCTAAACTGGCTTATTTCCAACGAGTCCCTCTCTTTGGGAATAAAAATCCCCCCGTGCCCTGCACCATGCCTTGGGAATAACCTGTTTCTTCCATACTACTTTCATCAATTTCCACAGGAACCTCAGCACATCTGGTGCACTCTTATACAGCCGGTAGGGGACCCCATTAGGTCCCGGGGCTGAAGAGGCTCTTGCACGTCTTACCACTTCTTGAACCTCTTTCCACCTTGGTGGGCTGTCATCACACTGGCTAACTATTTCACCAATAGGTGGAATATCAGAGGGTAGTGCCAACTCTCTAAACCGGTCCGTATCTTTGTGCACCTCCTCCAAGTACTCCTCAAGCTTCTCTTTTGGTACCGTAAGGCTACCATTCTTTTCCTTACTAAATAGTGACTTCACAAACCTAAATGGGTCCTTATAAAATGATAATCTAGCCCGCTCTTTCCTTTTCCTATTTTTCCTAATGTTCTCCGCCCTTCTTAATGCTGCCAATCGCTTCCTAACATCTGCCTGTAAACAATCAATACCTTCCTTCTCTTCAACTGTAGCTTTCCTCCACTGCTTCTTAAGGAGTCTCCTCTCCTGTACGAGCCTATCGATCTCTTGCTGACGCCTCGATCTAACCACTTGTCCCTCTTGCTTCTTCTGTTTCTCAGCCACACCAAATCTTTCCTTACCATAACCATAAATAAGATCTCCCATTTTCTCCAACTTACTCTCCGCCGTCCCTTTAAGTCTACCTAGTACACTAACCAAATCGCTATTGATGTCCTCCCACTGCCTAATATCTGATGCACCTGGCCATTTGATCCTTGCTTTCTGACTGCTAATTTTCTCCCTTTTTGGCTGGCTGGCCTCTCTGTCTGCCTCAGTGCTTGCACCTGCCTCAACATTAGGGGTGCTGATGTCCTGCGAACTGTGGGTTAACTCCTGTCGCTGGACTTCAACCGACCGACGTAATGCACTTCTTAAGAAGTAGCTATCAATGCGGGGTCCCTGTGTTCCCTCTGCCAAACACTTTTTTCTCCCTTGGTGGATTCTGAGGCCCTTTACTGTTGTTATCTTTTGCCAGCCGCACACACAAACACGCTGCTTCTTTCCATCTCTATCTGAACTAGTAGCTTCCAATAACGTGCCTTGCCTACTCGGTGTCAAATTCATTCCTGGGTCAAAAGCCGTGTCAGTCCAAACTGAGTCATCTTCCGCCCCTGCTCTCGCTGACTCTAGGGGTATTTTATCGTTAATCGTACTTGTAGCAAGTTAGGGTGTAGCCCATGGCTTATTAAAGCCTGGGCTACTGCCACAATGAGCTGCTAACCCACTGTAGCCCCGGTGGGGACTGTTCCCTCCTGTCAGCTGTCTTTCCATGCTGTCACAAGGTCTTTCCCTAGTTGTCAGCTGCACTATTCGCAACAGTCACTAGCCTAGGCTAGATATAGCATTCAGTAATACACAGGATAAGATGTTATAATCCCTAGTGCCAAAATCACCGGCAAAACACATTTAGAGGCCCTGTTCAGCTAAGAGACCCTACCAAACCTATGGTCATGTGATATGACAATTAACCTATAATCTACATAAACTAAGTAAGAGCTGCTGGCTTGTAAGCCCATTGAGCAGTATACTTCAGACATTGTAAAACATAAACTAACTAAACGCTGCTGGCTTGTATGGCCCGCTCAGCAGCTAACCATAGCTACCAAGTAACATGAAGACAACAGCAGTATGCAGCATATCATTGGGGTTTTCAAGTGGGCACCTCCTTTCACCGATGTTTCGTTAAGTTAGGCCCACGACACCTCGAGAAGGCTTAACAG